>NW_024500683.1:8440779-8748607 GCF_017590055.1 Onychostruthus taczanowskii | reverse complement strand
TTAGTACTTGTGGAAATTCCAGATTTGAGGAAACAGCCAAATGCAGAACTTTTATCTGTCACACACTCAGAAATACATGCACTGCATGGCTCTGGCACAGGTGATTTCCATGGAGGTTAAGAGAGACAAGAAGGACTGAAGGATCTGGTCCGGCCAGTTTCTGTCATGTTTTCCTAAAACATCTGGACTTTCTAAGGACTGGCCAACATATAATGTGAATAATAGAGAATATATGAATAAGAATGAATATAAAAGAATAAAAGATCTTTGGGACTATTTTCTTGACTTTACAAATGGCATCTCATCTGTACAGGCATGAACGCGGAACAACAAGTGAGTTCCATGAGATTCCTGCAAGACCCAAATATCACTTGGAGTCAGGCTGGAGCCATGTAATGCTTTTGCATGCAGAAGCCTTGTCTTAGCCCGAAAGAAGCAAAAATACCTCCAGAAAGAGGTATCAGATCAGAGATTTAGGAAGTGTTTTTGCTTTAGGGAATCATATTTCTTGACTCAGAAAACTGATCAGCTATGTCCCTCTTTGTAAGTGTGCATTTAGCTCTCTGCTTGTCTCCCAAAATACTTTTTGAAAGGCAGCCGGTAACAGGGGGACCAAGTCATTATTCCTACAGGACAGCAGGACTGCAAATACTGTCCCTAACTCAGATTGCTTTTGACTGGCCAGGTGAAGAGCACAGAAATGCAATTTGCTTTAAAGGAAACATGATTACCATGTTCAGGGAGACAGAAGCTGAAGCCAGCACAGTGGGTTGTTGCCTTGGGAGGCAGGAATGCAGCAGAGGAACAGGTTAACTCAGAAATCTGGAACTCTGCTCTCATAGGGATCATAAAACAACAACTGTGTAGGCAACCTAAGTTGCTAATGAATTTTAAGATCATCTGATGACAAAAGCCTCTATTGCCATAGGATGGAAGGCCATGGACAGAAGCTGAAGCAAAGGAGAGTCAACCATCTGAACTTCAAGAAAGGCTCTTTGAATGTGTGAGTTGCCCAGAGAAGCTGTGAATTCTCCATCCTTGGAGACACTCAAACCCCAGCTGGACATGGTCCTGGGTAACAGGCTGGAGGGGGCTTGGCTTGAAGAGGGGAGGTGGAGTAGGCAATCTGGAGAGGTCCCTTCTGGCCTCAGCCCTTCTGTGATTCAGTGAAGCTTGAAGCACCTGGGTGGATGATGCCACCTAACAGAGCACACTGCACTGTGCACCTCTGAGACCTCATGCACAATCCAGTGAAAAGATCTTATTTTTAAGGGCACTAAGACCTAAGAATTGTTAGGTGAAATAAACAAGTAACTCTAATTCTAATTTTAATTCTGATTCTTCTTATTTTAACTATTGCTGCTGTTATTGTCTAAAAGTGAGGGAAACTTACCCTTCTGTAACTTGGTCAGATCCTCCTTTTTTTCCAGGTAAGATTCTTCAAACTGTAGGAAGGAGAGAAGAAAAGTTCAGTTGTCATTCCATGATTAAGCTTCTTCTTCATTTAGGTAATGGAGGCCTAAGGAGATGTGTTTTGGGCAATTTTATTTTTTATAACATAAATAATATATAAAAGCTTTTAGTCACATTGGCCATCACTGTGACAGAAACCCCTGGATCTTGAAACACACAGATTCCCAATACACCATCTCTGGTTTAGTATCAGAATATGTCAGAGGTAAAAATTGCTTCGTGGTTTACAATATCCAGTATCTCCAAAGGTAAACTACATTGTGGCTGCAATAATAATCTCTTGCTGTTTTGGACATTGGAATTTAACTGAAGGTACTCAGAATTGCAGCTGCTTGACCTCTGTGGTCAGAAGATTAACAAGCCAGGTTCTACTGCTGGCGTTTTAAATTTCTTCTCTCTCTAGCTATGGGGCTGGTGCTACCAGCGGGATTTCACACCATGCATGTGAGACAGGAACTCGCCCCTGCTTAGGCTTAGCTCGTGGTCACTGCTGGCTTGCTCAGTGTTATTAATGAATACTCCAATTTAATAAATAAGGGAATATATTAAATAATCAAAGTATAAATTTGGAAAAAGCTACAAGCAATTCAACTCTGAGCCAGGCAATCAGAGTCAGGGAAACCCAGGATTTGGCCTCCATCACACCAAAGTCCCCATGGGTTTCCAAATGTCATTTCTAAGGGGTTTGTTTTATACAGTCTTTTGGGCTCTGGAAGGGTCCCTTCCTTAGCATAATATTGTAGTTTTTTCTTTTTTGCTGCTTCATTTCTCGGAACTGCTGAATAATTGCTGAAATGCTGTCAGGTGAAAATCTTCTGGGATAAACTTATGGCTTCGAATATTATCTTACTGATGATGCCTATCAAGCCTGGGGTCTTGTCAGACAAAAAAAAAAAAAATCACCTGAAATATACATGTCTGGAGACAGTCATCCTCCTGGTGTTTGAATCTCCATCCCATCACTTAGCCTATTACTGCTTGTTGCCTGACACTGACTAGTACACAAAATGCTGTGGTTTTTAATTTCCTTTAGCACAAATTATTCTATAACATATATTACACACAGCAATGCACTAAAGGCATGCCTTAAGATTATGTAACTCTGGAGCCCCTCCTACACCGAGTTTTCCAAACAGCTCTCTGCAAACAGGATACTTCTCTTTCTTAAACGAACAAAACCAATTTTCTCTGTTAAGTTACTTCTCACCTACAGAAAATAAATTGCTGACTCATGCTGACAATCTAGATATGTAAAATAAATCAGATCATTAGAAACATCTGTTTTAGCACGAAAGGGTAATATGCCTCCTCGTTTCATTGCTGGGTACCATGCTTACTAAAAACAATTGTAACAGCTGAAAAGCTCACTCAGATTAAAAGAATGCTGCTATGTCAATCACACTTTTATTCTAATGTTTTCTGGTTTTTTACTTTTTACACATTGCCACTTTACATAAATGAAATCAACTACTTCAGCACAAATCTTTCACAAGCTTCTATGCCTTGTTTAGTGTATATTCCTTCAGGTCACTTCTGCTGAATCCTCTCTGGCCATCTTGCTTGGGTTTTTTTTCATTGAAAAAGGTTTATCTGAATGTGACTCAGTAAAAACACACACCAGAGACAGCTGTAAGAAACAGTGAATGAAGTGTAGCATCAGAAGGCAAATTGCACTCTGCCCTCCTGACTGCTTTCTTTGGACAACTGAGTGGATTTCAAGAAGTCAATACAGCATACATTCCCATGTACCTTCCTGCCTATCTAATCTACCTGGTTAATTGTTGTAGCCATCACCTCCAGTTACAATATAGCAGGCTGTCTCCTTCATGTCCTTCCTCTATGCCCACTTCATTGCTTGGTAGCTGAAAACAAGCCTCATCCTATCAGTCCTCACTGTTGGTACCTGTTGTGTTGATGTGTTCCACGCTTGACAATGAAATAAGCTTAATAATTTATTTAGAGCTAGAATCACAGGACAGGGCATCAAAAGAGTCACCACTACAATGCATTGTCTTTTAGGAGGTGCCTAGTCCCCAGGTGGAACACTGTATCCCACATGGCACCTCCGGGGAGCCAGGCTTCACAAAAGGGGACCCCTGACCAAGAGCACCTCTTGTAGCTCCCCGTTCTGGTTAGGGCTCTATGTCCCTCTGTCCCCTCCTTACATCTTGGGAAAGTCTTCTATCCAGCCTCTGACACTGCTGGAAACAGTGTTTCCCACATTTCTGGACACATATGACTTATGACACAGAATTTAGGATAATGTAGGAGATGCAAGCTCTCCATGTAGTGACGTGCACCAAGGTGCACCTGGCCCTTTCACAAACCCAAAGTCCCTCTGAGGTAACATGTCTGGATTCACCATTCGTAGGCCTGCTCCTGATAAACTCCAGGAGACATCCTGAGTCTAGTGACCACAGGGTACGGAAACATGAGTTAAAGCCTGAAAGTTAATGATAGTGTAGACAACCCAGGAAAACCCATCTCACCTAACTTTGTAGACACCTACATCTCGTCTAGCTGTCTAGTCTCCTTCCAATAGGTCCAAATTCAGGAGGAATCCCTCAGCATGCTCCTCAGTTACAGCTGAACTACTCAAAATTATTCTGTCTCAGCTGAGATAGTTAAAAGTTTAGATGAAGCCAGTCCCTTGGGCCTTCCCTTAGAGGTAGGGGAGAGGAGCACTCTCTTCAGAGTGTGATTTAATCCCAACACTGACATGTCCTGTTCTGTCACAAGTATCCATTGAGTTTTCAGGCAACTAAGTCCAATATAATCTGTCTCATAACTTGACTTTCGGAAATGTCTCTTCACTGAGCTATTGTGGGAAATGGTATTCTTCTGTTTTCTCCCTCAGATTAATTTTCCCATATTTTTTCTAATCTCTTTTTTTCTTCACTCACGTCATAGACTATTAAGCATCAGATCTGGTTACTGACAGTAGTTGGAACACAGTTTCCTTCTAAGCAGCTGCTTCTCTGTTGTATCAGGCCACTTCACAGGCTGTTACTGTCTGCTGTAAATATTTTTATTTGAAATTCAAAGGAACCTGAGTATCTGTTGCTCTGTGTTCTGTCCTAAATGTGTAGAAATAAACCCCCTCTGCCTTGCCAGAGTCTGCAAAACAGACCGCACCTTGCTTTCACAACACTTTGCTCTCAAGAGGTAATGTCTTTGTAAGCAGCTTGTGAGTAGCTGGTATGATAATACACAAGGTTTAAAATACCCGATTTATAGAGAAAAGTAATCAGTTTTGCAAAAACTTTACTGAGAGACCTTAAAAATCCAATTCACCCACAAGCTTTAAATTTAAAAAAGGAAATTTGAAACAAGTCTACTTCTTTAAAGGGTAAGTGGTGCTGCGAGTCTTCTCTTCCTTCTCTTCCACAGCTCTTATCCCGAGCTTCTTTTAATGTAGAAGCTATCTTCTGCAACAAGTTACATTCTGACAATACTAACACTGCATTGTTCTTTTTCAAAATTAATAAATTCCCTACCCTACAAATAGTTCTTTGCCTCCATAGTCCTTTGTTTTCGTGTTTTGCCAAGCATTTGATATCAATAAAGACAAAGCTGCTGTCACATTGCCAGTGTAATAGAATGCTTTATTTCTAGTATGGGTTGCTTTCTTCCTCTAGCACTGGTTTTAACTAAAACAATACTAATTTGCTGAGCTTCCTTCTCTTTTGGTTTAGGGTTTGGAGTTGCTGCTCTGCTTTCCCCAGCTCTCCCAGCATTTTGGGTCTCTCCAAAGGTGGCAAGCCTTTCATTTCTTAAAAATCTTCAACACAGTTTCTACATAATGGGCATCTGGTGGGGGTTTCCTTGGGCTTCCAGGCTGCAGAAACTTCTTAATTGTAGGCATATTGCTCATTTTGGTTTTAAACACCTAGAAATAAAAATTAAAAAATTAAAAAACAGAGCAAGAGAGGAATTCTGGCCACAAAAATGTGATTTACCCAGCATGGGGAAATTATTACTTCAGGACTGACCTCTAGCTCCTGAATACAGCATACTCAGTAATTAAATTACCTTCAACTGAGGAAACCCTGAGAGCACATCAGGAACTTTCTCCTCCACTGCTAAAATGGCTTCCATTAGCTGAACATCTGCCCAGCTGAATTTGTTGCCCACAAGAAAGTCTTGGCCATGTTGTTTCAAAACCTGGAGGAGACAAGAAAAATTGGGCTGCAGATGAGAGTGAGGCATATGAGCATTCTTGGCAGCTAAGCCTTACAGCACAGCTGCAGAGCTGAGCAGCAATTCTATCTGAAATTTCAGGGTGAACTTTTCAGCTGAAGCTGAGCCTAAATTTCACTATTGCTGAGAAAAAATGAAATTTTGTTCATTTTGTGTTCTAGGACACAGACTACAGACTTTGGTCACTCAGTAATAATGAATGATGATGGGCACCAGGAACAAAACCACATGCTTAAGTAGACTAGTAAGAGACCTAGAATTAGAAAAAGGGGTAATGGAGGAAGCAACAAGCAATTTAAAGAATTCATACAACTCCCATTTAGATGTTTCATGTGAAGTGATGTCCAGTGCTGATATGAGGAAGCAAACAGAAATGCAGAACTGCAACAACTAACTAAAGAAAATCCCTGCCTTTGGGAACAGACTATTTCAGTGCTAAGAACTTGTGTGCTGTTCAGCCTTTATTATTGTTTTGCTAGATCAATATTACAAAAGTGGGAAATATTGCCAGATGCATGAATCATATGGGTTTGGCTTATTGTTTTGTAACTCTGTGACTGAAGTTTTACCAAAGTACTCCTCTCTATAGGATTTGTGTACAAAGGATTTTTGCACTCCTCCAGTGAAACTTTTCTAAATGAAATTAAGTATGGCAGAGAGATGGGCTTTAAACAAATATAAGTATAGAACAGTTCCTTCAAGAAATATAACCACAAAACTTTTAGTGAAAAGTTTTTCTGTACAGCTGAGAACATATTGCTTCACAAATGGTCAAATACGACAGGCCTGACAACACAAGCAAACAAAGAGAGGAAAATGTATTTCCCCTTTTTTGATAGCCAAAGCAGCTGAGGATTGACCTACACTACAAATGAATTCTTATTTTGCAGAAGCTTTTTGGATAATTGCAAGTTCGATAGACACATACTTGCTGTCACTTACCTTTTCAAAGACTGGAAAATACCTGTTAGTTGCTCTCTCCTTAATTGACTCAATATTTTTCTCCTTTGCATCAGGTGGAGAGAAAGGAAACATCAAAATCATTTGCATCAGATCTGATATTCCCTCCACATACATGTCAATCCTATTGGTCAGGGAAAGATGGTAGAAAAAAGCACAGAAGTTATTTCATCTGTTTTCCAATTAACTAAGGCAATTTACTAAGGAATTTTATATCACCAACATAGTGCCAATTTTCACAGCCAAAACTAAGCATGAATGAAACCTGAATATTTTTCTAAAAGAACAGAAGCCTACTTCTGTCGGGAGCATTTCAGAAGCAGTGGTTAAATCTTATTGTTAGCCTTTTTGATGCCTTTATATGGATTTATAGGATTGAATTTGGTTTATATAATGTAGCTATCAAATAACAGACTGCTCTGTTCGTGATAGGAGGTGTTACATACAGGGCTCTCTCCTTCAAGTCTTTCCCATACAGATTGTATTTCCCTGCTATGTAGCTCATGATGGCTCTGGTCTGCACCATCTTCATCCCATCAATCTCAACCAGGGGCACTTGCTGGAAGAGCAGGAATCCATCTAGGGTGGAAAAGTGAAGGAAAGTGTTAGTTCCTCCTGCAGGGTGTACAGGAGAGTGAGACACTGAGCACATTTCTCTTTCAGTGTAGGAGACCGCTGATGTCTTGCTCTAACTGTAAAGCTCACAGCACTCAACTAACATTGTGAGGAAGATCAAACAGCCTGCATCACACTCCTGTAGCAAAGTCACCACAGCACAGCTGGGCCCTGGGCTTGGCAGCATTGACACAGCTTCACTGGCTAGTGGGAGTTGGCTCTCCTGTACCTCTGCATTTCTGGAGCCTGCCTCATGCTGGCAGGAAAAGCCTGAACCCGCACTTCCAACCCAAGGAATAGGAGGAGAATAAAGATACCTAGTAAATCTGAACTTTAAAAAAATCCAATTCTTTTGAATGTAGATCAATTCCCTGTCAGGGACATACAGGAGTAGTCCTGCAGCAAGACCGAGCTGCAGCTTTAAAAAAATCCAATTATTTTGAATGTAGATCAATTCCCTGTCAGGACATACACGAGTAGTACTGCAGCAAGACCAAGCTGCAAGAATAGAGGAAGGGGTCAGGCCACTTTAAACATCCTGAAGCTACAGAGCTGAAGGCAGAGCCTTGATAGCTGTTGGTGTCTGAATAAGTTTCACACAGTCACTTCAGGACCAGAGTTTGAGTGTCCCCCATAGATTTTACAGGCCTAGTCTCAGTGCCATTCTACAACAATTTAGGCCTATATAGAAACATCTTTATAGTCCCATTTTCTACTGGTGCTGGTAGGAGCAATTGTCTGAGCTTTCAGCGAGGCAGCTCTGAAAGCTAAGTATACACACAGAGATTTAGCATTGGAAAGTCAGTCTATTCTAGACCAGTGTTCTGCTGGACTAATTCACTGGTTTTGGAGACACTCCCTCCTCCATCTAAACACTAATGGCATCCAGAGAACAATCCTGCCCTGTTTATAATCACAGCAGAACTCCAAATCCAAATAGGCATCTGCCACTTGCATTGCTCAAAGTCAATGATTTCTTTTAATTGCTCAATTTACATCTGTTTGGTGAATCCTTCTTTCAGATATGAAGGTTCATTTCAACAGGCACATCTGCTTGTCTTTTTCTCCAGAGCTGTTAAAGTACCTTGCTAGGCTAGAATTAATATTCTTCACTCATTCTACATTATTAATTTACAGTTGAAATTCAAAGAGTAGTTATCTCTGCCGCAACAAATAGCTCATATTTGCTTCTTGTAAACATTCACAGAAATTTCATGTGTGTTCTTGTCTTTCCAGAACACACCTCTACATCTTAAGGAAGAAACATTACTTGGTACCTATCTAGCAGAAACAATAGAATAGGAAAACTAATAGATCTGGAAGGATATTTTTCAGCAGAAAGATGTGAAGTGCAAAATACCATTTGTCCTTCTGGTCCTTGACAAAAAGCAACACAGCAAATATGACTGAATACACCATTTGTTTCTTATCTACAGAAAAGAGGAGTCCCTCTTAAAATCAGTAGTGGACTGCCTCTCCTCCCTCATTTCCTAGGGAGAACCACTTCACATAACCACAGCACACAATACATATGCAGGATTAAAAGGAGTTTACCAGTAATTCCAGGAATTAGCTTGTGCTGTCCAAAGGTGGCCTATGCAGCACATGTTAAAAAACAATCACCTGCTATTTGTAACCAACCAGCAGAGCTCACTGATGCCCAAGTGGTACCTGGGCAACCTTTGGCTCCACAGATTGTGCCAGGTTAGTCATGCCGCAGAACAACAGGTACAGGTCTGCACAGGCCAAAGCTATTTAACTCTCCTTGCCTCCAAAACAGCTGTCTCTGCAAGCTGCCCGTTGGGAACACCCCCTGGCCTAGGCATCATCCTGACACTGCTGGGGCATTGCCTGGAGGATCACCAGCTGGCACAGGCCAAAGTCATGCCTGGGCCAGTCTAACGATGTGGTAGTGTCTAAACACAGGAAACTGTCAAAAATCATGTTGGTAGGGAGAGAAGAAAAGTTTAAGGGAGAAGTAATGTGGAGTTACTCCTGTTGAGTCCCACCCTGCACAACTGGCAACATTCCAGAGGCCCATTTATCAGGATGACTAATTTATCTATCTTTCTTCAACCCATTCTATTAAATCACACCTTTTTTCTTTGTGTTCTCATCATCTTAAGCTCACTATATTGACATAAAACGCTTGATCTTCTTTATAAAAATTCCCTGTCCTTTTCACCACCATTTAATTCTTCTCTCTGGATATCAGTAAGCTCAGATACAATCCTGGTTACAGCATCACTCTTTCTAGATAACCTACTCTTGTGAAGGATATAGAGATTTGGGCTTTCAGTACCTGTGCTCTTACATTTGGAGCTATAATTGGTTTGTGTACACTGCACTGTCCTCCCATATTGTAAAAGTCCCAGCAAACTGGATCTGCAAATTTAATTCTGATCTACTTAATACCACTTCTATCTTATTTTTGTTCACTTTTGTTTTACCTGACAGAATATCTTTAGACACAGCTTTTTCCTTCTAAGTTCAGCCACAATGCAGGCAAGACCTCTTCCAAGTCTCCTTGTATGGCTTGGCAAGCCCAGCCTGCTCTGAGGTTTCTCTCAAGTGTCTTGGACAGCAGGTAAAATGTGGGGCATATGCACTCTCTACTGCTCCTCACTGTCCCAGCTCCTTCCCCATTCTGGCAGGAAGGTCTTCTCTTTCCAGGGTGTCTGTAGAGGGGTTCACTGCTGGATTTGTTCTGACCAGATATCAAGGGCAGTGGGTAGAGGTCTGCACTGGTGTGTGGGAAGAATTGCCTTTCCAGTTTCCAGGCTTTCCACAGGTCTCCCTGCTAGCTCCATGTTTTTTAACTAGGGGAAGCTTCACATCTCAGGCTCAGGGAGTTCTATTGTCTTGGACTAAAAATGTGCCAGGTACCATGCTAACAATTCAACAGCACAGGTAAGTAAGTTGTATTAAGTAGAAGTGTTTGCCTGTTTAATGTACTACAATAAACACAGAAGCTCCGGCTTTTAGCTTATACCAGTTACTTGGCACTGGAAATAGCAGGTTACTCAAAACTAGTACTGCACTATTCAAGGTGTGCACCCAGAAGTTTCCACTGGTTTAAAGAAACTACTTCAAACCATAAGTTTAGCTAGGTTGGACAATTATTCTGAAGCACCTTTGAAGTCTCAGGTGTCAGGATTCTTACCTTTGATTAACTTGTCATACTGCTCTTTTGTTTCCAAATAAACTTCTTCAAACTGAAAAAGGAGTGAGAACTGTGTCACACTGCTGTATTTGAACATTTTTCTTCTGTTAAGTCATAGCACATAACCATGCCCAGAATTACTGAGTCAAGCAAAAGGTAATGGGCCAGATCTTCAGCTGCACTGTTTAGGAGTGGATGTCCCAAGGATCCCTCACACACCCTGGCAGCTGATGGGGAGCAGAAGCAGGGCCTGGACACTTCTGCATCAGTGCACTGATTCAGAAATAACTGAAGACCGAGCACAAACAGAGTGCAGGCATCTACAGAAACAAGACAGGTTGGAGCCAGTGCCAAGGGAAGCACAAAGTACATCAAATATTTCTAACCCCACCCCAGCTTACACGCACTGCAACTGCAAATTTAATAAGACTGAGTTAAGGTGGTTTAGCCCAGCTAGATAACTTACAATTAATAAACGCCCTTTAAAAAAAAAATCCCATTTTGTCCCCTTATGATTAATCACTTCAGGAAATTGCTACTACTTCTAATAAACTCTAAATGCCACTGAGTTTGCACCCCAAGCATCAACCATGGAACAAGGTAGTTGCAAACATGCAGTTCCACTGGACAAAAGAATTTAGCCACTCTCATGCAGCTTTTATTCACCACATGCATGTTAAATTGTCCCTCATCAAGGAAAGTAGAGAACACCAGCCTGTTACACTCTACTGAAAACATCAACCAACCTCCACACCAGCTGCTGCCAACAGCCATCGTATGGACTCCATCCGGCCCCTTCCATTCAAGTAGGTAAGCCTGGGCTTCCCTGACATGATCCTGAGCTCCTGGTTCCCTGAAAGATACTAAGCAGGAAACAGTATCTCATAAAACTGGTGTTTTAAGCACGGTTATTTTGAGGGGAGATAGCACCTTTTATTCTCGCTATGCTTGTTGAAGTTTAAACTCCATTTGGTTCAAAACATAAAATGAGAGACAGACCAGTGACACCACACAGCCAGTGCTAGGAAAGGAAAGATGTGTGAATCTGTAAAGCCTTCCCCAGCGCTGCTGGGGAGGTTTCTTATGATTGCTAGCAAACACAGACCTGTTTAAACACGTGGTATAAGTCCCTAGCTACAGGGGGAACACTGCTGCCTATGAAGAAAATTATACAAAGCTACTGAAAATCCTGCCACATCCTCAGGGGAATTACTCACTCACCCTCATTGCCATCATCATCACTGAAAAGAAGAAAAGAAGGAAAGGAAAACATGTTTTACCAGTAGGCTGAAATTTGTCTAGCTTTGTTTGCCATATGTGCATTTGGCAGCTTCATATGCAATATGTTTCTTTCCTCAAATAGGGGTGAACGAATTGTTGATATTCTCTTTATCCCATGAAACAGGATGAAACATGAAACAGGATCCTTGGCCGTCCTGCATGGCTACAGCCCGTTTCCTTGCTGCTTATGGCAGCCTTGAGGTGCCCCTCAAAGCCAGATGTGGAACCTAGCTGCATTTGCTTCACGTGCCCTGAGAAGCACCCCCTGGGCATGGGGGTCCTGTGTTTCCAGAGGGACCGGCACATCGAGGCTGTCCATGCTTTGCTGTAACCGCACCTCTCCCAGAGCGCGCAGCAGAGACAGCGCATCGTACAGAGCTGTTTCACACACGGGGCAACCAGCTGGACAGGCACTGCTCACATGTGAGCACAAGCATTTCTACATCCAGGCCTAAATTCCTGTGCTTCGTGCCCTAATTACTAAAACAACATGAATAGATGCTTGTATCATACAGATGCTTGTATCATACGCCGATGATCAGAAGGGAAAAAAACCCTTTAAAACAGATCTCCTAATCACATCCTAATGGCTCAGAGTGCCTCACTTAAAAAATTTCCAGATGACTCCAGGTTTCCCAGAGTTAAAGTCAAAACTGAAACATTACATGTGTCATACCTTGCATCCACTTGACATTTCTTACTTGAATCAGGCTCAGGACACTTCAGTGGTATGTTTTCTTCAAGCCAGAGTGCTTTGTAGGAGTACATTTGGAACATATTTTGCCCAAACTTGACTTAAATAAAAAACAAGATTGAGAGTTCTCCCTTGAGCAATTCCAGTAAGAACTGAGCCATATTACTACAATAAATAGGGGTATTTGGGGTAATTTAGTAAATATAATCCAAATACACATTATAGAAAAAGTATGTTCAGTTTTAAACTGTGAATAGCTGCTCCTAATTACAAAGTTTGGCTCTAGGGACAGTGTTTTATTAGTTTCTGCATCTTGTGTGACTACTTTTCATTGCAGGGCAGTTTATCAACATAGTTCACAACAACTACCTAGTGCTTCTTTCATTATCATACTTTTCAGCTTCGTTGCATCTGTATCATTTCAACACACATTGCCCCAACTTATAACACACAGAAACTTACAGTAAATAAGACTTTTTCTTTAACTAAAAAGGCCAACGACTGAAATATCAAGTATGTGAACCTCAGTCCTTCTGGAAACATTATCTTTTGTTTGCAGAAGAACAGTAGGAGTAAGAAGCCTCAGGCATCATTTTAACATTTCACATGAACAAGAGATTTTATGTGGCATTAAATTATGTGAGAAGAACAATGACAAACATAGAATTAAAATTTGCCATAAGTTTTTTTTTAAATTAAAAAACTCTGTCAGCTCTGAGCGGATTTTAGTTATCTTAATCTTCCCACACATAGAAAAAACCCAAAAACAAAAGAACAAAAACAACAAAAAATAAAATAAAGAAAAGAAAATTAAAAAAAAAACCAAATAAACCCAACACCCCCAAAACACCACCAAACCCACAACCAACCAAAAAAAAAAAAAAAACCACAAAAAAAACCTCTTGAGCTTTGGTTAAAAGTTGCCTTAATCTCTAGAGCTGCTGAATGCATCTCCATTGACTATACAGGACCTGACACCTGTAGCTCACAGGCAGATACTTTCAGTTAGTGGGTCTGGACCCAAGCCTTGTCTGGTGGGCTCAGTTTAGTTGCTCATTCCCCTGTGAGTACTGACACCTGAGATTCCCTAAAGATCAGAAGATACAGCCCTCAACTAGAAACTTGACAACTTATACGTTAAAAAAGCATCCAGACTCTCAACACCTTTTTTCATTTATTTGGGGAAAGATGCAGCCTACAGAGCCAAGGCCTCAGGATTTCACTCAGACCTCCACTGAGGTCTAGTTTTACTAAGACCCATTTTTCTATTTTTCTAGTTTTACAAAGAGACTTTCACGATGTGCTGTTTAAAAAAGTTGATCCATTTTTGATAGAATATGTTGATGTTTTATTAGTAGCCAAGTAATCTTGTATAGCTGTCACTCATTCCTTACTGTTTGCCTTAATTAAAAATGGTCATTGGGCCTTTCTATACAACTTAAAATTTGTGTAATAGAAGTATAGAATCTCTGTGTTACATATGTTCAGCCAGATATGATTATCTGAAAATCATATTGAAATAACTCAAAATCTTCCAAGACCACATACTAAAAACTAATACTCTTCAGAAGTTGGATTCTGCCTTCACCAGACAGCTCTTTCAAGGAAATAGAAAAACCCCTGATACTGATAACCTAAGGTGATGAAGAACCTATTCACTGGGCAACACACAAGGTAGACATTCAGGATTTTGAGGCCGGCCGCATTTGTCCTGGGACTGCTGGACTGTGGTAAATCATTCACCTTGTTTGCACAAGAAGGGCAAGGAACAGCCTCTGGGATAGTAACCAACATGCCAAATCCCACTACACTACTTCCTCCTGGGGAAGGAATGACTCAACAGCTGTGAAGTAACCACCCCTGAAGCCTAAAAGGCTCAAGCAGATGTAACAGATGTGCTGTTTCTAAATACCAATCCAGAATTGTTATTTGTGGGTGGTCATATTATCTGAGCAGCAACTGGAATACAGGTTATTGACTAACTACTGCAAATGAAGCAGTCCACCACTCAGTCCAAAGCTGAGCACACAAGCAGCTGAATTAATTGCATTAACAAAGATCTATCAGCTGTTATGAGTCTGTACATATTTATGCTGATTCTCAATATGCATTTGGAGCATGCCATGCCACTGGGCAGCTATGGAAGCTGTGCGGATTTATGACTTCTAGAGGAAGTAAAATATCAAATGCTCCATGAATTACTGAACTGTTAAAGTTATACAATTGCCAGAGAAATATGTTATCATTCATCAGCCAGACCATATGGCAGAACGACAAAAAAATAGATAGAAAATGGTCTAACATATATTGCATAACACAGTACAAACCACCAGGCTTACAAGTAGTCCCACAGTATGAACTGGAGTTTCTTACTTCTGAAAAGCTATGTCTGACTGCTCCTGCTGAAGAAAATGAACTCTTGCAAAGGGTACAAATGGCCAAATGTCCAGGGACTGTTGAGAACAGGCATGGAAAACCTTCTAATTATAATTAAGTGATATATGAGTCCTATAGCCAAAATACATCACTACTCAGGACATTTGGAGACTGCTGCACTAACCCAGACACTGCTGAAGAACTGGTTCAAGTCATGAATTTATGCTGCAGCAAAATAAATAATTGCATCTCACATACACTGCCCTGATATCTAGCAAAAGCCTCAACACAAAATTTGACTATATACAATTTTTTAAAATTGTTTTTGTCTAAAATCCATATTCCTATCCTGTTTCCTATTGCCTTGTGAGCCTTAGCAACATGCCTGTCCACAATTTCTCTGAGCATACATCTTAGGGATGCAAGAAAAATTTAAGAGATCATCATTTTGCAAAAACAGGAGCACTCAGCATAAAGTGCTGTTTAGCCCTGGAGTTGAGATTAGAGTCCAGCATATCCCACAGGCCAGCTGTCCTCCTCAAAATCAGAAGAAATAACACAGTGCTCAAGGTTTGCACTTTGTCCTCTCAGTTGTTTTGTGCCTGCCTTGGTTAGCTCTAGATTGCACCACAGAATTAATTTCCTGATTAAAACACCTAGCATTTTCTCTCCTGCAGCTTCCACTGGTGAATAACTGTTAAGCCATTTTCAGTCTACCTGGCACACAGACAGACCAAGGAGAGCAGAGAATTTACAATACACCAGCAGATGCCCTAAAAGACTTCGTTGTTTCACTTTAAAATAGTCATGCAAATGCTTTAACAAAGGAATTGTTAAGTTCTTACCTTCTGACCTGAACTCAGACTCCACCCAGCACAGGCAGGTTCCCCAGGGCTGTTTAAACTTTGCAGCTTGGGGGAGTTTCCAGCCATACCCAATAAGAGAAAAAAGCCTCCCGATGCTCTTAAACTGACACTACCCAGTTTAAAGACTGCTCTGAAAACTGACACCCAAACGGAGACAGTCTTTGTTTGCTGATTTGACTACACCATGACACTAACCTCACAGTTTCTAAGGTAGCCATCTATTTGAAATGTTCTCTTGGAATTCTGGGGGCATTTTACCCAAATACAAGAGCAAGACATTTGAAAACACTGAGGAAATAATAGATTTTTTTTTTCTGGGTCATATTTAAGGTAATAGTAATCATTT
Source organism: Onychostruthus taczanowskii (assembly GCF_017590055.1). Taxonomy (NCBI): domain Eukaryota; kingdom Metazoa; phylum Chordata; class Aves; order Passeriformes; family Passeridae; genus Onychostruthus; species Onychostruthus taczanowskii. The sequence continues at coordinate 8,732,633 of NW_024500683.1, read as the reverse complement.
AAAGAAAAAAAACACTAAAGTTTCAAAGCTTATTTAATTATTTGGCAGGTTTTTATTTTTGCTGCTGTATGGCATAGAGAAGTTACTCAAAGTATGGAATAACAGGGATCAATTACTTTGAAATACAGTATCAAGCTTACTTGATATAAAAAATGGACGAGCAGTTTATGTCAAAACCCACCCTAGTCTCAAGGAAATAGCACTAATTTTTGAAATGGAATGTACATGGCTAACACTTAGAGATTAAATAAATGATGATTTTCTTACCCACGAGAAGTAACTGTTACAGCTTTTCTGTCTGTATTTCAGCTAAAAATCCCAAAACTGAAAGTGGATGTGAACAGACACAAGGATAGCACAGCAAATGGAAAATGGGATTTGCGTGCCAAGATAAGGTTCTTTCCTCTAGCACACACCCACAAGTGATGTTGGGCATTGCTTTATACCCCTGCAGCAGACATCAGTACAATTAATATGAAGATCTATTCACAGAACTCACACTGTTATCAAAATTGTATTTGTCTGTCTAAAGCCATGGCTCTACTAACACAGCACCTCACTATAGGGAATCTCAGGACAAAAGTCTCCAGGTAACATTTTCCTCACAGCTGGAGTTTTGTAATGGTTTCTTTGCCTGGCAATTGTTGGCAGTTTCTTCCAGAGGATGCACTTCCCTTAGAGGCTTCCAGCAAATTTGTAATTTATGTGCTTCAGAGGTTGAGCTGCCAGCAAAACCAAACTGTATGGTGCTTCTTTACACTTTGCCTAATTCTATTCTCGCATAAGTTTGATAATATACTGAATAAAGCATAACATTAAATGCATGTGTCTGTATTTTTTCTATGTCAAACCCAGGTACTACCAGGCTACCCTCGAGAAAATTCCTAAATATGGGTCAGCAGAGGCCCAGAACAATGCCCAGCTGGCAGAATAAGTACCCTATTTTGGAATATCTGAACATGATGTAAATGCATGCTGTACCAAGCATGGGCACGGTACACAGTGATCCCTGTGTAATGCAGATGTGGTTCCAGTAGGAATGCAGCACATACAGAGATAGCTGAGCAGGAAAGAAGCATTTGTTCATACCTATCCATGATGGCAGTATTGAATTAATCTATTATATTAATCTATTCCTGTTTTTGAGGTCTTTAATATCAGCATGCACCTGAGTGCAAGAGTTGGTTCAGGAGCAGAGACTGCAGAAGAGCACGCATGTAACTGTAGTCTCTTTGTTCTCTGCAGTCTCAAAAGCGGCCAAGGACAGCAGTAGGCTTGGTGGCAAAGAATGGGAGGGAGAGATCCCTAATTTAAGGGTCAGGGATGACTGAGTGGTCAAGCAAAGCATTCTGATACTTTTTGGATTTGCTGAATATGGCCACATCCAGATTTGTTTGCTGTTCCCCTTCTACCCATTCCTGTTTGGCAGAAAGACTTTCTCCCTTGTTCTCTTTTTATTTTGCTTCCAGCCTTTCATAATGTAATTACAAAGCTCCTTTGGAATCTGAAGGTAATCATATCAAGGAGGTTGCTATTAACTATAACTTGAATAGTAACCTTCTGTAAACCTCTACAGGAGGAAAGAAAATACCTTTCTTTTACACACGATTTGTTAAGCCACACCCATGACTATTCAAGAAATGGGCACAGGGCCCAGGTGCCGCTGAAGTGATCTGGGCTTGGGCAAAGGCAGATTTTAACTAGTGAGTGTACCATGCCCTGGCATGCCACCCTCCCACTGTGCTCTGCAGACACACTTCCTTGTGCTGTAGATGAGGTAAATTCAAAGTCTTCTCAAAATGTACCTACCTGCAATCCTCACAAAACACTAAGCAGCTGGCCTGGGGAATGATGCCTGATTGCAGCATCTTCTCAGAGTACATCACTAAATGCCACCAAAGAATTAAACACAGAAGGGTAGGATTCTCCCCATGCTGCTTACTGCACTCCTAAACATGCATGCTCCTAAACTGACACATGACACCACTGTAATAAACATAATCTGAGTCCAGATGAACAGTTTGAACAAGTCATGCATCACTTAAGCCTTGCTGCAAACCTTCAGGTTCTGTGAAGGAAGCTTTACTGACTGCCCAAAGCAAGGTTAACCAAGCCTGTAGTAATCCTCACACATATTTCCCTGCGCTCTTTGACTCAGCTGGATCACTGGCATAGGAAAATCTGAAAACAAAAACACTACTTCTGATTTACACCCACTGTAGTGCTGTGAGGAGAGTTTAAATGGAGAGCTGGTTTCAGTACATTGTTATTTGGATTGTTTGGTCTTAATTGATCTATCTCAACATGGTCAAAGGGCTGCTTTATGGAGGCATGAGATAGGCAAGATCAAGGTTTCAAAGACAACTGGAACATACCTTTAGTACATTTTACAAATTTAATTGTAAAATATTTAACTTAAATAGCTCTTATATTGTAATTACGTCATATTTTTCATAGAAACTTGTATTAGTGTATGTTTTCTCTATTTGGTATCTGTTGTGTTCTGGGGGTCTTTCTAAGATTCTCACTTTATGTGCATTATTACAACTAAAACTACTAATAACCTAAACTGAGGTTTAAAAAATCTTTTTGTTTTCTACTACTAAGAACAGGGGTTGGGAAACCTTTAATCAAGCCAACAAAAGCCTGTGAAATCAGCTTCATCAGATGGTGACTCAGGGCTGATGATGAGGGAGGAGGCAGTTTCCTAAGAGCAGATGGTCCAACTTCAGAGAAAAGCAGATGCAAGTCAGATGCTACAAGCCTAAAACACAAGATTTAAAACCATACAGTGATCAATACTGGGATAACCTGCCTTTCACAGTTTAATCTTTTTGCACTTTTGGAGAACTGTTTAGCCCCTAAATGTTCAATATCTTTCAAGAGTTCACTGCGTTCATTATATCCGTCACATTACTTACATCCATTTAAATTCCTGGCCTCGATGATATCCTTTAACAATGAGATCCACTGTCTTAGTGTGAAAATGTTGCTTTTATTTGCTTGTATTTTGCTGCTTATATTTAATTGTGTTATTCTACTTCTATCATAAGATAGGGGAGATGAAAGCCTTTCTCTGTCTCTCATACCGAAATCACATGCATAGAAAGTAATTTATCTAACAATTTTTGTAACTAATTGATTTGTAATTCACTTCTCACATGCATTTCTCAGCTCTGCTTTTTTCCTTTTGTAGTCTTTGTATTTTACTCTGTTGATTGTATTTCCTGGTACTCTCTTGATTAGATCTGCATTCTGTAAGAGTGCAAGAAACTGGCAAGCATTCTGTCTTCCTCAAAGCTGGAAATGAATATGTGCATAACTATTTGATTTAATTTCCCGCAGAAAAGGAAACTTTGAGAGAATGGAGGGCACCTTCTATTCTACCATCAGGACAGCTTCCATCAGTTGCTGGACTTCTGTCCACAGAAGTTTGACAGATATGAAAGATTGTAACCAGCTTGATTCAAGCAGAAAAATTTTTACAGGAATTTAAAACCTAATGAGTTTTCTGAGTTTTGCTCCAGAACAGAGGCAATGAAGTTATTAACAATCTAAACCTTCATTTCAGTTTTATTTCTGCATCCTCAGTCAGTTCTGTAGGTTGCACATGTACAACAGTTGTTACATTTCCATAAAAATTACAAATGAAAAAAATATCAGAAGAAATTGGTGATATGGTACAAGATACATAAAAAGTGAAGGGAAAGACAAGTGCATTGGGTCAGATACAAACCTTCATGTGCTTTTGTTCTCTTGTTCTCAAGGGGAAGTTCTCAATGAAAGTTTGATAATGGAATAGGAATCTGGTTCATCTTGCCCAGCTAGTCAGCAGCACTATAGACCTCAGCACCCAGTTCACAAAGACAACAGCTCCCTTACACATACATAGGCCTCTTTTCATCAGCCTGCATGGTGAGAGGTTAAACTGAATGGATGTACACAGAGACCTGAACTGTCCTTACCATAGCACCAATACTGAAAGATGGCTTGGGTGTGCTTGAGAACCATGCTGAAACTGCCTGTGGTCTCTATACCAAGGTAATGAAGTTGTAATAATAAAATACAGGATGTACACTCATGTTAGAAAAGTGTTGATGGGAATATGTTTCACTACTGAAAGTGGAGATTCCTAATCTTCTATATTGGAATGAGCAGAAAAGGCACAAAAATCTTTGAGGTCCTAACCTATGCAGTTCATTTGTCAGTTTTGAAGAGGCATCCCTCTTGCTTCAAGGACAGCCAGGACATTATCCAACTAGTGAAGTCTTACGTGGTGTCTTATAGGGTAAAAATGACCCCTGCAGATACATGTTCTCCAGCCTCAGCCCTACACTGCCTTCATTTTAGCAACTGTTACTATTAGCAAAACAGCACCATGGCACTAGAAAAATAGTGTGCCTGTTTAATTAAGACACAAACACTCCTGTCACAGCTCTGTTTTGTTGTGTGGGCATACTTTGGGAGAACACAGAACAACAAGATGCTCTGAAAAGTATGAGAGTTGCACTGCTTATTTCAAAGCTGTCTCTGTGCAACCCTTTCTGAAATAATTGTTCAAATCAGGTTTTCAAAGAAATCCAGAAGAGTTGTCTCCCAGATCACCCCTTGAGTAATGTTCTGCAGCAAAACTGTCTGCTGAATAATAGCAAGAGTTAAATAAGATAACTATGTCCTTGAGAAAGCAACTGGAAGGATATTCTCTGCTTGAACTAATGTGTATCCAAGTAGGCTGACAGGGCTGGGGTGGTATGTACTGAGCTCTGGCATCTGAGGCTGAATGATGAGGTGAAGCTCCCTCTCTCTTGCCAGAAAGCCTAACATTCCATTCCATCTTCTTTTGGATGCCATTTCCAGGTGTGAGATTAAATGGTAGAGCTGCAGTGTTGAAATTGGTCTGAAATGAAAAGTAGTGCTTGTAGGGTAAGCAACACAAATCTGCAGCATAACTAGAAAATTGTCCCCTGTTCTGCATTAAGTGATGCCTACAGCTAGGTAGCTCTTGGGTCAGAGATGTCAGAGTCAGACACACAATGATGCTATTTGAAAATTCCACTATACACCAAGGTCACATTAGCATTTTCAGATGTCAGTGGCACACTGGGAGCTGGCATATGGCTGATTATCCACCGTGTTCTTCAGCTCCTCCTCTTCTGAGTTCCTGCTTCTCACATCAGTGGGAATTTAGGCAAAATGCATTTAACTAGACTAAATGCCCCTGGTTTATTAATTCCTATGTATGTATGTATGGAATACTGATTCAGATCACTGAGTTTCAACTTTCCTACCCATTATCACTTTATATACTATGAAATGTGCTAATTTTTCTTTTAGCCCTTTGATAAAAACATGAAATAGTGAAGTGCCAAGGATCTGGTTTCTCTCTTCACCTACCTAATATGTAGTTGCAGAGGGCCAGGACCTCTCCTCAGAGGGCCATAGTGAAAGTGGAGCAGACAACAGGCACAGGCTGCAACATGAGAAATTCCAACAACACTGAAACAAAGCCTGGAAGGAGCTGCTGGAAATGTGCATATATATCATTTTCTCTGTCCTCTGCAGAGGGCAGATGGCTTGCGGCTTGCAAGACACGCTTCCACTTAGGCGCTCAGAGGTCAACCATGCCTTACAGATAAATTGCATTCTCATGCCACTGACTCCAAAAGTAGTCACTTGTTAAAACCGAGCATCTGATGCTTAAAGGTTTGAAGCTGCTGCAGCAGGCTCTGTCCCTCAGGTCCTTCCCGCGGCGGGTGTACTTTTGGGGCTCTGTGGCTGAGGATGGCTCCGGGATGCATCGCCTCGCTCCAGCCAGAGCCCACCGAGGGCCCCTGCGAAAAGCGCAGGGCCCCACCTGGGGGCAGGAAAAGTAATGTCAGGCTAATTCCATGCCCAGAGCTCCCGAGTCCCCGAAAGGGAATCCGAGGACACGCCTACTACTCAAATTTTTTCCCCAGCAGCAAATCAAATAGCCTTTCCTAAGAGCAAGGCTGGGTTCCGAGTGCAGCTGCCTGGGAACCTCTCTGCACCCGCAGTGTCCAGGCGCCCTGGTGTCCACGCGCGCCTCTGGAACGCGAACTCTGCCCTCTTGGAACTCAAAGGTGTGGCCAGCACCAGCAGGTCCCAGTGATCCCCGCGAACCGCTTGGAAACCCGCTGAGGGACCAGCTTTTTAAAGCAGGCACGGCCGTACGGGGCATTGGTTCCAGCGGCGGCTCCGTGAGGGGAGGCCGGGGCTGCTCCAGCCGGACACGGCCGGTTCCGGCCGGATCCAGCCGGATCCAACCGGCCCCCGCAGGGCGCGGCTGGGCCACGGCCGGGCCGGGAGTGGGGAATGAGTGTAACGCGGCCAGACGCTGCACGGCAGAGTGCCAGGGAAAGAGTGGAGACAGTGCGTGCGAATGCACGAAGGGAAGGAGGGGAGAAGGCAGAGGAGTCTGGAACAAAGGAGAGAGGTTGAGTCGGGGAAGAAAAGATGTGGGAGGAAGGTGTTCAAGTTTTTGTTTCTCACCAACTATATTAATTGGTAATAAAGAAATTTTCCCCAAATCAAGTCTATTTTGCATGTGGTGGCAATTGGCAAGTGACACTAAACAGGAATATCTGCTAAGTGCTTGCTAGAAGCAGCGTTAGGAATCCTCCAGTCAGTCCACCTGGCTAGTTTTGCTCTTTTTTTTTTTTTTTTTTTTGGTTAGTGTTGCTATACTCAGGTGAGAAGTGCCACAAGAAGCATGCAGGAGACTTGAAAAATTCCTATGAAAAGCTGATGCTTCTTTTGCACTTTCAGATGGGCTTAAACAAATAGTAGAGTTCCACTGGAATTAACTGCAATCTATCAAAACATCGGGAAGCACAATGTAAGCAGAAGTAAAGATCCCATACAGTCATCAGAAACCATAACTTGTACTAAACCAAATATCCTGTACTTGCTAGTAAATCAGTGAGAATTATCCCAGTGTTTTCAATGGAAATGAACTTGTCATTCCATTGGTGGAGTGTTTTAAACCAAAAATAGTTGTATAGGATCACAACCCTTACCTCCACCAAGCATAATTTACTTGGCTATCAGAATGATGCTCAGGCTGATTTGTACATAAATAGGTCTTACCAGAGCAAGAGCTGAAGAAAATGCCTGGTCCTTCTTGGAGAACAAATCAAAACTGCCTATCTAACACCTAAGTGATTTGTGACAGGTAAGAGTGAAACAAATCTTGAGGTTACTGTGAGTTAAGTAATATTTAGCCAGGAATTATTGGGCTGGCAGTAATATTTAGCCAGGAATTATTGGGCTGGCAACACTGAGACACATAGGAGAAACAGCAACAAACATCTACATTTTACTTGTTTACCACAGTCTTGAAGGCTGGTAATAGAACTGAAGAGCTCTAATGTGTTATAAAAGCATTACTGAAGTCAGCTTACACCCTAAATAATTACTGCAAGAATGCTTACCAGGACTCAAGGTTGCTCAGTAAAAAAAAGGTATTCTGTAAAAGACTTAAATTTAAGCTGATTTCATCCCTAGTTTGCCCAGAATATGGAAGATCACACTAACAGTTTGCAAACCTGCTGCTGTTGACATAAGATTAGAAAGTAAATTGACAAACCTGCATGGGAATATCAAAATAAGGAGGTTATCAGACAGAGTTAACCCACAGCACTGTGTAGCCTTGCATAAGCAAACATGGCTGTAATTTTGTATGGAGAAGTCCTCACGATGCACAAACACTTTTAGGTATTTTTAATTTCACAACAAACCAAGAAGAGAAGTAAAAATAAACAAAATTTTAAGTTCTTATCAACAATTTACTGAAATACCAGGAAATGAATCATCACCTGGGCCAGACCTGGAGCCTTACAGGGTATGTCTACATTAGTGGTCTGGAACAGGAGGGTGTTTTAAAAATTAATTTCTTAACTGTGCTTTGGCTCCCATCATAGTGTGATCTTGGAGTGTACAAACTGGATTCTTTCTGGATGAAATTAAACTGGAAAATGTGCTTTGAGAGTGCACCGAATGCTGTTTAAATGACATTCAGTCAGTCCACATAACCACTCTTGAGCTATGCTCAAGTTAACCCTGTCCCAAACACATACAGGCTTCAGTGCTAGTTGTTCTTCTGCTCACATTCATTGCTGTTGTAGCACTCTATTTACTAATAGGAATAGCCATCAGCTGTTAGGCTAATCACCAAAAAGTACTGGCAGAGGCATCTGCTGCATCTTTGCTTGTGGAACTCCTGAACAGCATTACACAGCAACTTTCCTCAGTTTGTGGAGAAAAAGTTCACTTAGCAAAGGAATTATGATCAACAACTACAGTGTTTTCCAAACTTTTCTAATGAACTAATCTGACATTAAACCAAAGACTGAACTGTAATTGCAATTGACATTACATTAGCTGATAAATTACTGTAGGTCAATACAAATTTTGTATGCCTGGCAGTGAGGGGAAAGTGTTTGTAGCACTGAAAACTTCAATCGTGCTGAAGCTGGGGCGTCTGACGAGCTCTCAAGTGGGGAATTTGTTCAGATATCAGATGAGTGTACTTACTAGATCCCAGGTCAAGCAGCATGTTATTTCTCAACCCAGCTAACACAGGAATAAACCAGGGCCATTAGAGATTAAGGACAAGTCTTTTCTTGTAAGCCATGTCATTAATGTAGAACTATAAATAACAAATATGAATCACCAAGGTAACATCCTGCAGAGCAACTTTTCATAACCTAAGTGCCATTTTTTGAAGTGATTAAAACAATTTTAAATTCCTTTGTCTAGCTGTCTGTGGAAACCATATAATTTAAAAAAAGAGGAAAAGAAACATTTTGAGTTTGATTGGTACTAGATAGGAGCTATATCAGGTTTGTGTGATGGTTTACTACCTCTCCTTCACATCTCCATTCTCTTGTTTATAAGCACAAACAAAGTATATCTTTCCATGAGGCATGTGGTTTAACAATGATCCTCCTCATATCAAATAAAAAGCTCTTGTTTATAAGCACAAACAAAGTATATCTTTCCATGAGGCATCCTCATATCTTTCCATGATCCTCCTCATATCAAATAAAAATAATTTATCCTCCAGGAAAAGTAAAAATTATGTTTGCAAGCCCCAGCTTTCATTCACAAGACAACAGGACAATGTGACTATATAAAAAGTTTATTTGATTTGTCCTCTAGATAGAGCAGTTAAACAAAAACATCATTTGGCAGTCTGTTTATTTCCTAATTCAGTAATAAAAGTGCAGTTTAGTTATAAAGGCACAGTGTTGACATTTAGACAAGTCACTGATGTCCAGCAGAACTGGCAGGAGAAAGACCTCACTCCTACTTTCTTTAAAAACCACTTGTTTCATTTGCCAACAGTGATATTAAAGAAGAATAAGGGCCTACATTGGAAGCAATCAGCATATAAAAATCTGATCTGGATCTAGAAAAATGTCCTCAGAAACAGCACGACACACTGAAGCTATCAGTCAGCAACTCACATTTCTCTTTTCTGCTCTTCCACAATCTCTAGGAAGATGGTGTGGTTGCTGCCACGTCAGCTGCTTAAAATTACCAGAAAAAATCTTGAGATGAATTAAGGAGAAAACAGGCTAGTATTGAAGTGTTATAAAAGACACCTGCCTGCTGTATTTTGTGTGATTGCCCATTGAAACACCTCTGGAACACCCGTTCGCCTTCCTTCGCAGCGTAATTGGACATGTGCAATCTGGCAGTTCCCTTACAGCCTGCAGCCAGGCAAACTAATTTGCTTTTATATCATAATACATGCGGAGAACTCTCCTGACAGTCTCTACATATTTATCATCAGGAACAGGTTTCCTCTGGCTTCCCGGCTCAAGAAATTTCTTGATGGCGGGGATGTTGCTTATCCTTGCTTTAAATGCCTAAAAGGAAAACAGTAAATACATGGTATTTAAAGAACAGAAAATAACACAAGAAAAAACCCTATTTTACTGATTTGTGTAACATCCTTTAACAAGCTGTATGTGGAGAGAAATATGGTTTCAAGTGTGGATGAATTTTACTCCCACTCACTTAAATCCTTTTATTTTCCACAGTAACAAATGAGCCACTGTCTTGTATTGATATGGGATGAAGTGTTCAGTTATCTGTGGTTTCTAATATGTACATCACTCAGGTTGTTCTTGTGATCCAGAAAATATATTCCACTTAGCAGTATCACAGAACTGGTGAGAGTCAAAAAAAGGGAGGGTGCATTTCTTCAGATGTGTACAGGGGTTACTCCAGAAAATAAGTTTCTCTAGATGAAACATCTTAAAAGGCTCTTCCTAAAGCAGGAAAAGCAAGACTACAATGAAAAAGTAACAAATGTTTGTGGAATTATTTACATAGAACAGACTTTGAAATGTAATTTATCACATTTATAGCCATATGAGCGTCTCGTTAGTGCAAGGTACCTGTAACTGAGGAAAGCCTGAGAGCACATCTGACTTCTTCTCTTCTACCATTAAAATGGCTTCAAGAAGATGAACATCCGCCCAGCTAAAATTGTTGCCAACAAGGAAGTCCTGCCCATGGTCTTTCAAAATCTAGAAATGTCATAGATGAAAACAGGTTGGATAGCCAGCTGAGGTTCATGTTTTCAAAATTCATAGGCACACCTTCTTTGACAACACTATTGTCTCCTTTTCATCCTTCTCTCCCATGCAGCTAACAGGAGGAACAGGGGATATAACAGCAGTCCCAGATCATTTTACAGCTGAAATCTAGAATCCCAGCGTTTTTCTTACTAATCCTTTCTTCCTACAGCTCTAGGTAACCTTGTGTACTAGACTATAGGGTTAGATACCTTCTTGGTATTCACATCTTTCAAGTCTAATTTATCTGGATTTTTTCTATACACTTTTACAGCTTCAATGAGAAAACAGAGTATAAAAGAGAGGTGATCAGCCTAAAGCATTAGGGCTAAGATGCAACAAGTGGAATATAGGGCAGAATGCACCCTGGCAACCACCTACAGGAGACCTTGCAAAGTGAAAAACTGTTTTCTCTTTAGTGTTTAAAATGGAGAGGAGCTATTCCTGCTAGATCATCCTGTCCATGCATATTAATTTCCATTGAGAGTGCCTCTTGGGTCCTATCTCTCAAATTATCAGTTACAGAAACAGCAAGATTCCAGTAAGGCTAGAAGTCAGCAGTGATAGCTGTATATTACTGTGTTTACAAAAACCCAATTGGGATGTATTTGAAATGTTAAACAACGAAGACAATTAGCACTGCTTCTGCAATGCAAATTACTGTGGTGGGGTTGGCCCTGCCTGGGTACCAGAAGTCCATCAAAGCTGCTCTATCACTTCCTTCCTCACCTGGACATGGGGAAGAAAATACATTGAAGTCTCTTGGGTTGACCCACCCCAACAGACCTGATACTGCTCTGAATCCCCTCCAGCCAACAGACAAAATGGATGTTCTGGTGTAGAGTACTGCACTGACATTTCTGTTTCTGGTTGTGGTGAAATACCCAGTGTTCCCATTGTTATCCCTCCAGAATCAGGGAAGAAAATGATCCTCCTCCATACCTTTTCATACACTGGGAAATACCTGCTTGTCGCCTTTTGAACTATTAAGGCACGTTGTTTCTCTTTATCCTCTGCTGATAAGAAAGGGAACATCAAAATGAAGCCCATAAGGTCATCAGTTCCTCCAACATACATATCAATCCTTAAAACCAAAGCAAACAAAAACCTTAAATAGAAGGCACCTTCCAAAGCGGAATTACCTTATATTTGTTTTAGGATAGTAAACATTGAATATCCCATCCCCCTGTCATGGTGCCTTCCCCCCTGCCTACTCCTTTCCAGGCTGCAGTGTGATCTGACAAATGATTTTTTAAGCAATCTCAAACACACCCTCTCATGGAAATTATTTCTGCAATTAAAAAAATAGGTCACAGTGGGAGTCTTGTAGTGATTTTGGCTCTTTACTTGTTTCACTGTGCTGGCTTAAACAGGATTGCACAGAGATTAAGTGTATAACTTTGGTGTTACAGATCACTTCACAATCACCAAAGAAACACACAGCACCACAAGGAGTCATTCCCAACTGACTTAATTGTCTGGATGTATCCCACCGTCAGAATTTCATCCAAAGTCCAAGTAGTGCCAAATAGATAAATAATGGGGTTGGAAGTCTGTAGCATACCAAGTGCTTCATCCAGCTAAATTATCAATACAGCAGTTCTTAGGATTGTCCCTTTCCCAGAGCTATCAGAGCAGGTTTTGTACTGTAGATGGATATTTAAAATGCTATATACTGGGTCAGCCCCATCATTCTTTTTTTTCTTCACAGACACAACATCAAGATGTAATTTCATATGTATTTTATTTCATATGAAACCAATAGTTTTTAAGCTGTTCTCTCCCCAGCTCTCAAAGATCTAAACCACGCACTGTTTACAGTGCAGTGGGACATCATGCAACCACAGATAATGTCAATGACAGCTCTCATTTTGCAGCCAAAAGTTAGAAACGAACCATTTCTTTCCAGAGTTTTCTGGTTACAAAAGTAGTTCAGCATCTACATGCCAGTCACCTCTCGAATACCTGTGTCAGGCTGTATTAATCTTTCAGTAAGGCAGGATAAAACCATGACTCAAATATTTTTATGTGAAAAGTAACTGAGTTAGAAAAAACCAGTTGGCTTGCATCTAACTGTGGCTTCTTAAGCTCAGTGCAAGTTGTGAATCACTGAGGCCCACAGATGACTGTGCACAGGTGTGTGTGCAACTATGCAGTTAATTGTAGATGCATCCGAACTACTACAGTAAATTCAAGAAGAGTAATACTGTTACATACAAGGCTCTCTCCTTCAGGTCCTTCCCATAGAGGTTGTACTTTGCTGCAATGTAGCTGAGGATGGCTCTGGTCTGCACCATCCTCATCCCATCCATCTCCACCATGGGCACCTGCTGAAACAGCAGGGATCCACCTAAAAGGACAGACACACATTATTCGGTGATGTAATAACTCTGTGTCATGTTTCTCGCTGTCTTCAGAGGAACACTGCTTTTATGATGAGCTTGCTGTGGATAGCCATTGTATTAAAATGGAGTTCTTCCATGCAAAAAATAAATTACAGCGGTGCAGACAAATTAAATTGAAAGATACAATTATTGTGGGTTACCATCCTTTCTTTAAAAAATATTCACTGAAGTTTTAGTCAGGACTGTGTACAGCAGCTTTTGAAGTGAAATTAAAATGCAGTGGAGACAATCACACTAAACATCTCAACTGAGTAAAAAGTGTCTGCTTCCAAACAATGTAAAAAAAAATTCTGTTCCATTATTCAAACAGTATTTGAAGCAAACATTAGATTCACAGATTTCTCTCTTATGATCAATCTTTAGGATATATCAGGACATAACATGAAATTTTGGGATACATATTTTTCTGGTTACTGAAGCCCTTGATTAAGTTTGTGGGACCAGGTGGGATGCATAGACAAACGGAGAACAGAAGAATCCAGAGGCCTGGCAAACCCTCCAGGTTGGAAAGATACTCAGTCTGCAATTTCATCTGTCCACATGTGGAAAAAATCAGCCTCTGCAGCTGCTCAGAGCTCTCAGTTTTACTCTTCTGTGTGGAAAGGAAGACACATAAAGTCTTCAAAGACTTCCTGCATCTTCTCTAAGTCTGGTTTCACTTTTCTTGAGGTTTCACGTGGACTCACCTTGCAGGAGTTTCTCATACTGGTCTCGGGTTTCCAAAAACTCTTCTTCAAACTGACAAAAGAGAATGAGGAAGAAGAGGAAATAAGAATCTTTCCACATTTCTAGAAGAGATAAACTTTTAAAGCACCATAAAAGGAAAAGAATATACATCATGGTTCTTTTCATTTCAGATATGGCTCTAAGGGAGAACACACCAAGGACAGAAGTGCTGGCAGTATCTCCTGGGCTATCACACTTGATAAATGCTGCTAAGAGCAACCCTAGCAGAAGAACAGGCAATAAGAACTGGAGTGAGGATGGTTTCTTTGGTATTAAACAGGCAATGCAATGTGTAACAAACAACAATACAGTCTAGGCTGTCCTTAAGATGCTTTCTGGAATGTGGAAAAAAATCTACTGTGTGGTATTTTGATTTGGGAGCTAGACAGGAACAAATTCTTCAGAAGTTAAAACAAAGCTTTTACAAAATAGTGTGCAAGTAGCAAGCCCTGCAGGAAGTTTGATACAGATGCACGTTTCAGACACCCGAAGATTAAACATTCACAAGATGAGAAACAGAAAGATACAGAATTGCTGGTGATCAGATGGATGTAGTTGCACTCAATATGGTTGAGGATGGCTGGTCCAATGAGTGTTCCTTATGGAGAAACTGAGTTCAAGATTAAGACACCAAAGTTAGACATCTACGTGTGTGTGTGTTTGCATGTGCCATACATGTCTGTGATCAGTGCACAACACGGAGACTAGAAAATGGTTGATGTTACCAATCCCTAAATGCCTTGCTCAGTCAGCCTCTCTCATAACATCTGTGCCACTCAGTAATTAAGATTTGCTATACTAGAGAAACCCCAGAAGATCAGGCACATTAACACACTGCCAATGTTCAACCATAGCAAGTATGATCACAGTCTAAAATTTAGAACCCAGGTTTCTACTGATGAGAAGCTGAGAAATATTCCATGGAAAAACATGTAGTAATTGGTACTTATCAACAGCTTTTTTTTAAACTTGAAAAAAGAAGAGAGAGGGACTTAAAACATAGGAACAAATGATGGAGGGAAGCAGACAGTTCTGTCTTCTGCAAGGCCTTCAAAAAAAGATGGGTGGTCTTTTTAAAAAACTTGTATTCTGTGGCTCAGTACACAAGTAACTGAATGTACTGTAACAGCTTATTGTGTAAAAGAGGGCACTCAGAGCAAATACTAGTCCTTTGTATCCTGAAACTGTATTACCACTTTACCACCAAGATGGCCAGCAAATGAATAAGTAAATTATATACCATTAGAAAATAATTAAAGTGGTATCTTCCTTCTCCATTTTACCCAAGTACTTAGAGATTTCTAATTTCCCTACACAAGTGGTTCAATTGGTTCACTTCACCCTGCTAAGTTTCATCTAAATGATGAAAGCTTACAGCTTATTATGAAGGATGCAGCCAGTGGAGTGAAATATAAAACAAAAATCTCTGTGAGCATTGAACTGAAAACAGGAAGACTAAAGAAAATTAATTGCTGTTCTACTGGGCAGAGATAACACTTGTTATGGGAGGAACACATCTTTCAGCTCAGCAGGTCTGGCTCAGTAATCAAGTGCTTAATTAAAGATTACACATTCTTGTGTTAAGCAAGTGTTCCTGCTTACAGTGTCACTGCTCAGAAAACATGCAACATGAAGCCATGCTTTTGTGTGCCTGAAGTAAAAGTATTTAATTACACTGAATAGCCAACATTCATTTACTATTGCATCTTGGGATGCCTTCTCTTTTTTGACTAATAACATGTGATCTGCCTCAAAGACAAGCTTACCAATGTGCAGCTAGAAGTTAAAAACTCTAAAACAAACCTCGACCCCAGCTGCAGCCAACAACCAACGAATCGATTCCATCTTGCCTCTTCCATCAAAGTAGTAAAGTTTTGGTTTTGTGGACATGACTTCAAACTTTCTGTTACCTAAGAGTTATAAGAGATAGTAAGTTAATAATTATACAAAAACCTGATGGCAGCTGGAATAATGGTTTACAGGTCAATCACACAACAAAAATTTAAGTTAATATTTGATGAAATATTTTAGCAAAGTTTCAGTCTAAACTGATTTGCTTTTCTTGCTGCACAGTCAAGTCAAACTATTTCATAGACTTTTCATCCCCCTGAAATTCAGGAAAAAATAAGCATCAAGTTGCTAAGTAGGAAGTAACAGAAAAAAATTTAAAAAACACCACAAAGAAAAACCTTAAAACTTTCAGAAAGTAGAAGTTTTAGCACTGAAGTTACACAGACACCACTAAAAGCCAAGTGTTGATCAGAGAGAAGAGGCAGTAAACTGAGTTTCCAAAACTGGCAGACCTTGTATCAGGGAATCTAAGTATCTAAACATTAATTCCACATGTTTGGGTGAAGCATGGGAATGTACTTTTAAGCCTCTCAATTTTTTTTCCTAGCTGTGGTGATCCAGCAATCAGTAGAAACTTCAAAAATATCACAATACTTGATCCAGGATCAGTAGAAACTTCAGAAGAATGGCCTGTTTCTTCTGTAATAATCCAGATAAAAATACAGAGTTTCAGAGTGTTGCACTACTTGTCCTTCTAGAGGTCACATTTCTTTCTATTAATAAACCCTGTTGCTATGCAAAACTTTGTGGACTTTTCAGATGATCCAATGCTGCTTTGCAAGCAGCATTTTGGTTCTTTAATGACTTCATAAATGAGGCTATTAATTGTTTTTTTTTTTGAATAGACTACTGTTTAGGCCTCAGCAGGAACTGGATTCCGCTGTAGAGCCATAAGCCAAGAGAGCAATCACATTTAATCATACTGGCATTTCACATGCAGAACTCCTTTATAAAGCAAGTCCTTGCTGCAACTGAGAGCTGTTTTCCCTCTGTAAGGTGATTTATTGTCACTTCAATCCACAGTTCAAGTAATTCTGGAAAAGAGGCTCTTGGCATGTGAACAATAACCTCCAGTTTCCAATGTTCCAAGAGCTCCTTCATAAGCAGAGGGAAAAAAAGACCTTGGGCATGCACAAAGTGATCTGCTTGTTAGCCAACAGACATGAAAAGAGAACACAAAATAGGAGACTGCATCAGGTCATGGGAATTCAAACAAGCCAGGCTATTCCACCCCTGCCTGCTCAGGGGCCTCCAATTGCTCTCAGGTAAGTGACAGGGAACTAAAACATTGCCAAGTGCTATCTCTACCACTGATAAATAGAGCAGTGAATTAGAAAAGTATAACTGTGAACCACACAAAAGAACAAAATTAAACAGGAGCTACTTGTAATACAGTTACGTTCACAGAGAAAAAAGAAAAAAGCCAAAGGTGATTTTTAACTTGTAGTTTAAAAAAACCAAATAAACAGAAGAGGCACTCTGCCTCAGTGCCACTTCTGGAGACCTGCTCTTAGCAGGCCAGTGAACAGGTCACAGGACATAAGCAAGTCACTGATGCCCAGCACACCTCAACGCAGCACAGGAAAAAGGAAGGTAAAGGCATGGTGGGTGCTTCTTTTATAATACTTTAATATATTTTTAAATACAAACTTTGAAATGAGCTGTAGCATTCTAGGTTCAGGTTCCTAGGACTGAGCCTGCTACGCCATATAAGAAAGTCCAACCTGTGAACTAAAATCTGATGGAAAGAACACCTTGGTGATGGGCAAAGAGCTTGTCCCTTCTCTGCCCTTCATCGGAAAGGGGTAAAATGGCAATTTGCAGCCAGGAGACGCAATTACTGGTAGGTTGTTGTCCATTCCCCTCAGCCTGACACCTCAGCTGGAAAACGGACTTTGTGAAAAATCTGCTCCCTTACTGTGATTTATGAAGACTCATGCACGCAAGGAGAACACGGACCAGAAGAACATCGGTGAAGCGGGCCAGGGGAGCAGCCCCGCAGATCCAGGGCTCTAGGGCCCGATTTTCCCTGCCTGCATTCAGCAGCCCAACAGCGCTGCCACTCTGCACCCGCAGCACCAACCCGGGGTGCTCCCGTGCTCAGCGTGTGACAGGCAGCAGCCCCGGGGCCATCAGCTCCCACTCCTCCCGGGGACAAGGCCCTGGCAGGCCCGAGATGACGAGCGGTCCGTGCCGTGACACGGCGAGCCCGTGACCGGGAGCGGACCCACGGCTGAGGCCTGAGCCCGCCACAGACTCCCGGCTCCCTGCCTCACCCGAGCCAAGCGACCACAGGCACCGCTGGGCGGGGGAAACAGAAAGAGAGAAATCCCAAGGGCCCGCATTACTCACACACACGGAGGGTCAAGCGGGGATGCCGAGCGAGCACACGACGCCCCAACACTGAGCACTCCCGCCGGCCCCGCCTGCCACCGCCGCCGGCCCCGCCTGCAGCCCTCCCCGCCCAGGCCACGGGACGGCGACGAGCGGAGCAGCCGCCAATGGGAAGCCGTAAATTTGCAAGTTTCGCAAAGCCTTCTGGAAAGGCAGCTCACCACAGAGAATTTCGCTAAAATTTTTAACCGGGTTAAGAACCGGTTTCTCTCGGGTAGTTTTGTGGCTGCAAAGTGTTGCTTCCGTGCGCTGTGTCCCTGGGTTTTCAGCTGTTTCCACAAACCATGACTTCAAGGGAACCACCCATGTTGAGCTATAAATACCTTCTTGGGAGCACGAATTGTCTGGATGTGAGGGCGATCTGGCTGCGACATCTGTCACCCCATTGATCGCCAGGGTTGATTCGGCTGATCTGGCTGGCTAGGCGGGTGTCCCCTTCCTCCCTCAACGCTCCATGTGCGTCCCTCCCGAAGCTGCGCGCTCGGTCGAAGAGGACGACCTCCCCGATAGAGACGGTACCGTTCATCGGTCAAGGGTATACGGTAGCTGCGCTCCCCTGCTAGAACCTCCAAACAAGCTCAAGGTCCATTTGTAGGAGAACGTAGGGTAGTCAAGCTTCCAAGACTGCAGACACATCCAAGTGAGGCGCTGCATGGGGCAGTTTGCCATTGTTTTGTGTGTATGTAAACTGCTTTTATTTCCCCTTATCACTTCTTCAAATCCCCACTCACGTACAAATCCGTGAGCTGCTCATGTCACACGCACCACCCCACCCCAAACCAGGTAAAACTGGAATCCTTGGAAACGTAAATGTATTTTTCCCCACGTAAATGTGTTCTTCACCTGTGCAAGTGCTTGTCAGCCCAACAGCTAACAAGAGCACTGGGCTTGTAAGGTATAAACTATCTTCAGCTTCTACTGCCTTGAAAGCCAGGGGAGAAGGCTAAAGAGGTGACACAAGACAGAACGATAGAACAGGAACAGAACAGAATAACTTCCCTTGGAAAGGGACCCACAACAATCTAGTTCAGCTGCCTGTCCTCCTGAAGGGTTATGCATATTATAATTCAGTCTTGCAGGTAGGTTCAGAAGAGCTGACAGCCAAGGAAAACTAAGTGATCAGTTTTACAGGGAGCTCACAGCGTATTGCAGAAATTACAGGCTTAGACTCAAACCATGTGGCCAGTGAATGTGCAGTGTCCCTCCAAGGCAGCTTGTTAAAAAAAACCCAAACCCCAACTAATAAAAAACCCCAATCAAACGAAAAACAAACCAAAGTGCTTTCATTAAAAACTGAATAAAAAAGCAAGCAAGTCAGTCAGTCAGTGCTTCCTCAAGGACAACTTTATTCTGGGCAGGACATTTGCACAGAAAGAATGAAACAAGCATTTAGAATGTTTCTGAACAAAAACACTGAATAAACAAGAACCATTATTTCTCCACACCTGACAATTCCACACCCTCCTTCCATATTAAGTTCTAAAATGTTTTTTCAGTACATGTTTTCCTCCTCACATTATGGAACATCCTGCTCATATCAACAGCCATATCAGATACAGGAACACCATGGACTTTCTGGCTTTTTTTTTTTTTCCTTCTTGTTAACATCATGGCACTTACACACTACTTTTTGGAAAATCTGCATTACAGAGGTAAATGAATCCACTGTCAAAGACTCCTTTATTTTTACATGTTATGCCTAAACCTGAGAAAATGTAAACAGTACAATTCTAAAAACGTTTTCCACAAAGATGCTGCTAAATATTAAAGCACAAAGTAGTAGGTTACATATCATAAATTCTCAGATATGCTGCTTGTCCAGATTTCAGTATAGAAAGACCTCCATCTTTTCCATATCTGTATTGCACAGAGACAGCATGGTAAAATACATAAACTCCATCCTGCTCAAAAAGAACTTTTCCAGCTTCAGTAAGAATGTGCTTGAGTAAAGGATACAGCCATTACATCTAGATAATTTTCTCTCACTAAGTTAAAACTAGCTGTGATTCACAATGTTAAGATTATTAGCTTTTTCCCCAAAAATAAAGGGTTTAACTTAGGAAAGGAGGAGATATAAAAAAAAGAAAATTATAAGTACAACTTACTTTTCTAATCTTTTGACTGGACAGACTAAAGCCTGAATGCTATAGTCAAAAGAATCACTGACAGTCTGATAAAGGTTCAGAGACTACAGGCCAGGTTCAGGTTCATCCTGTGTTACTTGAACCTCACAGAGTTGTCCCCCTCCTCAGTGGAGAGCCTCAGCTATCTCCAGAATGTTAGTATGCTCTCAAATGAGACAGATTTCTTTTGACATGATTCTCACTCACCAAGGGTGAGTCACCTCACAACAAAGGAGCTCACACTTAGGTATGATGAATCCAAGCCTCAGCTGCCTGTTCTCATGACTTGTCTCCTTCCACTCATAGGAACTAAGACCAGACTACTTAAATAGCCTACTTAGGCCTAGGGATACTGGGATAGGTTCAGGGTGTTCCTTCTTGAGACAAATTAACTGATGATGAAATAAATTAAATTTTATGTAGACATAAATACAGGTATTTATTTCCAAGAGAAACAACTACCTTTCCAGTTCTATCACAAATATACATATTTCCCTTTCCACTAATCCACAGACACCCATCAGTGTGCGCTTCAGAAATCAAATGGCTGTTTTACTTTACTACCAAGCATTGGCATCACTGCTGTGGAAGCAGTTAGGTATGGTTTGGAGTTAATACTTGCTATGCCCAGATAACAGGGAAGCAGGACATACAAGATGTCTTTGGCATGTGTAAGTCTTTCATGCACACTTTTGCTCTCTCTTGTCTTGTACTGTCTCACTGTGGGCTGAGCCTACAGAAGCAAACAGTGACCAGTGCTCCCTGTGGTTCCCCCTGTAGCACTGAGCCAGCAGCCTACCCTAGGGTACAGTTTCCTCAAAATCCCACACGTTCACCATGGGAAGCACCAAAAAGGCCAGAGAATCTCTTCTCAGTCTCAAGACCACAGCAGCTGCCCCTTGTGTGTGCTGGCAGATTCCATGGAGAGGATCTCACTGACACACAAGCTATTTCAGTTCCTGTGACATGGCTGGAAGCTGAGAACTGCACCTGCTCTGATCCCTTTAGGCTGGATTTAAGTCTCATAAATAAACTATTTTCCTGAGCTGATCACAAAATGAACTCAGAAAGATAAGCATTTCTGCACACTCCTGCAGAGAGATGCATTTTCTCAGCACACTTCAGCTTTGGCAGCACTGCTCCAGAACACAGCTATGGAAGGTTTTCTCCCACAGCACTGAACAGTTTTATCTTTCTTCTGTAGAAGGAGGTGCAGAACAGACAAATGCTGACTGTGCTCTAGAAGAATCTTCTGCTGATGGCTGGACTCTGGCACTTCTTTCCAGAGTAGAAGTAAACCAGATTATGGGGATACATTCTTTTCTCTATACCTTGATATAAATCACACTCTCATAAACTGAGTTAAATTGCTCTTCAAAGAACTGTATCAATTTCAGTGAAATCAACCACAGTTTTACAACATTTTCTTAACAGGACCACAAAAGATCCCATTTTTTCCTGTAGAGCCTCTGGGCCTAATTTATGGAAGTTGACATATTCTTCCCATTGTAAAAGAAGATGCATTGAGTGAAAAAGAACTGAGTATAAACCTAAGTAAGGTTAGACTGACTCATTTCCTCTGGGTTGTTTTGTTTTTTTTTCCTTAAGTGATCTAGAACTGCAGTGATTTAAAACAGTTGTGAAAAATAAGTCAGCTGCATAGATCTTGTTTCCTTAAACTATGTTGCTGGCATATCATTAATATTTTGTTACTCTGAAACCAGTTTTCTTAGCTCCATTAATTTATTGTTAATACGTTCTTTAATATAGCTTCAGCTCTTACATTTGCAACAAAAGAAAAAGAAGAAACAGAATCTCTTTTTTCTCTTTAGAAATCATTAGACCATTTACAGGAATTTAACAGAGGTAGGTCCACATTCTATTTCATAGTGAACAATGCCAACGAACAACTTTTAAGCAGGAAAAAGGAAGACTGCATCAGAAAATGGATCTACAGAAGAGAATTTACCCTTCACCAAACAAGAGTAAGATTTGGTAAAATTTGAATAGCAGTCCAACAACAAACCTTTCAAAGGCAAAAATAAATTTAAAAAAGGTGCCTCCCAATATCTTTTAGCAGTCTCTCAGTAACTGTGACTGTGAAGGAGTTTAGACTGTTAAGTCGCTCACTCCTCTGATGTCAGTATGAAGCAAAAAGCATAGGACAACAGAAGTGTGGCACTGAGACATGGCATCACTTGAATTTACACAGCCTCAATTAGCACATAAAACTTCAGAAAATGTCTAATGAATGCCCCTTCCTCAGTACTTCTCCTTCACTGCAATATTGCACCATGGTTTTTTTTAATCCACTTCTATAAAAAAGTTGAGTCTAATAAAAAATTTAAATTTTTTTGAAGTTCATTATAAAAATTTACTGTATAAAAATGCCTAATACCCTAAGCCTTATATACAAAATGCATCACTTTTATGAAAATAACTGGACCCAAGTATATAACAAAACATTTTTTTACAAAAAGGTACAAGATTGCATTCAGATTAATGCAAAGAAGTTAAAAAACTCTTCAAAATGTCTCATTCATGGAAGGTATGTTCCTTTTAAATGTACAGGCATATAAACCAGTATGAATGGTCCCACACCGGACACCGTTTCGGGGATGCACACACTGCTCAGAGGGCACTTCCCAGGTCACCGGTGAGCGCCGTACTTCGCAGACCAGTCAACGCGCCCGTGGATCGGCTCCGCTGCCGGAGGGAGAGGCATTAACCGCGGCGAGCTTTTGGTAGGCGAACTGAACGACGGCCATCCAAGAAGGGGTCTGACTGATGTCACAGACGCAAAATCTAAAGGACAAAAAATGCTTTGATATAAAGGTTCAGTGACAGCTGTTCATACGGAACAACAACTGGGTGCAGGTCCAGATCCTTACTTCTTCAGGAGGTTAGTTTCCTTTTTTAACAAAGTTTGCTGACGTGAAACAACAGCAGACCCAATCCCTAAAACCTTGCAGACACAGAGTATTTACATCACTGATTTGGCAAGTGTGAATTCTGTGCCAGCTCTCACACCAACCTATAGGTCCCATTGAAATACGCTGTAGATAAACCTACATATTTAAGAAACAAAAGTAAACACAAACCAAATCCTCCTCCATATGAAGTTCTGCAAGGTTACAAACAATACTTCCAGTCACTCATATACTGACAAATAAAATAAAACAAAGATAAGTAGTTCAGTGCTGCATACATACAGCATTACTGGAGTACTGACCAAGGGACCAAGAGAACTTTAGTACTAGACTTACCGGAAGGTGGGTCCACAGCTGGTGCTAACTGAACCCTCTGCCCAGCAGAACCTACTTCCTTCTTCAGAAATGAAGGGACATAAGCATTCGTTGGACCACTTGATCCTATGGGCCCTGAAAGAAATGGCAAGGAACACTTGAATACAATGGATCTCCCATACTGTCAACAGGAGACACAAGATGTCTTTGTATGTGCCCTGAAGGACCATTTTCAAGACCATGCCTGATCATGGACTGACCAAAACAAGAACTTAATTGAAGGCACTTGAAATCCACAGCTCCTATATATACACCTCCTGTATTCAGGAGACTGTCAGCATCAGACTGTATTAGAGATGAATGGAAAACATGTACAAATTGTACCTGTCAGAGAGAATGGCAGTTCTCTCTGACATCTCAGCTTTTTCAAGGTTCCTCAAAGCTTTCAAAACTCAGCATTTCAATTGGAATTATCTTGCTTGACTTTCAGCAACTATGTGCTAAGGATATATTGACTCATGGTTTCTATGTAGTGAGTCTGCGGCTTTGGTGCTACACAAAGCTCTTAGTGAAGCCTGTGAGAGCACAACTTAATGTGGTACAGATTCACATTTCAAATGTTGAAAGCCAGCTACACAACTTGTCCCTGAGATGAGCAGGAACAGATTTGACTGATCTGTAGGATAAGCCATAGAAATGGAACAAAACAGTCCAGAGTTATAGCACAGAAGGCCACTAAACAAGATATCATGCACAGAGCAGGGCCATCACACATGTGCCTATGCTGTACTAGAGCAGTGGCAAAGCCTATTGTGGGAAATGATGGTAATAAATAAAAAAAAGAAAAAACATCCTGTGCTGCTACAAAAGAAGCAAAAGCTTGTAAAAGAGCCAGGAAGGAGACATGATATGTATATAAAGGTTCCCATGTAGTTTAGCTATTTACACTGTTCTCCCATCTTGAATCTTTAAAGAGAGATTTTCTGATTAAATTACATCCAAAACTTTTTAAGTTGTTGTTTTGGTTTCTTTTAACCTGAGTTTCTAGAGGCCCAAAATGCTTCTTTGGGCCAAGATTCAACACAAACTTTGGCAATAAAACACTTTCAAAACAACATATGCAAAAGAAATATGGCACTGCAGAACTGTATCACATGAAAACCTGAAGCCACGGTTTAGAGAGGAAATACAGAGATGCAATCTAAAAACATCAGCATGTTATTAACATGTTATATCTGATAAAAAACTAATGTAAAAACCTACAAATTAATTACTTCAACTCAACCAACAGTGATTGAATACCTGAAATACCAAATGCCAAAAAAAAACTGAAGAAGAAAGACTGAAGAGTTTTGCTTTTTGTCGGAATTTTCAAACTGTAATTACTACATTATTTTAAACAACATCAATTGAAAGACACAATGATAGATTTTCTTTGCTTAATTCATGTAATAAGAGTGGTGTGTATGACTAGTTCAATTTATACCAGCTTCCTCGTGTAATGACAGCCATTTATGTGCCAGGTGTACTAAAACAGCTTGGAAACGAGAAAACATGACTTAAAGAAAGTGAAAGTAGGATGAAGTATTTCAGGATGAACTAAGACGTCCAGCGTTCTATGCATGGGGTACTTCAGACTAGTGAGGATTCATCAGAAGAAATTACTATGTTTCAGTTTAAGGCAGTCTCCCAAAGAAGAGAGCTCATAATCGATTTTAACACAAAGAACTGACAGGGTAAGCAGGCGTCTTCAGAGCTGACAACATTCTGGAAACGGATGACTCTAAAATACACCAGTGGGGAATTGCACAGACATCACTTATTATCATTTCTCAGAGTCTTAAGCACACCTTCTTACCTGAATTCATCCTGTTGGTAGTACTTCCTTCCAAACCAGAGATTTTCCCAGACAAACTGGAACTGGGCCAGTGATTAGATGGAACAGATTCTTTGTTTGAAGTGGAGACTATGCTGTTCCTGGTGCTTATTCCTATATTGCAAAAATGCAAAGATTACTTCACTAAAATCCCTGTTGCCATACAGGCCCACATTCATTCCACCTGATGCACAATCTTAGAGCAGATGTCTGGTTCAACTTAGCCAAAACCTCTCCCCTCTCCATAACTCTCTGAGTCACTCTCCATCCTCTCATAATACAGGAATGCTGGAACTAGCCACAGACCCTAATCCTGCAGACATCACAACGTAAGTAGTTCCACTAGCATCAATGGCTGCTTATATCACAGGACAGGGTCCTTACCTCAAGGCCACAAATGTTCTTATGTCACAGAAAGTGAACCTTGCTATGTACATGAAATCTGTGCTTCCAATAAAAGCACAGATTTTATTGTAACTCGAGAGGCAATAATGGCAATTACATTTCTCATAGTACTGTACTCTTCTTTGTCTCTACTGAAACCTAAGATTATGCAAACAGTTTGCACTACAGTTCAGATGACACCTATTATTTGTATTTAATATAGCTCCCATATTTAAGCAGGGTGCCAAACATTCAAAGATGCACTCACAATTTATGATATGGCTAAAGCAGTATTGGAATCAATGTGTTTGACAATCTTCTCTAGTAAAACAAGTTTTAGCTACCAAAACCCTATCTAAGTGAGACATTTTGAAGTCAATTATTATTTCAGGAAAAAAAAATGAGTTTGCTGTCACAATACCTTCTAGTTTGCTTAATTAATTTTGAAGAAGCAGTACTACAAATGAATAAACAGCTAACACTACCTTTATGAACAGAAATTATGAGAAAGAATATACTCATATTCATCTCATTTTATATACTGGCAGACAAGCTGTCTGCCTCCTGTACTTCATCCTGCCTCAGCACTGGTGTCAGTATAGCAGAGGTTATCATGAAGACAGGCACGTGATTCTCTACAGAGACACAGATCTGCATTTTACTTAACTCCAAACTACAGCAAAGCACATTCCCACTACTAGTTTGCCTGTTGTTCATGATACTGTACGCTCATGAGGTAAACACACGGCACTTTCTTTTCCAGTTCAGAAGACCAGTCTTATACTTTTTAGGTAGACAGGCAATAGTTTGGCACATATACAATATATATTGGCACATAATACTTAAGACATTTTCTAACTCATTTCCAAGTATAAAGTATCCATCAGGAGGAAGAAGTACCAACAGTCCTGTCCCCTTGTTTCTACTGCTAGACTACCAGAATGTAGTTTGCGTCATGGCCATCTACACTATAAGCTCTTTCTGTCCTCGTGTTCTTTGAGCAGTAGCCACCCCCTCCACAAGTTCAAAGGGTAAGAGCTAATTAACCAATGACTATTTAACAGTCCTGTTGGATGTGCAGGAAGAAAAGGAAAGTACTTTACTAACCAGGTCGATACCTAGAATGGTTTAAGTAGTGTTGCTTTGCTGCAGAAACTCGCAGTGTAGGAGTGTCCTGCCGCAAAAAGGTCGCATGGGAAGTTCGTGCACTGCTGCCAGAGCCTACAGCATCCAAAGGCTTCAGGTCCAAAATGCTTTCAAATCTGCAATTCAAAAATTGGTATGTATAGTCCAATTCTTACAGCACATGTATATTCACAGCTGACTTTTTCACCTACACCCCATCTCCAGGAATCATTTTCTTGTAATGTGTTTGCTACACCATAAACACACAGGCAACGGGGAATATTATCAATCCGAATCATGCAAGTGTCCCTGAAAATCAGATTTATGCTTCTAGCTTCCTTATATACTGCTTTTAAAGTTTTTATAAAGCACTCAGTAAGTTTCTCTCTTCTGTATACTATTATCCATGGAAACTGTAGCTTAGACTCGTCCAAAACAGTTTATATGCATGGAATATGTCAAAATGGTCCACATGTAAAATCGAAAGTATATATTAAAAAATTAACTTGGGGAGACTTAAGCCATTTATAATTTTCAGTGGAAAAAAAAAAAACCACAAAATTGTATAGATATACATTTCTAGATACAAAGAAAGCATGAAGAGCAACATTACTAAGAAAGAGGAAAGGAGCAAAGAAATAGACCAAATAGCACATACACATAAAAAACCCCTTACCTACAAAGAGTTTCATCATTCTGCCTCTTCTTGCTTTTCAAGTCCATTCTCATGATGGAAGAGCTGAAATCAAGGTCTTCCAAATCATCCCAGTCTTCAGAACTCTTAACTGTCCTGGGAAGATGTCCCCATCTTCGCCTAGGTTTTGGTTTAAGTTCACCATTTATATTCTCAGACCCAGCAGATGTTTTCTGTTATAAAGATTGAAAAGAAACAAACCCACAGGCTTAGACCACAATCTAGGTGACAGGAACAAAGAAGACTTTTTTTCCTCTACCTCAAAGAGTAATAATGGTAGTAGGGCTGTAACAACACAATCTTCAACTTCCATTAAACATGCTAAGAACACAATCTGTAGCCTGCTGATATTATTCTCTATCTTCTGCATTTTGTCCTGTCCAATAGCATCTTGAACCTACAGAAGAAGAAATTTCTTGGGTCTCAATTCCAATTCTGTTCATGTTCCAGTATGCACCTCCCAAACGATTACCTTATGCTCAATTTTTACTTCTAGACCCATGCTGGGAATATAAAACTGCATGAACACTTATGTTTCCACAAGCCTATGTCTATTGACATTTTTTTTTTCTCTTGCAGGACAGCACAGGCACAAGTTTGTGTCTCTTCAGTCATTTAGACTCAGCAGTACATTTTGACTTTGTATGACACTGGTCAGTACAGACCCTGCTTATGACTGACTCTGTAGCAGCAGCATTCACACTGTCTGCTCTCATCACCTATTTTGTGAATCCAGTCTCCTCATTAGAAGACAGAAAGGGTACATTCTCATGCTGAAAGAAGAATCTGTTGGTTTCCATGTCCAGTATGGATGACCAAAGGGACTCCCAGTCAATAAATTGGATGCCTTAAATGGATGAAGGCAGTAGTCTCCTTTCCCTCATTTCAATACTATTTAGCTTCATACTTTTATCTCTGGCATCAATCCCGTTAATATTTTGAACACTATACATTCGTATGAAATCAGTGTCATCCTGTAAGTGGTGCAGGTGTAAAGGGTACCACAAAATGGCTCTAAAACAAGAAACTGACTTGCTTGTTTTACAGCAACTGGATTTAGATTTCAATAGAGGAAGTTCCAGTTTCTAGCAGTTGGAACCATTTTTTAGTTCCACTCACTGTCCTTTTAGTGAAGTACAAGAACCTTGAAAGAGAACAAGAAAAAGAAACACAAGACAAAAAGTCAGGCAGTATATCAGAAAGCTTATCTTATGCTAGATGGACCTTTACCTGCTGAGGAACCTTATTGTGTATTGCAGGCAGAAGAACCTGGTTAGACTTGTCCTCCTGTAAATAGTTACTGGGCGCAGCTTCAGAGTTGTCCGTCTTACATGCGTACACCATGTGCTGAGAAGACTGGCTTTGTTGAAAAGACCTTGATGAAATTCGGGCATGAGGTTTCAGAGGGGGCTGTGCTGGAGGGACAGGCTTAATATGCAGAGATAATTTGTTATGCAGTTCCTTTTGTTTTCCCAGTTCCTGAATGCCCAGGGCATGCCCAACCTGGAAGTACGAGTATCGAAGTGCCTAAAAAGTAATAAAGATGTTAGGCTTAGAAAACCGAAGTTTTCCATTTACCCCAGTCCTATGTGTCAGCACAAATTTAATTTCCTTCTTTTGTGGGGTAGAAAACAGCAGAAGATCCATATCTCAACACTGATTCTACTGAGCAAAATCCACTTCAGAAAAATGTTGCAATAGTAGGGAATTTTCAAGAGATATTGAATTATCAAATCCTCTGTGGACTACTACAGAAGGAAAGGTTCTGCAGAATTAAAGTAGTTAACCAGGTATATGGCATCTAAAGGCATGTTTCATTACATGCTGTCTCTTCACGTGTGTGTGTGTGAAACACATCCCTCTCATAATTACAGATTCAGCCAGCAAAACTCAATAACCCCAGAAACATCTCCTCTATTCTCCATTTCTAAGACTGAATTAAGCGAAAGAAATACAACCCTTATGGAAATCAGCCTCTACCTCTTCTGACAAGTTAGTAAAGTTAGTTAGTAGAAGTACTTTTATCTGCCTTACAAATAATTAGGAAGTTGTCAGTAAAGGCAATTAATCTATCTTGCTGTTTCAGGCACACTCATCTTCCCTTCCCAAAGACTTCTTACTGCAAAAAGCTTCTAAATTTCGGATTCCTCACTCTATTTATACTTCACTGTAAAACATTTGTTAATACTCTTAATAGTGTTACAGTCAGTGTTTTTTATTCTTCATTACCTTTGAGAGTTCTTAATCTATTTCACTTTTTAACTGTTTTCATTAAATTTCAAGCTTTTAAGTGCAATTTGTACTGAAGGTCCAGTTAAATCACAAAGATTCAGCTATGGCCCTTGAAGTCAAGTGTCAAGAATCCCATCTGTTTTCCAAAAGGTGCCCTGCTCATTGTATTAGTTGAGTACTACCCAAAACCAGCAGCTACCACCACCTGTACGTGCAATACTGATGACTTGGGCAATGCTTATGTACCGGATGTTGGAACATACCTGCAATGCACTTAAGCTGAGGCTGCCCAGCAAAAGCAAGCCTTATCCAGGCAAGACTGGGATGGAGGAACAGAGAGCAAGGTGGACTAACAGCTGGCTGAAAGGTCAGGCCCAAAGGGTGGCAGACAGTGCAACAAAGTCTTGGTTGGAGCCCAGGAAGTATCTGTTCCCCAGAGGCAAATACTTTGCTCCAACACCGCCATTAACGATGTCGCTGGTGGTGCAGAGTGCACCCTCAGCAAGTCTGCTGATGACACAAGTAGAAGGAAGGGCTGACACACTGGTCAGCTGGGCTGCCACCCTGCAGGACTTGGGCAGCCTGATGAAACGGGATGACAGGAGCCTTACCAATTTAACAAGGCTAAATAGCAAGTCCTGGGAAGGAGTAACCACATGCTGAGGTCAGCCACCTGGAAAGCACCTTTGCAGGGAAGGACCTGCTAGACACCCAAGCTGAACATGCAACAGCTACCAAATATGCCCTTGCTGCAAATAAGACTAAGTCCTGGGCTGCCAGAGCAGAAGCACTGCCAGCAGGTCACCAGCAGTGATCCTTCCTCTCTGTTCAGCACAGGTGAGGCCATGCCTGGACTCCTGTATCCAGTTTTGGCCTCCCCAGAAGAAGAAAAGAGATAGACATAGTGGAGAGAGTCCATCAAACGGCCACAAAGGTGATTAAGGGCCTGGAGCATCTCACATATGAGCAAAAACAGAACTGGGACTGTTCTGCCTGGAGAACAGAAGGTTATTGAGGATCTTATCAAAGTATGTAAAAAACCAGAAGGGAAAGTGCAAAGTAGATTGAGCGAGTCTCTTTTCAGGTGTGCCCAGTGACAATGGGCACAAACTGAAACACAGGAAGCTCCTTTTGAACATCAAGAAACACTTTTTAACTCTGAGAGTAACTGAGCACTGGCACAGGCTGCCTAGGGCAAGGTGATGGAACCAGATTCCAGTCATTCTGTGACACAACACAATGAACACTGCATCACAGCCTTCCGCCATACATCCTACCTTCACTCTGCTGCTATTCACAGTGACTGGATTATACTTAATTCAAGTGTATTTACATGCTGCAGTCACACCTTTGATTAATGAGCACATACCCCAAGCAGCTGATGTTCCATGCAAAAGATTAATTATTCTCTCTTAATTACCCTCTTTTGTCTCTCAAACTGTTCTTCGATTCTCCTCCTTCTAAGAACTGCACCCCTGAGCAACTGCTAAATGACTTCTCATTGCATTAAAAGAAAAAAATCACAAGCAGACAAAAAGAAAATTAAATCAAACCTGACTAGCTGTTGGCCGCTTTTTGGGGTCCCACTGCAGCATGTCTCTCATGAGCTGCACTGCTTCACTGCCAGCATTAGGTATGAGAGTTTTTAGGTTGTTAGGTACACACTGAGGCCAGCGAAAATTCATGGAAGCTGAAAGTTGGTAGCCTTCAGGCCAGTCGTTCTGGAAGAATGAGATTTTCAAACACAGAAGAAGTTCAGCTGTAAAGTATCAGTGCCTAAGCACACTAGCACATATTCTACCAGTAACAAACAGACTGTGTCCAGCTTACTCTAGTCTTATATAGAAAATTTCATTACGAATCTTCACCCCAAACCTCTGGTGAGAGGTGAGTCTTGCTGTACATCTGACAGAGTCAAAAGGCACAAATGGAATCAGGAAATAGGAATCTTGCCATTATCCCAATTTTTAGCCTCTTAAACCACAGGTTTTTATGCAATGTACAAGAGAAAATTAAATTCCCACCTAATGAAATCACAGTCTAAGGACTTTGTTTTCTGTGCAGGGGTCTATTTCTCCTCCTCTATGTGTCAGGTATAGCATAATTACTGTACAGAAATGCTTACTGCACAGAAAATAGGTTTTAATATAGTTTATTATTTCTGAGATCAATACCACAAATTAACAGTAAGGAGGAAAATTTATTATTTTATGCTTACTGCTACCATGCCATTGTGTATTGTAGAACAGTTCCAGGATTACTGCAGTCTGGAATATCACTTCAGTTACCTTTTTTGGCGTCCCTAAGACTTGGCAAATTTTGAATATAGTATCAATTTCACTGGCGCCTGGGAAGAGAGGCCTCAGCGTGTAAACTTCTGCCATTATGCAACCAACAGCCCAAATATCTATTGGAGAGCTATAGCAGGTGGATCTCAGAAGTACTTCAGGAGCCCTGTACCTGTAGAGGAAATAAAGAAAAGGAAATCCCACCAATCAACACAATTCAAACATACATGAAATTGCTCACCACTTCATTCTTTGCTATTAAGAGCAAACGTTCTCTAAAAATCTCCTCTCCTCTTCTGTACACAGACTTTCTTTCTTTTTTTGATTAAAACTACATAATCTTCTGTAAACTCTCTCACACCTTCCTGACACAACAATCCTAGCACATTCCCACCTGCCTTACTACACTCTTCCTTTGCTGTTGCTATCTGTAAACTATCTTGCACTAACTGCAGTTTTTCAAATTACACGAAGCTTAATAAAAGTTTCATAATGAGGAGGCATCAAAAGTAGTATAACAATCAGCACGAATTCAGTACTGTGCTACTTTCAAGCACTGACTGCAAGTTCCTACAATATAAGTGAGCACTAGCACTTACCATCTTGTGGATACATAATCAGTGTAAGGAGGTCGAGATCGGATTTCTCGGGCTAAACCAAAATCTGCAATTTTCACAAGTTCTGGTCCCATGCAAAGCAGGTTTTCAGGTTTCAAGTCCCTGTGAAAGAACCCTGAAATTCAAATGAAATATTAATGTGGATTGCAATGTCACTCACAGCTGTATCCTTTATTTTCCAACTGGATTGTTTCACTTTAGCTCTTTAGCATTGAAGCTGGAATAGCACACAGATATCGAAGTCCTATGTGATCAGCAGAGCTGATCAGTACAGTGCTGTTCAGTTAGGTTGTGAAGAACAGTATACACAAGCTGGCTATCTTGTAACAATTCAGAGCACTTATTCAGACAGCTCTCTTTCAAGTGGCACTTCCCTAACATAAAAAAATTTCCACCATTTTAATGCTAGTTTCATTCTAACTGGAAACTGTCCAATGAAGTAATCAATCAATTACATAAGATGTTATTTTAAACAGAGTATATATTTAAAAGAGGGGGTTTTTTGCACTTCAAAGTTCTTTTTAAATCTGAGAACCTATCTGCAAGCACTGAGCTACTCAGCACCACGTAAGAGGATCTCAAACTGATAATGAATAAATGTTTGGCAAGAGCTCTTTTAATACAAATGAGAGAAGAGGGCTGGTGTATCACTGACTACTGTCTCTGAAATTTGCTTCCACCATTAGCCCAGCAATCTTGCTCTTATGCTTCTTTCTTGCAAGCACCTACCACGGTTCCAATATAGAGCTCCCTCTGCAGTACCTAACTGAAGCTCTCCCAGCTCCTTTCCAGAGACTCCAACATGCTTACCTTTTCCATGGCTTTGAGTATGTTCCCACAGAGAATGGACTAAACATTGACATAGGATGTGTCTACATTGTCCAGTATAACTAGATTAGCTTTTGTTTGTCAGATTCATGTATAACAGCACTGCAGACACAGTGCTGTAGGTATCTACTAACCAGAAGACTGTCTCCTTCCCAGGGATGTTGAGTGGATATTCTGGTGCCAGCCTGAATTACTGCTTCTTTGTGAAAGGAATCAGGGAAAGCAATCAAGGCTGTTCTTAGCATTTAGTACAATCAGTTCTGTATTTTGCTGCACAGACATGCACCAACAGAATGCTTGTGAGGCAATTTATTTAATGACAAAATTGTAGAAAGAGTAATCCATTGTGTACTCAAATATAAAAAGATGCTTAAGAGTTTGAATGTACAAAGAATGTAAGAAATTTACTTGACAAGCATTTCCATGCAACACAGGAGCAGAATGCAGAAATAGAGGGGAAAAAACGTGGTTTTTTCCAAAACTGTTGTGGAGAGCATCTTGGGACATTCATTCTTACACCATGAGCCTGTTGGGCTTGCCAAACACTTCCAGGTGTTCTTAACTACAGATTTGCAACATCTTGGCAGAAATACAAGTCTAGTGTGGTAGCAGGTCAGTGAAGAAGACAGTTTTGACATAGAACTGCTCAGTCTTAACAGCTATAGTTAAGTTAAATAGCAATAAAAGATGTTCTGAAATGCTGTGATCCATTTGACAATTAATTGAAAAAAGCTGGCTTAGAGTTTTGCAAATCAATCATAGTATTTTTCTGTGTTTACATATTATGCATGTCACTTAAAAAGACTCGAATTTATAGTTAGGTTTCAGATGAGTATCCAAGCCCCATTAGAAGAGTGAATAAAGTCATTAGCTGGAAAGTATTTTGTAAAACACAGTTAAATGTGTTCTTCAAGTGAATTGTAATGCTGTTCCTTATAAGCATTTCGCTTCCAGGACTCTGACCACTGATGTCAGCTCTCTTCCAATAACCCAGAGAGCTGTCCAGCAACAGACCCTTCAGTGTATCTAGCAGATAATATTGCAGAGGCCAGCAAAAAACAGTGAGGAAGCTTTTGTTAAAATAAGGTGTTTGTTTTGAGATTTTTTTATTAGTTAACTGGGTCTCATTACTACTGGCTGGTACATCAGCTTTAGCTTTTACCATTTTTATAAATATTAGTTGAAAGCCCATGCAATGAAAGCTGCTTGTCACTCGGACTTTACTACTTTAAATATATCTTCTAGAAAATATGTTTTATTTAGGTATCTGCATGTACCTTGAGAAAAAAGTAATTTCTTCTTTATTCTCAGTCTCAGGGGACCTTTAAATCTATCAAGGAATGTGTTCACTAACATCCAACGAGTCTGAGAAAGGCCAGCTGCCAGACTGAAAAAGTTGAAGTCTACAGAAAAGGAACTGAGAAGACTTCCAGAATGAAGTGTTAGGCAACTATAAAATACAGGTGTTTTCAGTCATCTGAATCTCTCATACAGAGCCATTCTTTTGATCATTCCTTCTACTAAAGTTAGTAATGTAATTGCTTGTGTATTAATCAAAAAACTTACACAAACACTATCTGTCTCTAATTCAGAAGGTTTATAGCTAAAACGTAACCTACCATGCTTATGAATAAATGCAAGCCCTTGGAGGATCTGATACATAATATTCCTAACTGTAGACTCAGGGAACAGTTTGTTTCTGTGGAATAAAAGGGAATAAATAAATATTAATGACTAAATTCATACATTAGCTTATGCTATCTAATGAACCAAAGATAAAAGGTAGCAATGACAAATAAAACTGCTAATCAGCTTTTCGTATTTGCCTACTTTCTTTTCTAGTTACAGAAGAATTTCTTAGTTCCTCTACAGTCACTTGGCACAAAACTGGCCATTTAATTAAGAATTAAGGAAATAAATCACATTCTTAAAGGTTTGACTTACACAATGTTAAAGAAGTTCATGGCCTAGCTAAACTGTAGAGAGTGTGATGCAAAGCATACTTTTAGAGACATCTGGGCTTTTTGCTTTCATAAGAAGGTAGGACATCAAGCATTTCTGTGAAATTCCCAAAGATAATTGGTTTCTGTCATAGACTTGAACCATTTCTTCCAAGTTCATTATTTCATATTCTCTCTCTCTCTCTCTATATATATATATATAATTTTTATATATATATATATATAAATTATATATAATTATGTATATCCATACATATGTGCCCAATTAAGTTAACTGTTTTATATACCTGTGCATGCATAGTAAGCATTTTTATGCTTAGAAAGGTATTTCATGTGGCATTCACATAGATATGTATGAACTGTAACAATAACCTCACTTTGTTAAATCAAGGAAGATTCTTGTCAGCTGCCAGGCTGACACTATGGTCCATAGAGAGAAACAATTCAAAGCAGGAAATTTTGCCCTCAGTTATCCTCTGGTATATGTTATCATGGCCCAAAGGCTAAAATTAAGACTCTTAACACTCCAGCAAATATCAAAAAGTTAAATTTTATTCAGAATGCTGACAAATGAAACAAGCAGTCTTTGGTCATGTCAGTTCAAATTGCAAGGAAAAATAATTCCTGGAAGCAATCCAAAATTTGACACCTCTTGATTATTGTTCCAACTACTTTTTATTTATTCATTTATTCGAGGAAGCCATAAGAGGTGGTGAGACCACTCTCTTATAAAAAAGCACCACTGGAGTACTTACATAGAAATCAGAAGTTCCAGGTCCAAGGTCTCCTCAGTGTGAGGACTGTTAAAAACCCACAGCTCCTACCTCTCAAAAGAACACACTACTCCCCTACCACACCAACGTGGGACAAGACACTGGAAACTCTCACTGGACTGGCTGAGATATGCTCAAAGGTGACAGTCACAGCTCCTACTGCAGCCTGCAGCTTTAAGCTATAGTGATCCAAGCCTAAACAAATGATCCAAAGTCCTTTGAACAGTATCAAGGGTGTTAAAAGCACATTACACAAGTAATTAATTTACATGAGGATGGGTGATGCTGTTACATACCTCTCTTTCATTAACTGATAAAGATTTTCCTTCATGTATTCAAACACAAAATACAGATGATCATTTTCCCTGATAACTTCTTTCAGCTTAACCACATTGGCATGGTTTAATTTCTTCAAAGACTAGAAACAGAAAATACAAACAGGATTTTATAAGAGTCTTAATATAGTGAAGGAGAAAAAAAACCAACCCCCAATTTATTTCACTGTTAAGGAAGGATTAACTTCAAAAACTCTTTGGCGTCTTAAATAATCAGACAGCTCTGAGAACAAAGACCAGATCTCCAAGCATTACCACATACATATACAGTCTATGCAGCAATTTAATGTGCTGCTCATTCAAAAGCCAGCTATCTGCTGTCACTGTAAGCACCAAAACAATAGCATTTTCTCTGTAATAAACTTCCTAATTCACACTCTTCTTGCACCTGCATTGGCATCAGTCAGAGTCAAGATTAAAAACAACCCTGGAAAGTCTTCCTTGGTATTGTGGATTAACTTTTGCAGGCAGTTGAGCTTGTTCAGCCCTCCAAGTGGGATGGGGAAAATAATCAGAAGGGCAGAAATTGCGACAACTCATAGGCTGAGATACAGAGTTTAATGGGTAAAGCAAAAGTCAAGAATGCAAGCAAAGCAAACTATGGAATTCATTGACTGCTTCCCATGGGCAGGCAGGTGCTCAGCCACCTCCAGTACAGCAGCTCTGTCACATATAATGGTTACTTGGGAATCAAATGCCATCACTCTGAAGGTCTCCTGCTTCCTCCTTCCTCTCCCAGCGTTTGTTGCCCAGCACAATGTCACATGGCACGTCTCTTTGGTCAGCTGTCTTGGCTGCGTCCCTTCCCAGCCTTTTGCCCACCTTCAGCCTACTCACTGACAGGGAAGCATGAAAAACAGAGGGGCACTGCTCAACAATAACTAAAACATACCTGTGTTGTCAAGACTGTTTTGGTCAGAAATCCAAAACAAAGACCCACAGAAGCTGCTACAAAGAAAACTAACTCTACCCTAGCTAAAACTAGCAAATTTGGGTCTTGCTTCTTTTTTCAGATTTTCAGTGTATTTGATGTCAACGGTAAGAAAAATGGCCTAGGTTTTCTGCATGTTTTCAGTGCTGACTATAAATTAAGGAGGCCCCTACACCCTACCCCAATGTTTTGTTGGCATCAGAACTTCATGCTGTATGTCAGTCCCCAAGCCAACTACAGAGAAACAACTGCACGTACAAAAGCTAATGCTGCACAACGGGCATGTGTTCTCAAGCTCTGAAAAACAAGCACCAATCAGCTCCAGGTGTTGTGACAGGAAAGTTCTCACTCACACACCCCTCAGTGCAGGGAGGAAGCGCTCTCTACAACTAAATATTTTTTGTAAGACTACAGAATTTCAGTAAGTGTTTTTTATAAGACTACCGACACCCCCTTCCAATGCAGAGTCAGGAAACAGAACTGTAATGTCATATGGTACATCTCACTTTGGGAGTAGTGTTTTGACACAAGAGTTGTAAAGAATTTGATGTTACCCCCAAATGTGACAGTGATCACTAAATCTGAAGTCAACCATTGAACAAAACAAGTACCTTAACCTCTCGAAGGTTCATGCACTCCTCCCAGGAATAAAACTTTCTCTTCATTCTACAAAAGTAGAGAGGAAAAAAATGAATTCAGTTCTTCCATGAAAATAGAAGATGCTAGCTCATTTGTCAAAAAACTTTACATCTCTAGACAAGATACAGTCAAGCTGATTTACTAGAATACGAACTCAAATAGAATTACAGTCAAATAACAGTTACTATTACACAGGATTGCATTTTTCTGTATATATATCTTGCTGAAAATAATTCAGAGCCTCCAACAAGCCCAGGCATGCTATTTTTCTTTCTGATGTAGCAATGTGGTAGAATAGAGTCTAACTGTAAAAAGAACAGGGGTAGTTTTGACAGTTTTGAAACAAATCAAATGAAGATCCAATCACTTCACTGGGTCTCCAATTTTATCATATTCGCCTTGCCCCTTTTCTCTATTTTTGATTTCTCTGTGATTTTAGTATTTTGCTGTATTTCCACATTTTCCTTTGTCCACTACTCCTCATGTTTCTCCTTCCCTTGCAAGGTACATCTATCATGCCAACTGCTTTTCAAATTCTGCTTTCCCTTCAAGCTTATAAGCAACTCTGCTCTAACAGAAATAAACTGTGTGACAGTTTTCTCCCAAGCCAGATTGCAACTCTGAACACAGTATTTGTGTGTAATGGATGGTTCTGTGTCTTCATACACATTTTGATTACCACTAAGTTCTTTGAGACATAACTCTATGTTTTAGGACCAAAAGGATGAAGGCTCACACACAGATGCACACAGAAGACGACAGATTAAAACTTACAAAAATACTCAACTGTGCAGAGTCTGGATTTCAGAGGGAGTTAAGCACTCTCTGAAGATCTGAGCCTTTGCCTTTAATGATAATTCAGTATTACTTATTATTGTAGCAAGTTTCCAGTTTGAAATTGGCTCTCACAATTAGAGTAGTTTAAGAACTACAAGACCTTCATGTCATGAAGGGGTCTGGATTTTTTTTTTTTTTGCAATGTTTTTGCAGTTATTGTCTTGTGCACTCAGTTACCAGGCCACTTCTGTTTTTAACAAAGGACCAGCATTAACACCTAAGGTAAGAGAAAACTTCTGGCTTGTTCTGATTTTTCTGAGATTTTCCCATATTGCAAACTGAAAATTAAAGCAACACCTTCTAAGCAAGGTCTGATACAGGCAAAATACCCTCAGCAGAGGGGATTTAGAAAGTTGCTAAAGCCAGCTATTGACTGCTCATACAAAACAGCATTGTACTAAAAGCTCTTTAGACAAGTCTGTCCCTTGTCATGGTCAGTATTTCAGGAAGGTGCCCGCAATGCTTTACAGCTGTCTCTTACCATAGCTAGGAAAAATAAGCCATTTACCAACTAAAGTCACTGCTGAAGCAGAAGAGAAAATCAAGTGAATTTCTCAAGGTATTTCAAGAAAATCTTAAGCTGAAAAGCCCAATATATCAGAGTATAAAAGATACAGCCAACGGACAATGAGATCAGTTGTGTTAATTATCACTGCAGTATTAATATTCCATTGAAAATTAGACTACAAAATATATGTTCCATGTATGCAGCAGCAAAAGGGCTACAGATTTCCAAAGCAGCACTGCAGGATACTCTAAGTAATACGTAAAACACATTTTAATGCATCTAGCAGCAGAGTGCTGTTGTACAATAAGCCCATATATCTCACCCTTTTTATCTCCTGCTGAGGATTTGGAACACACAAGGAACTTTTTCATGCTGCCCAAATACAACTCCATATTAAGAAGCTGCATGGATTGTGAAGTACTCAAACCAACATGACCAAGCGGATGCGGACCCAGAAAGGAAAAAGCTGGACTATGCATTATTAAGTAATCTATGAGA
This sequence comes from Onychostruthus taczanowskii, assembly GCF_017590055.1. Taxonomy (NCBI): domain Eukaryota; kingdom Metazoa; phylum Chordata; class Aves; order Passeriformes; family Passeridae; genus Onychostruthus; species Onychostruthus taczanowskii. The sequence continues at coordinate 8,692,756 of NW_024500683.1, read as the reverse complement.
ACACTTACTTTTTAATGGCTATTAGCTCTCCAGATTCAATGCTTCTCCCTAGGAGAACAGAGCCGTAGGTCCCATCACCAAGCTGTCTGATAGTTTTGTACCTATTCATGATGAGGATACTTCAGCTGCGAGCGCATTTCAGTTCTTGGCGTTTCCTGTGGTTTTTCTCCTCCGAGTGTAACCAGTTCTTTCTGTGGCAGCATAAATACAGAGCACTCAGGACAGTGTGAACAGTTGCAGGAATCATGTTTTCAAGACTTAGCCTTTGGCACAGAACATACTCCATTTGATTTCTGCACCCTTCTGAGATTGCTCGTTTGCAGATTCCACTCTCTTCCAAGAGAACAGTCCCTGTCAGCCGTACACAAACACTTGTCCTGGTGCCTCACCAGAAAGGGCCAGCCTGTATCTGCATGTAACTGGGTATAATCCCCAAAGCCAGTTCCATGCTAAAGCTAAAGGTGCCTTACAGAAAGCTTGCAGGCAGTCCTGATGGGAGACACCATTACTAAAGTTACAGGATAAAGTCTCACAGCCTGGACAAAACAATCTGCTACCAGAAAAAAATGAAGTTTTACAATACAATGGAATGGGATTTGTCCTAGCCAAATTTTTAGGCATGTAAGTCAACACCTTACAAGTCACACTGCCATCAGTTAAACCAATATCCTAAATTTCCATCTGGTCCTATGTGACAGAGCACAGACATATGCATTCCTTTAAACAAAGTGTGCAGAGGAAAAATATTACATTCATGTCAGGTAAGACCAAATGTATTTTACTACAGTAACTCTAAGCATGAATCAGTCTCCAGAAGTAGTGGCTACATCAGATTATCTATCCAATCTTTTGTTGTGACACTGCATGAATGAAAAAAAAAAACCCAAAAAAAACCAAACCCAAAAAAACACAGAATGGTTTGGATTGGAAGGCACCTTAAAAATCATCTAGTTCCAACCCCTGTGCCATGGGCTGAAACACCTTCCAGTACCCAGGCTGCTCAAAGCCTGACCCCATCTGGCCTTGAATCCTTCCAGGGATGGGGCATCCACAGAATCTCTGCTGGATAATGAAGCAAAAAACTTCTTGTTTCTAGTTTAACGTAATTGTTGTTGGTATTTCCTCCACTACAGTTTAGAAAAAATGTAATCTATTCTATCCAAACTAACCATACATTTGAAGTAAAACAGAATTCCCCTGCAATGAAGGTTTAGTCATTGCATTCTCTTATTTTTCACCTTTTAAAAAAGAACAATATACATGGCTTTTGACTTTTGCCTTCTGTAATGTGTATTTTAACTACACTGTCAACATTTTTTTGTAGTTGCCTTATATCTCCCTTACTTCACAAAGCTGTATTATGATTTTAGAAGTAATGGGACTATGTTACTGAAATGCTGAACTGACATCAATGCACAGCCACTATTCTGTAGCTGCAAGATGTTGTGAACATCCTTTATTTTCCATCTTCTAAGCCTACTAGCCCTACTAATACTGGTACAGGAATAAAGACCAGGCAATTTGAAGTTAGAAGACCTTTTGACAATTTACCCATTGTGCAGCATGTCTCTAAATCTATCAGACACTGGTCAGTGTCTCAGACAGGCAGGAAGAACTGCCTCTAGCAGTACCTGTTTCTTTCCATACACTCACTACTAGACAACCAGGACTGAGCACCTTACATTAGAAACCTAATCCCACATTTTGTACTACTTGCCAAGGAATATAGAGCCTGTCTGTAATAACAGCAGTTTCAAGTACCAGTTCTTTTTGGCTGGTTTTCAGGTTGTACACCTGAATAGCATAAAGCTAAGTTCAGTGGTCAGCATCCAGGTTAAAAAGCTTTAACCTGCTTACTCCAACTGGTCAGTGACTGCATGGCAGCTCAGAAGCCTTTATTCAGATCCTTGGCAACAAGATTTCAAACAATGACATCGTCTTGCACGTTCTCCTACTTTGAAAAGCTAAAATTTATTAAAATCCAAATAATTTTATACGGTAATTTCAAATCAACACAGTTGGGCCTTGTGGACTCTTCTGCACATACTGCCCTGATGACGGAGTTCTGAAATCATGATCCAGACAGCTGTGATGTCCTAAAATTCAGATTCCTATGCTGTCCCTGATTTACCATTCACGTATCCCTTGCAGGGAACCATGACTGAAGAGTGGAGGAGCACCCTTGCCTCATATTTGATAACCACAGCAAAAACAAACTCCAAACAACAACAAAACCCCTCAAATCCAAAACCAAACAAAATACCAATACACAAGAAAACCAACCCCCACCCAAATGAAACAATACCCCCAAAAACAAACAAAAAAACCCCAAACCCCCAACCAACCAGAAAAACCCCCCAAATAAACAAACAAACAAAAAACCCCAACAAAAACAAAAAAACAACAATAAAACCAAACCAGTCAGAAATTACTTATTTCAGTAAGGAATTAATGCTAAAAAACATGCCAGGATGCACAGAAGTTAACCCAGCTCCCCTGGAAGCACAAATCCACCTGTGTGAAAACCCACTGACAAAACCTGAAAGAAGTCTTCTCTGGTTAACTCAATCAGCGTCATTTCTTGTTGTTAATAGTGAGGTTCTTTTCAAAATCTACTTTACTTGGCCTTCAGACTGTTTTGCCTGAGTCCCACACAAATTACTGAAAAGAGCACGAATCTCCGACAAGCAGTCTGCAGAGCTACAACACGTATCATCTAATCTAAAAGTACAATCCACACAAATTCACAGCACCAGAGGATGTAAACAAACTGCAAAAATATCTTAAAGTAAAAAGTGTGTTGATACTAAAGAGTAAAATGTAAATCCCTTATTTCCATCGTTGTAACAGAGTGTTCACTGTACCTCACCTATACTTTCTTTCCCCGCAGAAATCGAACAGCAAAACGCCTTTAACAGAAAGCCCAATTCGAGCGTACTAAGTACAACTGAAACCTACTATTTCGCTTATGAACCCTTTAAATACGTATCCCCTCCTGTTTGAAGTGCTGAAGCACCGAGAACTGAAAGCGAAACTGGCTCGCCCTGCCACAACTAAGAAACGCAGACAGTAAACAAACAGCATGTGCCTTTTTAAACTTGTCCTGCGCTGTGGCAATTACTCGAGGGTATTACTAGCAGGAAGCAGTGAGAAAGGCGCGGTTCAGAGCCGTCGATGTCCATGGGTGCGGTCCCAGCGGCTGCCGCGTTTGTCACTGAGGGCTCTGGGGGTGCCCCGTGAGCCGCACACCAAGGCAGGGACAGATGTGCGATGGCGGGTCCGCCGCTCAGGCCAGGTCCCGGCTCCCGCCCGGCCTCCGCGCTGCGGCGGTGCTCGACCCCCAGCCTCGGCCCTGAACACTCGAGTGTCCCCGCTCCCGTTCCTCACCGTACGGGGCCGCGGGTCCCCCGGCCCGCCGTGCCCGAGCCCGTGCCCGGCAGGACTCACCGCGGACGCGTCTCCCCGCTCGGGCCCGGCCTGCGGACGGGCCCGGAATGGCGGGGCGCTGAGCTGGTGGTTAACGAGAAAAAAACAAACCAAACCATCTCTGGAGCATCTCACTTTATGAGAGACTGCGGGAGTTGAGCCTGTTCAGTCTGGAGAAGACTGGGAGGGGATTTCGTTAATTCATAGATATGTCTCAAAGGTGGGTGCCAAGAAAGGTGGTGCCAGGCTCTTTTCAGTGGTGCCCAGTGACAAGAAGAGGAGCAATAGCCATAAACTGAAACACATGAGGTCCCATTAACCGTGAAGAACTTTACATTGAGGGTAGCAGAGCACTGGGACAGGCTGCACAGGGAAATCACAGAGTCCCTCTCCAGAGACATTGAAAACCCATCCTGGACGTATTCCTGTATAACCAGGTGACCCTGCCTTGGCAGCGGGGTTGGTCTAAATGACTTCCAGAGGACCTTACCAACCCTAACAGTTCTGTGATTATTGTGAAAACAAAACGCAGCCAAACAAACACAAACCCCACACTCTCACATCTCAGAGAGGAGTTTAAACAACAAAACCAGAATGCAGAAATACCAAACTGTGAACAAATGGGAAGAATATCAACATTTTAAGTGGGGGCCTGTGTCTTCCTCACCCAAGCACCAGCAGCTCACCCTGGCTCTGACAGGGTCAGCCTAAGACATAATGGAAAGCAAAAGGAAAACAAGGAACAAAAAATTGTTCTAAAACAATTGATTATAAGGACTGTAATAGTGATACAGGAAGAGACAGTTTCATTTTACACTTCATCCCTTAGGTTTTAAGAGTAAAGCATACAGTTAATTCCCAGGGTTTGGAAAGACAGGATCAGCTAGTGCTGTAATTCAGGAGTACAGTAGGACATGACATTCATTTGCTAAAACAGGTGTGGGGAAACAAAGCTCTGGGTGCCTCCCCCATCTAGTCATAGGCTAATCTTTATATTTACACGAATATATCATAAATACTCAAATTCCCTCCAACAGACAGGCGTGATTCTCAGTGAAGCCAGGAGGAGCAGTGAGACATGAGATTTCTGCTTTAAGCCACCCATATTGCATCCCACGTGCACAATCACGTATTAGCGCTCAGCCCTGCGACAGCCACAGGATGCCGTTTTTCTGTTGTTACAGGCAAGGCTTTTTCATTCTCAACAGAATCATATAATTATTTGGATTTGAAGTGACCTTAAATATCATCTAGTTTCAACCCCTCTGCCATGGGCAGGGACACCTTTTACTACACCAGCTTGCTCAGACCCCCACCCAATCTGGCCTTGAACACTGCCGGGGATGGGGCATCCACAGCTGCTCAGGGCAACCTGTATCAGTGCCTCACCGCCCCCACAGTAAAGGATTTCTTACTAAAATGTAACGTTTAGTATCTAAGCAGAGGCACACCCAGGTAGGAGAAAATCAGCTTTGACTCCATCTCCAAACGAGAAGCAGCACTGATGATAACCAGTTGCAGCCATGAGCAGCTCATCTCAAAGCTGTGTCATCCCAACTCTCACACGGCCCGCCAGCAGCACCCTGTCCCCCTGCTCCGGCTGCCCGGCCACGGATCGGCGCCCGGCCTTGTCGGGCAGCCCCCTTGCCTCTCTCCTCTCCACAGAGCAGCTCTACGGTCACCTGGATCTGAAGCCCACTGCCGATGCCGGCTCCCACAGCCCTTGCAGCCCCATTTCCCGCCCCCGCCGCCCAAGCCTGAGCGCTCACCTACCCCTCCAGAGAGGACACACGCCTCCTCATCCTCTTCCTGAAAACGCTCAGGGCAGTAGACATGCACAAAGGTTCACAGATCCATACACGTGGTTTTCTTCTGGAACAAAAAGACTGTGATACGCTTTAAAAAAAAATAGGTTTCGTCCAATTTTAGAAAACTTGATAAGGCATGTGCTGACAGCAGGTGATAACTGTGCTCACTGAACTGGACGGGCAAATTACCAGGGCCACGAGATTCAATGGTCTCGGCACCGCTGTTATCTCCACAGCGCGGCTCCGAGCGCTCTCCCGTTACCTGTGCCAAGGTCCCGGTCTGACCGCAGTCGCAGCGGAAATCGCGGCTGCCGGACATCGCCGCTTTACCTCAGCTCCAACTGCTGGGATCGCGCCTGCCGGGATTCCCACTCACTACAGTTCCCGGCAGCCTTTGCTCTGCCGCTCTTCCCCTGGTGTGCCGCCGCGGACTACGCTCCCCAGCAGGCCTTGCACCGCGCCGCCGCGGGCGGCAGAGGCGGCACGGGCCGCGGTGCGCTCTGGGACGGGGAGTCTGTGCGGTAGCGCGTCGTAGCGGCCCGCGCGGGAGGCGGCGCTCTGACCTGGCGGGTTCGCCCGGGCCGTGTCCCGCCGCTCCCGCCGCCGGCCCTGCTCGCCGGGAAGATGGCTGCTGTCCGCAGGGCCCGCAGGGACTCCCGCTGCGTGGTGCGCTTCTCCGACCGAGAACTCTGCTAAGTGCCCCTCGCGGGCAGGGAGGACACACGGACCAAGCGGGGGAGCAGAGCCCCCGGGACGGGACAGCGCCGCCCGAGCGTCGGCAGCATGGTGAGCGGGCCCGGGCGGCGGGGGCTCGGCTGCCGTGCAGGGACGGCCGGGCGGGACCGGGACGAGGGGGGCGTGCGTGGGAGCGGCCCCCTGGCCGAATTACCGGCAGGCAGCCCTGCCCTGCCCGCCTACCCGCCCCCGGGCTCCGGGCGATGCTTGTGGGAAACGCGCCGTGATCCCGCCCCACCGGCGCTTGACGCGGCCGCCGCCCGCAGGGGATTTTGCTGAGTGGGGCCGCTTGGTTCTGGAGCGATCTAGCCCTCCGTAGGAACGCGTGAACAAAATCCCTGTGTCATTACAGGGGAGCGTGCCCTTCCTTTCCCTTCTTTCCCTCAAAAATGTGGCATAAAGTCACTCAGTAATGTAAAGGACTCCGTGGGCCAGTGACTCGAGTTGAGTTTGTAATTTAACATATCAGAAATACTCCTTGGTTCGGCATTGCTTTATTGACTGCGCCTCAATATGGATTCAAGTATCCATGATGAGAACTCTATCATTCAAAGTTAAACCATTTATATCGCACAGGAGCTGTTAAAATGTCTCACCACGGTTATAAAAACTCTTATTTTTGATCACAGTGTTGTTTCTACCACATTTACAGAAAAATAGGACAACTTTCTCATTTTTTTATAAAACCAAGAGGAATGTTAGCTGGTAATCACTGTTTCGCTTTGCCGTGCTTGCTCCTCCCTGAGTTCTGTATGGCTCACACATAGCAGCCCTGTTCAACTGGTGACACTCAGCTTCGAACTGTTTCTGATCTTGGTTTTATTTTGCCGAAACAGAGATCAGAACTATTAAAGGACGTGATGTTACAGACAGTTTAGTGAGCGGTTAATATACTCTGAGGAAATCAGCATGCAATTATTGATTGCAAAACAAAACTGAACTGTGCAAATAAACTAGTTCTGCATTTGGCAAATGGTTTCTGAAGCTTTGCAAACAAATCAGAATTGAATCTACTCAGCTGACTTAATTTTTCTGAGTTGCAGCCTAAATCAGATGTTTACTTTTGACACGTTACCTTTTGGTGGCTTGATAGACTACTACTTTCCTCATGGAAAATTAATGAAGCCAATCAGCCAGTACACAGTACGATGTCTTCCTTTCAATCAGGATGAAGTCACTGTTCCATGTGACAGCTGACTTGTATCAGGAGAAAGGCCAGCAGCACAACGATGAACTATCTAGATTTATCCCCTAAGTAGCAGTTGGGGCACAGTGTTCTATGAATTTTAGAAACTGTAAGTACAACACAAGTATTCTCTGAGTGTGGTCAAGGAGCAAATTTGTGCATGTTATGAAGTGCTTTAGGTGTGATCTCATGAGCTGTCTTCACATGAAGGTGAAGGTCCTTGCTTCACAGTACCTGTGTTTACTCACTTGTCCCAGCAAAATCATAGGATTTCAGCAGGCCAGATAAATAGTGGAAAGGTTGTTAATAGACATCAGTTTTCCAGTTTGTTCCTATGCGGTAGCAATGAATTAATTGCTTTACCAGTAAGTTCAGGGTGGCTGCCACTACTGTCACAAGACAGACCTTTGACATGAGAGACTGCAGATTGCACATGTATACAGTATGGAGAAGGTAATGACAGCACTTCGGTTGTAATCAATTTCATGATGGCTTTTGACAGCTTTTAGACTGTAGGCCAGGTCTTCATAGGTATTTTTGGTTTGAGTTGTGAGCATATTTAGGTTTCAAAGAGCATCAAATGACATTTTGGATGCAGTTAGTCCACTACCATGTCTGACTGTGACTCAGAAATGAAGAAGTAGGGCAGCTGAACAGAGAGGAGGGGTTAAAAATCAAGAGTTGAACAGATTAGTGAAATACCAAGTTTTTGAATGAGGTTAACTTCATCCAGCTCCCTAACCTTCTAAGTAGTTTCAACTCTTAATTCAGTTTGTTTACAGACTCAGGAGTTAAAGGTTTTAATGGGCGTGGCTTTATGCATGAGAAGATAGTGTATTGATTAAGATAAAAAATTGCTAATTTCTGCATTTTGCAGATAAAACCAGGCTTATTCTGCCCAGACCGGAGAGCTGCCTGGACATAATTCAGCTGCAAACCAGAAGACTTGCACTCTGCACAGAATTAGGTCTTATTTCTGCCAGCCCAGTGCCATAATAATGCACTTACAGACACCCATTTCAGAGCTAGCTCATTCCTAGGCTGGCTCTGCTTGGCCAACAGAATATTCCTGGATGCTGATAATGTGGTAGGATTGTCACAACTCATAGGGCATTAACAGCCTGCAATTAAATTGTAGAATCAAAGCCCATGAAATTTCCAAGTTATTTACTCCTTGATGAGATTTAATGCCACTATTATTTTATTCACCTGTTTCCTCCACTGGGAAATTAAAAATGTACAGAAATTAAAAATGAGAATGTAGAAGTAGATGCAATATCTGTTTATCTTCAGCCAACCAACCATGTCTGTCAATTGTAAATGATAAATTATATGAAACATCAGTGAAAACACTTTTACAGATGACTAACTGGTAAGATTATGGTCGTTGGGGAATCCGAAGACGTGTGCTAACTCCAGGGAGGTGCTTGTCACCCAGACAGAGAGATTAAAGGTTGCCTTCCCATCACATTTGCTAGTATTCTGTAGTTTGATGAGAACTTCAGGTGCTCTAAAAATGGTATACATTTTCTGAGTACAAGAATGCTTTGATTTCTGCACTTTGACTGTGCAGGAGGTAGAGATTTCTTTTTGAGAGCTTGGTAGAATCTCACTTAGGCGGAATATCACTTCAAGTCTCTGAGTACAAAAGGAAGGAGTGGGAAATAAAATTTTTAAAGTAGTTGTGATAACGTCAGGTTTGCCTGCTTGTAATCTCACTTTGCATTGTCTACTTGCAGAACTATAGATGTGAATTTCAGCGCAGAATGTAGAAAAACTGGTTTGCTTCAGCTGCAGGAAAAACCTTAAACAAATCCTTAGTTGAGATTTTGGGGTGTTTTATTCCCCTTTCTGGCATCTTGCTGTTGTTATCATTGTAGTTAGTGGTTTGTCGTTAATGCTCAGAATTAGTTTTCCTTTGTTTTAGTGTAGACTCCATAAATCTCAGTATATTTCACTATGATAATTAATTAGCATCTTTTTAAGTTTTTATCTTAAACTAGCTGGCTTAACTTGCTCTGTAGAGCCATGTTAGGTTTAGTCAAAGGTCTTATTTCAGGTTTTATTTGTTTAACCTGTCTCACAGCTGTACTGTAAATAAAACCAACTGTCAAGCTCTCATGCTAGCTTTTTATTTTATTTTCCAGTACATTTCTTGTTTAGTTTCACATGTGTATGTAAAGTATCTATTGTTATTCAAAGCACTTTTGTGCTCTTGCAAATATTAAACAAATCAAAACTACTGGTTGTCTTTACAATGAGAAAATAGTGATTAAATTTTAATTTGTTGGACAAAGGACATTATTGTTTAATACTGAAGCTTTTGCTCTGTGCTTTGACATAGACACAGTGTATTTAGTCAGGTATGCCAGCCTTCAAGTGATACACAACTAATCTGTGTTGGATTAAAATGCAAAACCCATCCTCACTGAATATGAACTTCATTAATATGGAAGTACAACTGATCTCATTTGTTTTAAAATTAATTTTTATCATCAAAAGGGAAGTATGCTTAATTTTTTTTTAATGTGTGTCCATGACAGTTCTTTGTGAATGTACTGTAGGAACTTAGGCAGACTCTATAATCACATTTGACTGCTCTTTACTAGGCAGAAGCTGAAGAAGATTGTCACCCTGATTTGGTAAGAACCGATGACAGTGAAAGATCTGGTGAAGCAAATCTTCAGGTATGTCTCTCATGCTAGTGGGTTTTTACAAACATAGAATGCTGTGATTTAAACTGCATCACTTATCCTCATTTATTTACCACACATCTGTTGATCTGACAAATGCTTAATCTGCCTGCCCTTCCAAAAGTGAGATAAATTTTACGTTGTGCTCTAAGTGTCAAATTCAGTCTTCACCTACCTGTGTAGATGAAAAGAAAGCTTATGACAGATCTGGAATTTCTTTGAAGAACTGTAGAACTTGGACAGCAGTTTCTGTGATCAAATTCTAGTTTAAGTTGTCACTCTTTACTGGACCAGAAAGGTGATAAAAGCAGTGTAACAGAAAAGTGTGTTCTCCTACAAGACTAGATTTCTGTGTAGTTGCTCCCCAGAAGTTGTGATGATTGCAAGAGACATGTAAAGTGTAACTTCAAAGATGCTAAAAAAAAAGGCATGACAGGAATTGCAACTTGTATTATTTCACAGAGCATTGTCCATACTTTTAAAAGAGAAAGGAGTAAGGTCTTATTTGTATATTATATAAATTGCCATCTTGAATGTTAGATAACTTAGAATGCCTGTGTACAAAAATGTGGATTTTCTAAATTTTAATATTAAGAGCTAATTGATTTATTGCTTTTGGTAATGCTACATGAACGAGAACAAACATGATCTTGCCTGGAAAGATCACTTTTCTGTGGAATCTTAGGTCATAACCATAGCACTGACAAGCACATCAGTTTTTCTTCTGAGGTGAACAGTCCAGAAAAAAGAACTTTTGTTATTGAAGGATCCTGAACAAGCGCTTGTGCACTTTTTTGTTTTAATTTACCATAAAACAATTGCTAACTTTCTGTGCCTGAATTCACTGAAGCCATCTAAGGCTTGGAAATGTAAAGCATAGTTTTGAAATTCTTTTTTTGTGTTCATAATTTCTCCTCAGAAGATATACAGTCTGAATATTTGATACTATGTAGAATTAATCATGTTTTTTAGGCAGAGCTCCAGATGTTCAGAGCTCAGTGGATGTTTGAGCTTGCCCCAGGTGTGAGTTCTAGTGGGTTGGAACCTCTGCCATGCAGAGCATCATCAAGAGAACCTGGACTAAAGTCTGTTGATGCCAGGGGAAAACAGGAGATAGCAAAAGAGGAAAAGGTACAGAAAAAGATGCATCATTTTGAGATTTTATTTGTCTGTATTACTGTTCCAGTGTAACTTTTCTAAAAGCTAATGCTAAATTAAATCTGGAGAAATAACAGAGGTTATTGTCTTGTTATCTCCCATACCAATGTCTGCATAATCCTACACTGATTTTTCTAGTCTTTATTGCCTTGGTGTCACCTTCACAATCTGCTTTCTGAAAGACTGTATGTAAGGGGCAAGCAGCAGGAATATAGATAGTTTGTTAATTGGGAATTTCAGTCATCTTATGCCTTGTAGCACAATATAATTTTATATATAAAATTATTTATATATTTTTTTTGTTATCTCTGTCTTAAGTACAGTAGGTAAGGTCAAAAATAATTCTAAGGCAAGTGATGTTGCACTTTTACTTATAAGGAATTGAAGAAGTGCTCTGTGTAATTTGTTGCGCAGGCAAAAGAACTTTTCCTGAAGGCAGTGGAAGAAGAGCGAAATGGGGCCCTTTATGAAGGTAATATGAAAGTCTACAATGAACACCCTTATTGTGGAGAAATCTAACACCTGTGATTTATGGGCAAATCTGCATGGTGCCAGTGAATGTAAATTATGGGCTAACAGTGGTTTGAGAGCTCTGTCAGTCAGATAAGCAAACAAACATGCTCTAGAAGGAACCATCATATCACAGTTCTAAGGTTGAGGTAAAGCAAAAATGACATCAAGAAAGGAATTTCTAGCTTTCAGGCAATATAACAGTATCTTAGAACGCCTCTTTATGTGACTTCTGCAACTTGAAATTAGCATAATAATTACTCAAGGCAATAAACTATTTCCTGTGCTCACAGTTCTCATCATTCCACTATGAACAAAACTGCTGCTTGAATGCTTTGTTGTTTGGTTGTGGGGTTTTTTTGGTGCTGGGTTGTTTTGGTTTTTGGTTTTTGGTTTTTTTTGAGAGGGCTCTTTGGGTTTGGGGGTTTTTGGTTGGTTGTTTGTTTGGTTTTTTATTAACACAGCATGCTAAAATAGTTTTTTCAAGAATTCCTGCAGTGAACATTCAAAACTGGTAGTCTTTGAGATTTGTCATAAAATACTTAAGGTGCTTAGCTTGCTTACCTGCACTTTTGCTATCAACACTAGTAAAAATGGAAATTCAAAGGTTTTCTCTTACATTTAGTTTTCAGAGTCTAGAGAGCAAGAAGTCTGTCCTAACTTCCAAGTCCTATAGTTCAGTAGTGGAGATACCAATTTTCTGATTCTTTCATGTGAGAAAGAAAGCAAAGCAGAATGTATGTGCCATCCTTCTCATCCACCAGAGGGTTTGGCCACTGTGTTTAAAGTGCAGGTGCAAAATAAGTTAAGGTACTGAAATCTGAGAGAATTCTGAAAGCTCCTGAACTCAGACACCTGCTGAATACAAAATTTTCACTTCACCATGGGAATTTTCCTTCATTTTCGAGGGATTTCTGGTTTTGTTTTATATCTCATATTAACTGAGAAAAATATGAGTCCCCTGCAGTTAATAAAATCAGTTGTCTTAGTTTCTAATTTGTTACGTGTTTTTACAGGGCACAGTTACTTTAGGCTAAGATACAGTGAGTGTTTGGTAAAGGATTAAATGCACAGTAAAAAAAATATGTCAGCACTAAAAATCTGGTACGTATTTAGGAAATCATGTAGTCAATTGTGAAGGTTCTTTCTGAATAAATTAGGGAAAAAAGGTGAGGAAAGTGGTCTATTTAAACATTGTCTATATAAAATGAAAGCTGTGGTTTCATCTGCTTCAGTACACTCCTTTTTTGTTAAACTTAGCAGGAAAGAAATACTAATATCTAACAGTTCCATTCACAAAAGTGTTTCAGACATCTGGATTGCATGAGTGTGAATTCATCTTTCTCAACTGAATTTGATTTGAGACTTAGAGAAACTAAACTGAGCTATTTCTACACATAGATCTGTATGAGACCTTAGAGGCATGGTCCTACGCCAGACACAGACAGATATATTACCGAGCACATGTTGGGACATCTGTTTTCAGACCAGGCTTTTATTTGCTGACCTGGCCCAGGTCATCAGAATCCAAGCCTGCTTCTGAAATCTGCTGATACCTGATGTTTGTGAGACAGTTATGTGCTGCAGCTTGTTCTTGCTTAAGTACAGTAGAGGCCTTGTCTGCAAGATTAAATGCTAAAGTTGAGACTGCTCTCTCTTTAGCTGGCTCCTGGTATTTCCAGTCCTCAACAGCCAAAGGATACTATTTGTCAGTCACTGGCCCTGACACGAACTCAAGGAAATGGGAACTTTTACTAGTCCCAAACTCGAGATTTCTCGGACTCATCAGACAAATTCTGAGCTCCTCACTGATGTTTTATTTGAGTTTTGGTTGGAATACAGAGAAACATATACATGCCCACATGATTTTACTACTGGTATTAAAATAGATTGAATGTGCATACATCAAATTAATTTAAATTAAGAAGGATTCACAGAGCTGACTCAGGAGGAAGGCATTCTGTAGCTTAAATAACAGTTTGTTGCCACAGTGATGTTCCTGAACCTCTTTCTCTGGGAAATCTTAGCAAGTGCCAGGCATCAAACAACATCAGGAGTTTGTAATGTTTTAGTGGAAAATTTTCTACTCCATAGTTGATTGTGGTAATTAAGGTAAATCTGTAAAAGCTGAAACACATCTGAGCTAACTCTTTATTCTGAAAAAGTACATGAGGTTTTTAGTTTTGAAAATAGGTCTTTAATGTTCCCCTCTTCTATATTGAATTTAAACCTAACAGCTGAGACTAAACAAGCTTTCCTAGGCAAAGGCATTTCCCACCTTTTTAGTGTTTTTAGCTGAAATCATCTCTCTGAAAGCAGTTTTTGCTTTGGTAAGCTAGTATGGACATTGGATATGTTTGAACATCAAACCTTTCTTTTCAGCCATCAAGTTTTATCGTCTAGCCATGCAGCTTGTACCTGATATAGAATTTAAGATCACCTATACACGGTCCCCAGATGGTGATGGAGTTGGAAAGAGGTGGTAAGTATAAAATTTTACTAATTAAGTGCATAGGAGTACTGAAACATGACATTTTGTTTCTGAAGGATATCAATATTCTGCTGTAATATGCAGTTGTATGTCTCTTAGTATCTGGAAAACTTACCTACTCTCACTTGAGTAGACTGTATTTTTTGAAGACAGTAACAGGCTTGTTTGGAGCTAGCTAATGTCAGGGGGAAGGATCACAAATACTTATGCTGTTGCTTAATTTAAAAAAAGCATCGGTCACTATTTTGATTTTTGATTTTCAGATTTAGGATCATATACAAAGTTGTAGATGGCAAAACGATTAATTAGTTAAAGCTTCATACTAATAAAATAAGCATCTGAATTAAGCAAACTAATAATCTGTTCTTGTGCCAACACAGCCAAACAAGAGCATTTTCAGTAGAGCCATACATTTAGAAGCTCAGAGACTGCAATCTGAGTGATCTAGTCTTTCATCATTACACACATCAGAGTACCCCTAACCTCAGTGCAGCAGATGTGCAGTGACTTAGGGCTGCCTTAACTTGAGCCCAAGACTCATGTTTAAGGAGGGCCAAAACTTCTGTTCCAGCCCCTGCAGCCTAACACAGACAAGCTTATGGAACAGATTCCCAAATTCTTGCTTACTCATAGCAGCTATTGGTGCCCCTGATAGCTGCATCAAAAAATCAAGAGTTTTAACATGGAGAATTAAAAAGGAAAGCACAACCATGTCACTGTGGTATTACTAGCTCAGTCTTGTTGCCCCAGGACAGTACAGTTCCAGTGCAGCTGTTGACTTAATATAAAAGAATGCAAGATGAGCTAAGTGCTTTATTTCTATCCATTAGTTTCATATCTGAATGTGTTGCTAGCATGAAATCTTTGCTGTGCATTTGTGCAGTAGGAAAACTACTGGATCATGCTCTATAGTCATGTAAAAACCTTGGTTTTTATAGGATTATTTTCTTTCTTTAGCATAATTTTCTCTACTCCATTAAGACTCTCTGACCTGAAGTTGGGCAGGAGTGATCCTTCTGGAGGGTGGGAAGGCTCAGCAGAGAGATCTGGACATGCTGGATGAATGAGCCAAGGCCAATTGTGTGAGTTTCAACAGGACCAAGTACTGGGTTCTGTGCTTGGGCCACAACAACCCCATGCAGAGCTACAAGCTGGGGACAGAGTGGCTGGAGAGCTGAGTGTTGGAAAAGGACCATGGGGTCCTGGTTGATAGTTGGCTGAACATGACCAGTGTGTGCCCAGGTGGGCAGGAAGGCCAGGGGCATCCTGGCCTGTATCAGCAATAGAGTGGCCAGCAGGAGCAGGGCAGGGATTGTCCCCCTGCACTCAGCACTGCTGAGGCCACACCTCCAGTGCTGGGTCCAGGTCTGGGCCCCTCACTGTGAGAAGGACATTGAGGGGCTGGAGTGAGCCCGGGAAGGGAAATGGAGCTGGTGAAGGGTCTGGAGCACAAGTCCTGGGAGGAGCAGCTGAGGGAGCTGGGGGTGTTTAGCCTGGAGAAAAGCAGGCTCAGGGGAAATCTTAACTGTCCTCTACAGCCACCTGGAAGGAGTTTGTGCAGAGGTAGGTATTGGTCTCTTCTCCCAAATAACAAGTGACAGGACAAGAAGAAATGACCTCAGGGTGTGCTTTGCTGTTAATATTAGGAAAGAGTGTTGGCAAGCACTTGAGTAGGTTGCCCAGAGAAGAGGTTGAGTCACCATGCAGGGAGGTATTTAAAAGATGTGTACATGTGGCAGTTAGGGACATGGTTTAGTGCTGGGTGAATGGTTGGGCTTGATGATCTCAGAGGTCTTTTCCAACCTAATTTGTGTGGATTTTTATTTGGTTTTTTAAATGTTGCTATACTGTTCCGAGCACCTTGTGGCAGTGAGGGAAAATAACCAGTAGTCTCAACTGTTACTCTACTGTTCAAAAGCAGTATTTGTAGAAATGTATTTCTTGGGAGAGATTTTAGTTTGTGCTTTCTGAATTACTGTTGTAGGTGTTTCATACAGTCTTGATGAGAAAAAACAAATTACACAATTAGGTTTGAAAAACCAATTTACAGTGTGGCCTGTAGGTACTGGGACTGACCATCATAATCATCAAAATGAAGGTATGTTGAGTGCAACATTTTACTGTAGTCTTACTTAGGACAGACCCAAACATAATTGTCTTCTCTATGGTACTTCAAAACCCATTGGTAGGTCTACTAGTTGCTTGCTTATATTCTCAACTAATTTTGTTAGCTTGTTTAGAGTAGAATTAGAGTAGAATTGAACAGTATTAAAAAGTACTGTAAGATTTCTTAATTAGCCTGTATACCAAGTCAGGGAAAAAAAGCTGGTTCGTGATTGCTCAAGGAGTTTTGTGTTGTCGTTTCTGGTTATTTGGGGCAAGCAAACAGGCAGCTATTAGAAGATCATATTATGATATACAACTTAAATTTAGATTTCTTTTATTAATGTGGTAATGTTCTTTTATCACTTAGTAATCCTTCAAATTTACTGATGAGTAGCAAGCTTGTTTTCTGTTCTGCTATTTTGTTCTGGCTCCTGAAGTTTATTATTTCTGCCTATTTATAGAATAGGTACAAAAGTAGTTTTCCTTCATTACTGTTGAATACCCCCACCAAAGATCCCACTTTAGTGAATAACACAAGCGTGAAAAATAATTCTTAATTGTTTCCAATATCTTACATCATGAGAAGGATTACAAAATACAACTTCTCATTAACAACACTTTATTTCCTGCATATGCTATATCTTAGACAAAGTAAAAGATGAGATTTTTCTTCTCATGAGGTCAAGAAATTCTTCAGTAACTTCAATAAAAAACTGAAATACAAAATAAAAAACTGGGATGGGAATTTAATGAAAAAGCCCCAGTTGTTACTCTCAGAGGCATTCCAGCAATGTCTTAATGACCTTGATCATATTTCAGTAGTTGTTTTATTGTATGATGAAATGTGATTGCTTTAAAAATGTACAAGAAACAACTCTGTTGAATGGGAGTATAGTAGTGGATTGATGCCAAGATGAGAACGTATGTTGGTATGTTTTGTCCAATATTACAGTGTTGGCATTGTCCCTTTTCTAGTGTTGAGGATAGCAAAGAGGATGACAAAATGGCAGATCTCCTGACGGATTTCCAGCAGCAGTTAACTCTTCAGGAATCTTCAGTCAAACTTTGTCAGCCCGAAGTTTATGTCAGCCAGACCCACATCTCAGGTAAGAGTTGAGATATGCTGTAGGAGTTGAGAGGCAGAATTTATATTGACGTTTCACTTTATTAAAACATTTGTCTCCTTCATTCAAAAGCCACCTTTGAAGAAGTGCCTATATTATCTCTTTATTTACTTCTGTAGTTAGATACAAAGGAGAAAAAAATTGTCAGCTAGGTAAACAAATCTTGTTCTCATACCACGTCTTTATCACACAAGATTTTCACATAAATAGTATTTCTGAGTAGAATTTTCAGGATCAGAGGCATACTTAAAAGTAGCAACTTCTAGGAATGGACTTGCTGAAGTAAGTGTATTCCAGTTTTCCTTCCAGTTCTTTTGGTTTGGTTTGCAAATACAGTTATTACTACAGTTTCTAAGTGTGAGTAAGAAACAATTGTTTTGTAGACTATGCATCTTTACATTTCTTGGTTTAATGTGATACTCCAGGAAATTTTTGCAACAAGTATGTTTTTAGGGTCAGAAAGACTAAATAGCAAAGCTAGAAAGTCTTTTGAAGGTTAATGACTTTCAGTGCTTCAGTTCTAGGACAGTTATCCTGAGACTTCCTTATGAGATCTAAATTGTAGCGTGTATATGAGCTACGATCTCTCTTAAAAACAGATGGCTTGGTTCTGCATCCTAAATTATCAGTTGCACTTTGAAATCTTGGCCTGATCTCCTTTGTTCTGGTCAAGGAAAGAAAAGTAAGTGAAGCAAATCAAAACATAAAGAAAACAGGCTTGGAAACTTTATTTTTTTTTTAATAGCTGATGCATTTTACACTTGGGAAAACGTATTTTCTTTTTTTTACCGATAAAGACAAGATGTTGCAGACCTTACTCTAAAATGATCTCAGGAGATGTGTCCTTTGAGCAGCAATGTTGGTCTTTCCAGCCAGTCTTGTGTCTTTTTTACTGACTTTTTTATAGCAGAAAGAAAACTTTTTTTAAAATCACATTGGCTTCAGAAGTTAGTAGGCTAAAAAGAATCAAAAGAATCTTTTATGGATGTCACATCTAATCCATAGTGACATCTTAAGTTAATTTTTTTTTGGTTTGGTTTTGTTTTTGTTTTGTTTTGTTTTGTTTTCTGGCATTGGGCTACAATGTGAAAAGTAGGATTTTTTAATGGAAAGCAAAAGCCAAACCTGGAATTATAAATAACCTGTTGACTTACAGGTTGCATCTAACAGGGATTTCTTTTCTCTTTTTAGCATTGCCTATGGAAGTACTAATGTACATTTTCCGATGGGTGGTTTCAAGTGACTTGGATCTAAGATCATTGGAGCAACTATCTCTTGTTTGTCGAGGATTTTACATTTGTGCCAGGTATTGTAGATAACTTACCTAGACTGAAACTTCTTTTTTTGCACTAGTATGTCCTTTTCCTTCCTATGGACATTTTCATGTTAAGCTCCTCACAGAGCTAATCAGTTTTTTAATACACTACTAAATGGTATGTGAGATAGATGACTTTACTGTAATAAAAATCTAGCATAAAGTATTACTTGCTCTACCTTGTTTGCAAATCAATGTTTCAGGTCTCCAAAATATGGTCTGTTGTCATGCTTGTATAGCCACACAGAGAAGTGCCAGGGTGTGTGGGTGGATGGAATGTAGGAGAATAGAGATAGTGATGAAGGTAATCTCACCCCTAAGAAGTTACAGCTGCCCTAATTATCAAGCATTAGGAATAGGCCTGCCTTTAATAGGCCACAGCTAGATCTAATTAGAATGGGTATTGTAAAAGAGTAGGTTGGCTGGTTGAGAAGTTAGATGAAGTTTTTTGGCTATGCTGAGAAGAAGAAGGAGTCAGTGCTGTGAGGAGCTGCCCATGAGAAATCACCAAGAAGGCGTGAAACCTTTGCAATAAGATGGCAACAAGGGTGCTGCAGTGTTGTGGTTCTGTACTTGGATCAAAATGACACTCTTTTCTTCAGTTTCACTGGGAAGAGGAAAGGCTTTCAAACACTCCAGGATTAAGTAAATTAGTCAAGGGTTTTAAATTATGAGCTATTTTTGTTCAAGAAAGTTTCTTTTAGTTGCATCCAAACTAAGTAGGAGAGTGTTACTTTGATGTATAAAGGATAAAGGGGGTTTGTAGAGAAGTTATGGGGTTTGCTTTTTTCTTGTTTTCACTAGAGATCCTGAAATCTGGCATCAAGTCTGTTTGAGAATATGGGGCCGGAGCTGCAATAAACTTGTTCCGTATACATCTTGGAGGCACATGTTTTTGGAAAGGCCTCGTGTTCGATTTGATGGTAAGCTGTACTATTGGAAACAGTTGTAACTATGTGTGACAGAAACAGTCAGGTGGGTTTGATGTTTGTGATGTTGTTAGACCTAACCTGAATTTGTTTGTGAATTTCAATTTGTAGAATATATGCAAAGAGAAGGGAAAGGTACAAGAGATTAAAATAAAAACTTCCATGTATTTAAGTAACAAAACCATACTCAAAAGTTTTAGATTATTGGCTTTTTCATCATAAATATTTTATGTTCTTAGTTTTTGTTCATATATCTTCCTTTTCTGTAGGTGTATATGTCAGCAAGACAAAATACATACGTCAAGGAGAACAGTCCCTTGATGGTTTCTATAGAGCATGGCACCAAGTGGAATATTACAGGTAGAGCTGTAGTACAATGAGTGAGTGAAATGTTTCTCTCTTAAGTTCTTTAAATCCACCCCTGGCTATCACAGACAATAATCATTCTGTAAAGCTG
Source organism: Onychostruthus taczanowskii (assembly GCF_017590055.1). NCBI lineage: Eukaryota > Metazoa > Chordata > Aves > Passeriformes > Passeridae > Onychostruthus > Onychostruthus taczanowskii. Next base: position 8,672,818 of record NW_024500683.1, on the reverse strand, counting down.
AATGGGACTGCTACAGTGTGTAAAGCAATGTGTATTTTTTGAGAATAGGTTTTAGAAATAGAATCTAATAATAGAATTCTGTGATAATCAGAAATGAGCTTAGAAACATGTTTCATCCTCACTTAAACCATGTCACGTGGCAAAAGCTTAAAGGCTTATAACAATTAATAGTTACCTACAGATTGCTTTCCATGTCTGATACAACACATGACACAATTCAGCAAAGAGAATACATGTGATTATAGAAGATCAGTCATTTAGCATATGTGTAATCAGTTATAAAAATCAAGAGGCTGAGCTTTCTCATCTTGCTGTAAATGCCTTGCCATTTGTTTCCTCAGCCTGATTTTTTTTGCTGTTGTTGATCTTATGCTCCCAGCATTTATTGTTTCATTCTGCCGCCTCTTCTGAGGCTGGAAACTGTTCATAGAAACCTGATGAAACGTCATCATTGAACCTGGTGGCTATTGCTGTAGTCTCAACCATTAGCACAGTACTTGAGTACTGTAAAAATCATTCAGGTGCCAGAACCTGAAAAAGTCTGCATGACATTACTAATTTTGTACTGATGCTGTAATTGAGATTTTGTTGCATTGGTCTCAGCGGATAGGAATGGAGAAACTTGAGGTCAGTTTTGATCCCAGAGTAGCCACCTTGCTTTGGTAGAGGTGATAAAACTTCATAACTTCCTCTTTCAATATTCATAACTCTCTTTTGATTTCTGATCTCTTTTTTTTTTTTCTGTTATGTGTGAAGAAATGTGTTTTCAAATGCTATTACCAATTAAGTTCTAAATCCTTCTGGGTAACATCTGTGATTTTAAAAGCAAAAAAACAGGAAAAGGATGTATTTTCTAGGTTTGCATTGTGTAATTATGTTTTTGCAGGTATTTGAGATTCTTTCCAGATGGTCAAGTTATGATGCTAACAACTCCTGAAGATCCTCAATCTATAGTTCCTCGCTTACGGACTAAAAACACAAGGTTATTGAAATAAAGTATTTAGCTCTAAGTTTTCATTTTGCTTTTACCCAGAAATTTCTATTTACTTTTGTCTCAGATTCTATATTCTGTCATAGCAAAACAATGTTATTTATATTGTGTTATAGATGTTTATAAGAACTACAAAAAATTTTCATCTTTATATAAAGATATCTTTCATTTTAGGGTCCTGATACTGTAATTAGATTTCCTTTGTGGGTTATGTGATTTGAAATTTTTAAGGCAAGTAGATGGAACAATCCTTTTAAAGATATTATTTTGTTACTGTCTGCCTTCTCACACTTTCTTCACTGAAGGAAAGTGAAGATTTCAGTGGGATATGTTGCAATTAGCACTTTTTGATGTTTGGACATAAAAACATAGAAAACCATTTGCAACTTCAAAACAGGTTTGGGCTGTTCACTAGAAATCTGTAAATATTTAGCAGTAGGCTACGTAGAACCAACTAACTTATGTTTACAGTTCTGTTTGGGAAAATTAAAAGCAAATTTCCAAAATGTTTTCACCATTTAATATCATTGATTAGGCTTTACTGAATGGAAATAAGAAATAGTTTGTATCATTATGCTATGTAGTCAGTCTTTGTTTCATTGCTGATACTTGTATTATAACAACATCACACTTTTGAGACATTTTTTGTATTCTTGACATTATCCTCCTTTTTTACCTTCCAGAACGGATGCAATCTTGCTTGGCCATTATCGCCTTTCCCAGGAAACAGACAATCAAACCAAAGTATTTGCTGTAATAATGAAGAAAAAGGATGAGGTACGTAGAAAAACAGAATAGAGGAGAACTAGATAAACAAGATTTTACTCAGACTGAGTGTTTTAAGGGACCCAAAGATTTGCCTTACACCAAAAGATTTAAAAATTAAATTAATTTTTTAACAGTTTAAAAATAAAACATAAATAAGCATGGTGATGTCACATTTGTCCCTAAATCTGTAATAATTTATTAAGGCAAATAAATACCTGGTTCATATTTAAACAGTTGTTCTCCCCCTTTAGGCTTAGTTTCCATTTATAGTGCTGTTAGGAGTCAACATTGTTAACGGGAAAGAAGGATGATTCTCATTTTCTCAGAACAGATTTGACTGTGTGCAGTTATGGTCCACAACATTTAGTAAAACTAGATAAGCAGTATTCGTTAATTGAACTCTGAATGATTTGGTCAACTTAAAAATTCTTCTGATGACCAAAGTGCTAGTGTGGAGAAACTTGTGAAGAGTAAGAAGTGTCACAGTGACTATGCACATTTGGGTGGTGTCCTGTATGCTTCTTTTGCTTTCTGTGAAAACTTCTTCCATCATTAACGTACACATTTATGTATTTTGAAGGACCAGTAGTACTTGTTTTTAACTATGAGAGTTGTACCAGTCTGGTCTCACAGTTACTTAGGATAAATAGTTGCACAATGTGTTCTTTGTAGGTCATGAAACTTCTTATTTCTCTGTACAGAAACCAGTTGATTACCATAAATACAGGTATTTCCGCCGAGTTCCTGCTCAAGAAACGGATCACAGTTTCCATGTAGGACTACATTTGTGCTCCAGTGGGCGCCAGAGGTTCAACAAACTTGTGTGGATACATCATTCTTGTCACATCACTTGCAGGTGAGTAAAGGGAGAATAAGAGCAAAGAAAGATACTAAACTGTAGAATTAAAGGTGACGTTGATTTGTCCAGTACTAAGTACAGAAAATGTAAAGAGTGTGAGACTTAAGTGGCTTTAACAAAATGTAATGAAAACAGTAACTGGTCCTGATTTTAAATACATAATGAACTTTATGTAAAGAAATCCCAAGATTTTAGTAACCTGTTTTAATGATAACAGGAAGTGTCCTAAGTAGAATAACTATAGTTTTTTAGCTTTTTAAAGGGTTTATGCATAGTGTTTGATTTCAGAACTGAATCAGGGTTGAATGACTTAATGTGGTGTTAGTGAGGGTGTGTAGAAACTGTGTATTCATTCAGATACATATCTGTTCCACTGTGGATGTGCAGACTCAAGTACTAAAGTCTGTACTTTTCATGTGAGAACTCTAATGTTCCTAACTATATAATCCAGCAGTGCAGTGTATGGGCCTGTGATCAGCTGTTCTGATCACTTACCAGGCAGGAGCCATGACCACTGTTCTTGCATCTGACACTTCAAATAACTGGCAAGTTGGCTTTCCAGATTTATGTTGCCAGTTAGGGTGGATTTAGTCCTTGTCTTCCAGTGTTCTTAATATTCAGTGTTTTTATAGGAACATAGCTCAGCTCTTGAGCTGTGAGAATATAAAATGCAGGAAATAAACTACTTGGGGTTTGGGAGTGTAGGTACTTCCATAAACAGAAAAAATGCTTTTGTAAAAGCTAATGTTGTCATACCTAATTTATATTGCAGACATTCTTTTCAGCGTGAAGTTTCTGTACTGCTTAGGTCTTGGATCTCATAATAAGAGTGGGAAGGGAAAGTGGTTTCTTAGCTATGGATGTTCTGTATAGCATTACTCAGCTAAAAGTCAAGTGCTTTCAGAACGAGGCATTAAAAAAGACACTTTATTCCTACTGTAGTTTGATGCACACACTGTACTATGGAACACGATTGCCTGAGGGACTCAAACAGCAGCTTGTGTCTAATTTAACTTTTACAATGCTCTTTGCAGATCAACTGGTGAGACAGCTGTTACTACTTTCGACATTGACAAAATGTACACCCCTCTGTTCTTTGCACGAGTGAAGAGTTTTACTGCATATTCAGAAAAGCCGCTCTAAGAAACACCTTCTCCTCTCACAACTTTTGCATGAGTAAAAGGTTGTAGCTAATAAGCACTTAAGTTATAAATGTGTATATATTTGGAGCATTTTAAAATTCTGGGAAATTTCTTGAAGGCAGTATGTTCTATTTGATTGTGAGTTGCTGGGATTTTGTTTTGATTTTTGTTTTGAGAAGCTTATGCGTGTTAAGCACATTTTATTTGTGATAAGAATTTGATAAAGTTTTGTTGTGTTCAGTTTTTTAAAAAAATATTTTTAAATCAGTTTTCTTAAAATGTGAATGTTCATCTGCCTAGACTCCAATTAGTTCAAAAGGAATCAATAGGAAAACCTCACTGTCCATGGGACAGTGTGTATGGTCTCTGATGAGGACTCGAAATGTGAAAAGGGAGAAAGTTGTCATCTGTTAAACTCTGTGACTTAAAAGAACTTCAAATAAATCTTTTCTTTAAATTAAACTTATTTTGTTTACCTTTAAGATCTGGCATTTTGTTGACATCAACCTTAAGGAAAAACCGTCAACGGCAAGCAAACACAAAATATAAAATTTAACTGCAGAGGTACATCCCCACCAATGCAGTCAGTTGGTTATCAGTGTAACTTGATCTTGGTAGAAGTTCAGTGGAGCCTGCCTTCTCCACGGGATGTGCGTGGAGGGGAGAGGGATACAGGCAATGAGTTGTTCCCTTGTACTGTAGGGCGAGTTTGCAGGTATGTGGCCCTGCCTGGGGGGTGTCACAGTGCAGGGGTGAAATGGTGGTGTGTACTGCTTGTGCACTGGCCTGGTGTGAATGCACAGCTAAGCACGGCTCACTTGGACATGATTGTAATGTGTTACTGCCCATCATCTAACCTTGCCACACATGCTGTAAACCCTTTGAGCATTTGTTTTACTAAATAAATTTTGAGGCTGCTGTAGATGTTCAGGTGCTGTGTACTGCTAATCATGAAGTGTTCCTTGAGGTCTGGTACAGGTACTGTACGCTGCTTCTCCTGCATATATCGCTTGGGGGTGTAGTGCAGACATTGTAATGCTGCTTATTATGTGTGTATCTTGGATCCTGGAAGAACTGAAGCTTTTTACTGTAGGTTTTTTTAAAGCCATTTTGCATAATTTACCTTTGACCGTCTTGTATCAAAATACTGATCTGGACTTGAGGACTAAAATATGAAAGCTGTGGAAAGAACTATACTTGTTCTATAATTTATAAACTGTATCTTTGCAAGGAGCTACATGATTAAAAAATACATCAATAAATTATGATTTTGAACATGCAATCCCTTGCAATTTCTTATTTGCCCAAGAAATTGTTATTGTCATACAGTTCATGGTGATTAATTATGAGCTACCATGCATAAACTACATGCCAGGCAAGATTTACAGGTAGAATTAACCTCCTAATGATTTATTACACTACTTACAGATTACCTAAGAAAAGTAGAGGAGTTTTCAGGTACATGAGTTCTCAATAAGAATATGTATATCTAAAAGTTGATGATATTTCTAGTTACTGTAATAAGGCTCTGCCTACAGGAGTTTGGTCTGTGTCCTTAGACTGCAGTTTCACTTACCATTTCATAAACAGAATGTTTAATAAGGAGTCTGTTGTGTTCTCATTGCTCAAAGGAAAAGCAACGTCTTAGAATATCTGCTTGATGTTCTGAAATATTGCAAAGTTTGTAAACAGGAAAATCTGTTAATTACCTACACTTTTTGTTGAGGGTGAAAGGTAAAGGTCTGATTCTGCCTGCTGAGAAGTGTCAAAGTTTTGCTGCAAGAGTCAGATGATGGTAGTGATTATTAGTATAGGTACAGTCTTGTCCAGTAAGCAAGTTGGATGTAATAGGGGAGCCTTTCAACACAGAGCTCTTTCCATACCAAGACTTTAGTTGCTTCTTCTGACCTTTTGTTTTTCCTTGCTTTGGCCATATATTAGTCTGGGCATAAGGAAAAGATAGCTAGTTACAAATAGAGATGTTGATTTACAGAAGTCTCAAGCAGTGATTATTTTGAGATTATATGAAATATTCCTTCACCCAGAAAATTACGTGAGCCTTCTACCTATGAGACTGAGATGTGATGAATATGCTTGCATTAAGCAATTTAAGAGCCAAGCTAGTTTTGTATTTTGAAATGGTGAATAAGCAGATATTGTTTGTTCATGTGTAGCTATTAAAATAGCACCTGCTTCAGCAAAGAATTGGTGACTAGTTGCTTTTCCTTCATTCTCTATAGTGTTATTCAGTAGTCCAGGGCTCTAATTACTAGAGACTATGTTTTTATAATTTAGTTTTATTGTCTTTGTAATTACCATATTATGACATTAGTTGGTATAAGTAGTTTACTGCTGTGAGATTGTCCTTTACTAATTGTATTAGTAACTTGACTAAAGAATAAGGTGTGCACCTGTACAGTCCTTTTTCCCAAGAGTTTGCTGAAGGCATTGAGACAAGCTAACTTATAAAAATCAAAGGGCGACTACAAAAGGTGACAGAAACAATTCTTGGAGCTGTAGATTTCTTGTATGCATTGAATTAAAGACAGCAGAGTGCACAGTTTTGTGTAGAGAAGATGCTCAGGTGATCAAATGTTAAACTGATTTGTCTCAGTCTGATTGGAGATTAGCATCAGTTAAACCTTCTGTGTAAAGAGACTGTAATTCAGCACCCTGAGCAGGGGACCAGCCAGTAGACATTGTCCAGATGCTAGTTCAGCTCCGGAGTCACTCGATAGCCCTGAGCCAAGCTGGTCAGGATATAAAAAACATGTGGTGTTTACATGAGGTTCTTTAATGGAAGAGAACAATAGAGTCTGTTTTGGTTGGTTGTTTTGTTTTTGGGTTTTTTTTTTTTAATTCAAAGGAATTCCCTTGGCTGTTTTGGGGGTTTTTTTTTTAAATTCAAAGGAATTCCCTTGGGATGTGTGCCAGGGTATTTGGAAACTTTTGTTGGCTTTAAAATGGCTGAAATACTGAGGTGCGTCCCCATTTTTTCTACATTCCAATATGAGAGAAACATAAAAGCTGCTCTACATTTGTGAAATTTGGATTTCAGAAATTACTATTACCTATGCTACTTAGTATTACTAACACCTGTAGAGAAATCAAAGATTTCCATTTGATTGTTGCTCAGTCTGGGTTCAAGCTTTGTCCTTTATGCTAAGACTAGCAGCTTGCTTATTAAAATTATTTACATAATTGTTTGCTTAAAAGGAACAGTTGACACCTTTGCCTTGCCTCTGGCCTGTTCAGAGTCTAGTTCCTGAGACTTTAAAATAACTGTTAGAGCCAGAAGTCCTGTCTAAAACTGACTGAAACAAAGGATTGGAAAGAAAAACAAAACTGTTATGGAATGGACCTTCTGAGGATATATGAAAGTGGCATTCTCTCTTAGCTAGAGCTGCTTTCAGCTCTGGTAGTGTAGCCTATTTGAAAGGTGCACCATGCAGGTGTGTACCTATCATTCAAGGCATATGTTAACTTTACAGTACAGAGCAACTCCATGGAACACATGTTCAGAGTATGAATAGAAAAAAAAATAATGGGGCATGACTGCTTCTGAAGACAACATTCCTGCATCTTTGGGAATTGGCATCCTTCCTTGGCAACTGCAAGGTTTTTTTTACATCTTTTGAAGATACATGTAGGACATTTATTAATCCAGTCTCAGTATGAGGAATAGCTGGATATGATGCAGCGGTAAGGAAACCAAGACTATTAAATCCTGCCAAATTAAATATTTCTTTAATGTGAAAGCCAATATGAGTAGACATTTTTCCACACATTTTATTTCTGGAATGAATTTCCCCTTACATATGAGCCCTGTGACCCCTATGTTTCCATACTAAATTAACACAGTAAGTAAACTTCTTTTAATTAATTCTACTTCCAGTCCAAGAGATTGCTGAAGTTGCTAAAACAAATCTGCCAGATTTAGTTTGCAAACTTATTTTTTGGCAAAGGAATTTGCCCGCTTGATTTTTTCCTCTTTTTAAATTTTATTTTATTCCCGAGGTAGTGCTGCCCCTGCAGATTGTTGCAGCTTTGTAGTAAACAACAGCTTTGGGATGCGGCTTCCTGTGTTTCCCGGGGCGGTGCACACTGTTGCTGTTGTGCTGTGAGGTGGCTTGCCACAGTGTGAAGTTTTCCTTTGTACTTCATAAACTAAGTATATTTATTTTCCCCTAGAAAAAAGTTTGAGAAAAAAAGTTAAAGTTTGAGAACACTCCAGGAAAAATAGAGGAAATGGACCAACCAATCGGTACACGTTACATTTAGCCAGGCAAGCATTCATCTCCTGATGTTTCTGCACTAGGAAGACATTTATGTAACACAACTGAATGGGAATAAACAGAAAGGCCAGCTCTTAGAAGGGATTTTAATTATCTGAATCACAGAATCATGGCTTCCAAATGGGATCTGAGGCAGCCAGTATGAAAAGTTATATGATGAAGGATGATGCACTGAAAGGAAGTGCCACTTGGAGAGTGTACATTCCCAAAGCAGGGGTCATCAATTCAGTCCCTGCCCTGCTCTGAGCATTTCTGTCCAGTCCAAGTTTGCTGGGGCAAGGTTGGTGGCCCCAGCCAGGGCCAAGCAGACAAGCTTTTGGGGGTTTTGGACATCCTGCCCTGCAGTATGTGCAAGTGATCTATTTGTGATAGAACAGCTTTAATAAGGAATAACAAATAAATATCTTCCCAGAACCCCTGTAAAACTGCTAAACATGGATATGAATGGGGTGCCTCAGTGAGAGCAGCGAAGTGAACCCACGAGCTGAAGATGTGTATCTCCACCAGTTTGATGTTGCATCACCTGCTGTCTCTGGGGAGCAAAAAGGAGCAATCCTTTCTCATATTAAGAGGACACTGTAGGGGTTCCTTACTGCAGCGAGCATTCAAGCAGCTTCTAGTACTGCACACTTCAGAGTTTATTAACCTGGGATGGCCAGTTAAGATATTTTATAGGGGCATTAAGTTCTATTAGCTCTCAGTTGCATATTTCAAGGAAAAAAAAGGTACAAAGTATTTTTTTTTCTCCTTTTCCCCTAGAGCCTATTTTCTATTGCCTCCTGACTCAAACAGTGTTCACACAAAGAGCTGACTTTTGCTTTCAAGACAACTTGAGGAGCAGGTATCTCAGGGCTGGGGAATAGGATTCAGTGGCTTAGTGTAGAGTAAAGTACACAAATGTCTTCATATAAAGAAAAACTGACAAATGTGTATGAAAGTAATAATCCGTTACCATCAGTTATCATTAAGAGTATATATATCAGCGGCTTTAGGGGTTTTTTACTAGCTGATTTATCCAAATGGGTTTGGCCTTCCCACACTTCACTGATTTTTTTGGGGAGTGGAGGGGATTCCCAAGGAAAATATTACTCCTATTATACAAACTTCAAGAAGACCTTTGAGATTCAGAGTAATTATCACAACTTCTTTACTTTGAATCAATGCAAAGGTCTTCAATTTCTTTTGGACAATCTGGCATCTGCCTTAAATGACAAACATTAATATAGTGGGTCAGATCTGTTCTCCCTATAAATTTAATCATAAAAATATTGAGAGAGAAAATACTGAGTATCCTTACACTTGCCTTGAGTACACATATTAGTAATTGACAGTGTCTAGACAGATAGCAAGTAAAGTCTGAGACAAATAAACTTACACTAAAGTCAGCCACATTTCCCAGTGGTAATAGAGGGGGAAGATTGTGGGGGGCTAACACAGTTGCCAGCAATTTTGTTTGAAACCTACTTCCTCTTTAAAAATGTTTTAAAAGTGTGCCTTTTTAAACATTTCACATAAAAGCCCACCAAAGTCTGTAGAACCTGAAAAACTACCACAAAAAGTAGTCTAATAAGATAAGATGAATATTTGTCTGGGTGTGTGCAACACCGTGAATCAAGTTTTTCTTCTTTCTTCTTTAAGGACTCAGAGTCTTTTATGAAACCATAATCATATAGTGTATTGTCAGCATGTCATTACTAATGTCCACAGGAATTTTAAAAACAATGAGGTGCACTGTTATCAGCTGGTGATCATCGAGCTTCAGCACAGCAGCATTCCTGATCATCTCGTCCTAAAATTGCAGTTCAGCTTCTCATCAAGCTTGAAGATGGTTTGCTATAGAAAAATTGTAACCTAAACCAAGGTTAAACTTACGGCACCTGAACAGAGAAGAGGTTACCCCAGGTTTACAGTAAGCCTAAGTTAAAGTCTTCCAAAAGACCCAAAAGAGCAAGGCACTCTGCCCCCAGCCTGTAGCTCTGCATGGGGTGGTTGTGACCCCAGTGCAGGACCCAGCACTTGGCCTTGTTGAGCCTCAGACAATTGGCCTTGGGCCATCAATTCAGCCTGTCCAGATGCCTCTGTAGAGCTTTTTATACACATCTCTAACAAAGCTAATGTTAATCAGTCATCTGTCATGCCTGACAGATTCCACCAAAATCTTTTGAACTTGCTGACCAATTTTGAAATACATTTGACAGATGGACCAAAGATTCAGGTGCACCACATTTCAATGATGAAAATAGGCAATGGGGGAAAGACACACATTTCTTGTCTCTGCATGGGAAGAAACCCTGTTGTCAAAAATCTCTTTTCAGGTTTTATTTTTATCATCACAAATTATCTTTATAATACTTTAATACAGTTCCATTACTAGAACCCAAAGAATTCACAAGGAAGAGCTTGGCAGAGGAAGCCAAGCCCAGCTTCACAATTTCTGTGAAGGCCATGTTATCAAGATTTTAATCAAGTAGCTAAAATTTTGCATGAGCCTTTCCAAGCAAAATTAAACTTCGAGAATAAGTGTGGAAAGCCATAAATCCACTCTGTGCAATGACAGGAGAGAGGGAGAAGGCTGTCTGGAGTTCAGGACAGGGTTGAAAGAGTGATCCAGCCTGGAGAAGAGTAGCTATATGTTTTTGAGGGGATGTGGATGGCCAAGAAAACCCACTAAGAAGATAAAAAACTTTAAGCTTCTTTCTGAATAATGAGATTTTTTTTCTCTTATAAGAATAGGGCTCTCAGGAGACCAACTTTTTAAAAACACTGAAGCACTCTCTGGGTAGGCACCTAGAAAGGACCTTCTGAGAAAAGTTTTACAGGAAAGAGCAAGCCAGACTTTTTTTGTGGGGTCAGGAAAGATCTGCTGTGTGGAGAGTCTGTGCCCTCACCAAGCTGCCAAGGCCACCCCAGCCCAGCTGCTGGGTCCCACGGATCAGCATTCTCCTCCTGCTGCCAGGGCTGGGAGCTGGTGCTGTGGCTCTGGGACTCACTGCCATGCTGCAGGAAGGACACAGACATGCTTGTGAGTGGTCTTCTCGTGCAAATCATGGTTATGGACATTAGTTCCCTCTGCCTGTACACCAACCTTTCTTTCTTACCTTTGTCAGTACTGCTGTGCATAAAGGTGTTAACAGTGAATGTTAACAGCAAATTTAACAAGTGAGGCAAACTCCTCTGGTCCCCAAGGAAGGGCTCCACAAGGAACTGGGAGGAGGCAGGGCTAAGCTGTAAATAATTCACTATCTTTGAAGGAGCATTTTCTGGAAGTTCACGGGAGGAGCCTGGTGCATGACAAGAGTTTTAGCATTATTTCAATGAAGTACTCAGTCTAAGTGCTTCATTTAAGTTAGAGCAAGTCAAGTAACACCAGAAGCCCTGTTAAATTAGCTACACAACTATTATTAGCTATTGAGTTATAAAACAATAAAACCCCAGAACATACCATGCTTGAACTGGAGGAAAAAATTTCCCTCTGCCCATTCCCAGTGGGGCATTGTGTGTTGTGCAAGAGGAAGAGAGGAGAGCAACCTGCTGGGTGATGCTCCTCAGGTGAGCTTTGTGTGTTTCACTGCTTTGATCTGTCTCTCTCCATAGGTGGTGTGATGGTGGTCTGTGCTGCTAATCCAGCACGAATCCTCCATCAGCATGGAGCTGCCATACCTGCTCTGCTGGCTGAGGTTTTCCACTGGCTCCCTGCCTTGGAGCCCCAAGCACTAACCCATCTGTGCAAAGAGGAACAGGTTTCAGTTTTCATTTCTCCAGGGGTAGCTCTTGGCAGGTTTTTGCCACTTCTGGAAAGTTCTGTCCTTGGCGAGGTGATTAAATGCATTAAAGTGCAGGAGGATCAGAGCAGGGTTACAGTCTGACCTAAAGTTTTCTCCTGTGCATACAGAGACCAATATGTATAGACTCCAGTGGAGTAAACTGGCAAGACACCATCGATTTACTTTTTATTTTAACTCACTTGGGCCAAGGTCTGTTTGTTCATCCAGTATTCACCCATCCCAAGACCAAGTCATTCTTTTTTCTCCTGCTGTCCTCCTACCCCTAGATTTTCCTCTGAGTGCAGGAGTCAATGAGTCTCTAGTCATGCCATGTGTACCCCCTTGTTCTACCATCTCCAGCCTCTCAGGCAGGGAATCCCACTCCTCTCTGTGGAGAATCAGGGAAGTCTATAGGCAGTGAACATGAACCAGCCCTTCTCCACCCTGAAATGTACTGCTGCTTTTGCTGTCAGCTTGGAGGGCCCTGTCCCCAGGGATCCTGCTCTGCCCACAGCCACTGCTGGTCTGCACTGAAGATCATGGTTGTTACCTCCTGTCCTTGCTGTGACTTGAGCAGAGAAAATCTGGATATTTGGCAAACAGCTTTTCATGACACCCAATGTTTTAGCATCCACAGACATTAAGTTGGTCACAGCTGTTCTTGTGGCAGTCATTACCCATTGCTGTAGGTACCAGGGTCCAGTGTAAGGCTGCCAGCACCTGCAGGGGCCAGGGGAGAGGCTGTGGACATGAGGTCAGCAGCATTTCCTTGTGCCTCCACTGCTCACCTGGTGTTTGGGGCAGAAGGCCCCACCAAATGGTCCATGCCATGTCCTGGCAGGGACATTCTGCTGGGGGTGAAGGACCTGATCCTGCCATAGGGAATTGCTATCTCCTCTAGAAGCTAAAAGGAGCTGGATGTCCTGTTGCCATGTGGCTTTGACCTTTGCTTAACACTTTCCACCAGGCACAGAAGGCACTGGGCAAAGAGGACACTCTTGTGCTGTGGTTTGTATTCTCTATGACTGTCTTCAGAAGAACAAATAGTTTGGGCAACCCTTGGAAACAGAATACTTAAGCCACATCACTGATGACATGATTTCCAAAAGATGTGAAGTCTTGACACAACTGATTTGGAGAAATGAAAAACACTTATCTGAGATGTGCTCCCCAAGACAGTTCTGCTTCCTCACTTACTAACTGGAAACAGCAGAAATGAGCTCAGAGTGAAAAGCTGGCCAAAGACCTTCCTCGCTTGTCCTGTCCCCTAAGAGATCATCTGTGCTGTACAGGAGATCATCTCACATTGCTCACAGAAATCAAATAATCCAACAAGGAGAGCAGAGCATGCTTGTGGCAATCACATTGCTGATGCTGCTGTCTTCAGGGCCACAAAGGCTGCCCTAGGGTCTTTCATATGCCACATTTGTGTCCTGCTGCCCCAGGGTGTCTTTCATATGCCACATTTCAGATAACTTTCTGGATATGCCACACTGCATATGGCTAATTCAAACAGAAACATCTGGACACTGCAGCTCTCTGGTATGAGAAGAGCTATGGCTGATCCTAAGTGTTACCAGAATCACAAAATAGCAGAGGTTTCAGTCCACCTCACTGTCCACTTAACAATTCTTCAACAGCTTATCTCTGAGGATGTTTTAGAAGACTGTGCTGAAAGGCAGGCTGACGACAAGATAAAAAATACCCACTGCTTTCTCCTCATCCACCAAGCCAGTCCTCTCACTGTAGACTGCTCTGAGATTGGTTAAGCACAATTTCCCTTTCATAAATCCATGCTGACTGGTCTTAATCACTTTTTAGTCTTACGTGTGTTTGCAAAGTTATGAAGAGGATTTTTTTCATTACCTTTGTGCATTTCAAGGTGTAGCTAGGCAGTGTGTAGTTTCCCAGATGCTCCTTCTTGTTCTCCTTGAAGACAAAAGTTACAGTGCTTGGAGTCTTCAGACCCTCCCAATCACCCTGACTTTTCAATGATTATTGAGAGTGACCTTGCAATAACACCTGCCAGCTTCCTCTATGCTCAAGGGTGCATCCCAGCAGGGCCCATGGACTTACATATGTTGGCTTTGTTTGTGTGTTCTCTAACCTGTTTCCGCTGCATTGATGGTGAGTCCTCCTTGTTCAGGAGATGAACAATGCTGGAGAAGTTCACTTTGTGAATGACTAAAACCCCTTAGTGCCTGGGGACTGCAGCAGCTCAAGGAGGAAGAAGATTTACATGGCATGGGGACCCAGGAGAGGCAGAGGAGGATGGGAAAATTATACAGTTCATTTAAAAATAAAAATTAAGGAAGTCAGCTGGTGTCAGAGTAAAATAGATGCAATCAGTAATCAAAGCAGAGCATGAATAGCAACTGGAATTGTACATCTAAACACCCAAAGAAGTTGAACCTGACTCGTGCAATCAGTGCTGACTGATCCTGATTCAGTACAATGCCTTTTCCTGGCCATATCCCTGCTGAGATCTACCACAGGGATCACTTCTACATATTGCTTGCAGTGAAGTAAAACACTGACTCCTTGACCATAGTTATTAAAAAGCCCCAAATTACTACCCTGAGGGAAAGCAGAGCAAAATTGCCAGGAATACCAGACACACAGATTACTAAATATCCCAAAGACCACAAGGAAAGAAAAGCTCTCTACAATGAATGGAGATGTATCCCCTAAAGCTTCCTCAGCTGAAGTTTTTTCTACCACAAGAAATTTGACAACCTTGTTTAATTTAAAAATGCATTTAGGATCATATTGTAGAAAACAGTCCATAGCCTTGCCAATCTTCCCAGGGGCAGGAGCTTCGTACAAGAGGTTGGAAAGGAAAATATGTCTTTGCTCAGTCTGACCTGTAATTCATTTCACATGCAAAGGCAGAGGTTCTGGAAAGAGGAAGGCCAGAAGAAACACAGTGTATGTTCCCAGGGCTGGAGAGATGTGGGTCAAATCCCTGTTCTGTTTTCTCATTTCCCCTTTGCTGTGATGATATAAAAACATTATCCTTTCTCAATCTGATGTTCTCAGGACAAATACACTAATAAATTCAGGTGTGCAGTTGCTGCCTTGTACTATTTAGTAGTTCCCTATCATATGTATATTTCATCTTTAAATGCTGCATGAGTCAAAATCCTCCAAACATAAAAATAAGGCTTCTGCAAGATACAGCCTGGCTAATGTAGGATTCTGAGGAACATTGCAGTGCTCTGATGGCCTCAAAATAGCCCCTATATATAAAAATGCACAGAGACTGGTCCCAAAGAATTAGCCCTTAGATACTTAGGCCAGTGCTTTCAGAGCTAAGACCTCAGGAATGTAGTGTAGATCATCCATGCCATGCATGGGGATTTGTGTTAGCTTTGGCAGCAGCTACAGCCATCAGAAACAGCAATAAGCCAGAACAAACCATTCTGCCTGGGTAATCATCCACGTCCTGACCTCCTTGCATCTCTGCTGGCTTCTTAATGCTTTGTTGCATCTGGGCCTAGCAGAAAACCATTTTCTGCAGGAGAGAACAAGGTCACAGGGTTATCTATGAGTGGACCCTCACAGATCAATTGGTGTTTCTTCATGAAGTTAATCTGAATAACCTGAGCATTCATTATATTTTCTTAAATATAGGATCAGGGGATCATGCATCCAGTGCTCTTTCACCTCTGATTCTCCCTCTCTACTGTGCTCTCGTGAGACTCCACCTAGACTGGAGTGCTGCATCCAGGTCTGGGGCTCCCAACACAAGAAAGATGGACCTGACCATCTTGGAATGAGTCCATAGGAGGCCACTAAATTGATCACAGGGCTGGAACCCCTTTTCTATGAAGACAGGCTCAGAGAGTTGGGGCTGTTCAGCCTGGAGGAGAGGAAGCTCTGGGATGACATTAAACCACCTTCCAGTGGCCTGGATGGGGCACTAAGTAATCTGCTCTAGTGGAAGGTGTCCTGGCCCATGGCAGTGGGGTTTGGAGCTAAATGATCTTTAAGGTCTCTTACAACACAAACCATCCTATGATTCTACTATTACCACTGCCCAGCTGGGTACAGTACCTTAGAACTGGAAAAAGAGGCTTAAAGAAATGATACATATATGTTTCTTTTCACATATCCCAAACATTGAAAAATTAATTTTTGTGAAGGTCAGAGATGGGATTGGTATCTTTGTAAACAGAAATAAATTTGGTGCTATATTGACCCACCATGCTGAACATACCTGAAGTGGAGGGAGATGCTGCCAGCACAGAAGTTGCTTCAAGAGCTTGGAAATGACCCTGGCAGGTTATAAATCTAAAAGATTTTCTGTGTCTAACCTTAGAAAAATCATAAATGTTTAGTTCTTCCTTTTTAAAAATTAATAACCTCTCCTCATTGAGCCTAAAATGTGTTTCTGTTGGAAAGAGGCTGGGCACGATGCACACTGCATGAATGCTGCATGAATTTTGGGTCCCCCCAAACTGCAGGACAGTCCTGCTTGTGCAGGATTACAAGCATGGAAGCTGCAAGAAGGCATGGCTCTTCTATGGCAGGGAGCTACTCAGGGAGCTGAGATCACTGGAACAGGTTTCATATTGGAAACCTTTTGATTCAGACTCAAAGGCAAACCAACAAAAAGGCTCTTCCTTCTCAGGCAGGGAGAAAGGTTGGTAGTAATTATCTTTTAGGGAGGTTTGGTTGTAATAGACCTTTAGGAAGCCTGTGAAACTTAGTAACTGGATGCTACCCATCTTAAAAGACTTGAAGAAATGGTTGATTTGCAGGAAAGAAAATCAGGTAAGTGAAAAAATGCTAACAGCTGGGATTGGAACAGAGAAACGTGGAACAGGATTGGTATCAAATCCCCTTTGCTGGAAGTTTGTAAAAATAGAGGAAGTGATTGGTGAGTGTAAGGGGAACTGATAGAACTTTGGTGTGGAAACAATTACCAAGGAGCCTCCCAGCCACACATCTGAATGGCACTGCTGCTGAGAGGTGGTGCTGGCAGCATTGCAGTGAAGAGGAAAGGAATTCAGAGGAGAGACAAGATGAGACAGAGCCAGATGGCTGTGGCAGGGCCCATGCCCTGTGCGGTCCCTGTGTGACTGGATTGAGGAATCCCAGCTATGGGATACCAGCCCCGGTGGCCTTGCCTGTCCCTAGTCCTGCGGGTCACCTCCTGAAGCACAAGTGTTCATGGCTCCTATTAATTTCTCTTTTTGTGTCGTAGAGGTTGTTACAAATGTTGATCAAAGTTTCTTTCTTTGAGTTAATGATCTGAAAAATCATAAAACATGCCAAGTTTGGAATTAGTGTGGGACTAACTCAATGACTAAAAAAAGTTTGGTGAGTTGACCTTCATGTACAATTGTACACTGTTATTTTGTGATCTACATTTAGATTTTTTCCACTTAAATCACTGTGCATCCTGTTTCACAAATTCCAATAAACATTTTGAAACACGCTATAAATACAATTCATTCTTGTCTTGTAAATGTCTCTGAACTACACCCGTCACCAGGAGAGTGGTGTCCCTAGCAACTAATATAAAAACTAGGGGGAACAAAAAGCACTAAGACTGAACCTATTTCATCAACACGTGATACATCCCATTCTGAGGTACTATGAAGTTTTTTGACACTTGTTTTGTAATACTGTCCTCCCAGACAATGTGGCTCCATATGTTGTAGAAGACATCCCTCAGCTCTTTCTTGCAGAGATGGCAGCAGGCAGCAGTGTGTCAGTGCTTGCCTCTGCAGGGGAGGTGGTCCCTGAAACCCAGAGAGCAGCAGAGGCTGGTCATGCAGCAAAGCCAAGCAGATGTCAGTTATGGGAAAACATAAAGGAATCTTTGCCAAAAGTGTCTGAGCCACTAAGTTCAGGCAAGAAAATTCCTATTTGGCACCCTAGTTTTTTAAACAAATGTAGAGAACTGATGGGTCCTGATGAAATACAGCTTATGGTAGTGGTCAGCAAAGGGGATGATGTGTGGAACAGATACTGAAGGGTTCTTTACAGTCTGCAATGAAAGAAATTAAAAGTTCCTGGAAAAAGCAGCAAAGCACCTTGAATATATACATACACAAAAGTGGGTCCAGCCCTGCAGACAAGGACTTAGGGCAGTTGGTGTATTGGACATGACCTGGCAGTGTGCATATGCAGCTCAGAAGCCCAAATGTATCCTGGGCTGCATCAAAAGGAATGTGGCCACAGGTGGAGGAGGAGGATTCTCCCCATCTACTCCATTCTCACGAGATCCCATGTGAAGGCCTGCATCCAGCTCTATACAACACAAATGCAAGGCTGGTGCAGTGCAGGGACTTAGGTCTGAAGAGGGACTGACCGAAGAGTGCAGAAGGTTGCACATGATAGCTGTGGTCCTTGAGATCATCCACCCGCACCTTCCACAGTCCCACAGGCTTGAACACGCTGTGTATCTAGGAGGGTTGAAATGCTACCAAACCAGAATGGCAGTGAGGCAGTCTGTAAGAGGAGCTGATAGCTTTTATTAGATCCATGAAACAGTGGTGGGAAATAAAACTGTTAAATAAAAAGGAACAAAGACAAGCCTTCAGGTACGAAAGCCCCTTCTGGGGCCTGCAAGAGGAGCTAAAGTGAGACCTGTTGTGGTAGCACTCTTAAGGTCTGTGTTGCCACAGGGGTGGAGAATTGGACCCATTGCCAGAGGAGGGGCGAGCAGGGACATTTGAACCCAGTCACCGTAATGGGTACAGGTTAAAAAACATGTCGTTGTTGCAGTAGTTGAGACAGACTTGGTGGCCTCCCCCACCCCTGTCTCCTCCGCTTCCCCTTGGAGGCAGCGAGGGCTGTGGGTGAGGCTGTGCCGCACTCGCCATGGGGCAGGGCCCTCCCTGAGGCGCGGGGTGGGGCGGCAGACAGAGGCAGACGCTGCTGTAGGCCAGCGGGGATTTCACCCCACAGGATCCATCTCCCAAAGAGCCCACATCAGACCTGAAGGGGTCATGGCCACCATCTGCCACGTGCTGGGTGCTGAGGTGGGTGCACTGCTGGGGAGAGGGGGCTGTGCTGGGCACAGCAAGGACACTGCGCAGCCTCTCAGCTCTGGGGGTCCCCCTGAGGGACAGCCTTCGGCTCCAGGTTGGTGGCTCCCTGGAGGCCTCATCCTCCCCAGCTGTCCTTGGGTATGGAAGATGCCCAGAGCAGCTGCTCAGCGTTGGCTCCTGGGAGCTTTTGCTTAAATGTCCCCTGAAATTAGCAGGTGGCATGTGAGCATCCGGGCTGGAAAGAAGCAAAGGCAAAGGCTCCTGTGTCGGCATTGCACCTGCCAGAGACTTGGGAAAGCAAGGCATGGGTTAGTAAAACAAGGTGTGGCATAGCACCTCTCCTCTGTGAGCTGCTTACAAAGGCACTCAACTAACACGATGGTTGGGTTTGATGATCTTAGATGTCTCTTCCAACCATGACCATTCTGTGGTTCTGTGAACACAGGTAACAAAGCAGATGGCATAGCAGAGCCTCTGCCACTATAGCGGGAGTGCCCATGGGCTGGAGGGGCAAACTGAACAAGGCTCCCAGCTCTTGGCTCTGCGTTTGTTGCACCAGTTTTTGCCCAAAGACCGTTTTGCACTGAAAGAGTTGTTTAGACTTTGCATTCACAGCCCTTTGGGTCCACTGCCAGCATATACTGAAGAAGGACCTAAAAATGAAATTATGCTAATACATTTCACACCACAGATTTTTTTTTTCCTATGGAGATTGGAAAAGCTGAGTATGATTTTTTTAATACTGACTGTTTTGAAGTGATCTTTTCACTACAAAAATATTCTTCTTCATCTTTTTTAGAGTCTATTTCTAACTAATAAATTTTCCTATCTTTACATTTTTTTACCCCACAAATAGAAATTTCATTCAGGTAGGGATCAGCACACAAGAATTATTCTTCTGGATCTTCTGGATATTTCACAACTTCTTTAATTGCTCCAATTATTGGATTATAATTATAGAAACTTTAACTCCTTTCAGAACACTCATTTCAAATGAGTGCTTGCAGGTCTTTCTTCTTTATAATTCTGCTTTTTCATTCATTTAATTATAGTGGTTTTGCAGACTGCTGGAGCAACAAAGCGCCTTTCAGTTGTTCTCCACTCATGAGAAAAAATTCCAACAATTTGGTGTAGGACCCAGCCCACCCTCAGCTACAGACCTGCCACCGATGCCATAGAGAGACCATCCTATAAATCACTTGCTCAGTTTTGGTCTCACCTTTTTCTGAAGTTCTCCTCCCTGATTTCTTGTGAACACATTAAAACTGATTCTTTTCAGAATACATTTTCCAGGTTGAACACATTAAAACAGAATCTTTTTGGAATATATTTTTGCAGATTGATAGACACAGGTTCTGTGTGACAAATCAGACTCCAGAGTTAGCTGTATCACAGCTAGTTTGGCAAAACAGGAATATGATGGGTTATGCCCAAGGAAAACCTGCTGGAGAGCTGTGAACTGGAAAGCCAATGAGGATAAATGGCCTAAGTCTGACTGTACAGAATCAGAACAGCTGAAGAGCAGGCTCTACTATTAGACATTTGTGACATCTTTAGTCTGTTTCTAATCCCACACAATTGAAAGTGAAAGTCTCAGGAAGATGCTTTAGGAAGGGAAAGATGAAGACATGCCTACAGGAAGCTTGACCTAAGCAAGTAGGCTGACCAGTAGGCTCAGTTATAAAAGAAAGAAAGCTGTGTGGCTCAGTCATATTTCCTAGGTGGAAACTATTTCAGTGTTCATGGAAACAGAAGTAAACCAGTGATAGGAAAAGCATTGTTGCTGTATTTGTTGGACAATTAGATCAGCTGGTTTTTCTCATACTTTTGTTCCCAGGCATTTGTGTCAAGAGGTTCTGGTTTTTAGTGTCCTCCTGAGTATTTCCAGTAGAAATAGCTGCAGCTTCTAAATTCACGTTCTATTCAAATGGGTTTAACTTCCTGTGTGCACATTTTATCTGCTTCTTGGGTTCCCAGATCCCCTTGCTTCTCCATGTCATCCACATAAGAAATCTGTCCCCACCCAGAGCAATATCCCTTCTGTCTGTGGCTGAAAGAGCATGGATTACTACCTCTAACACCAGGTTGGGGGAATGCACCACCCCTAATATATCAAGAGACACTGCATGTGAGTACTGGTGATGACAACTGAGTTTAACACAGCCTTTGCAATGAAAGTCACTGGGATTCCCTCCATCAGTTATGCAGCAGTCCCAAGGATCTCTGGAGATGCTTTCACAAGTGTTTCCACACCCATCACAGCTGGTGTTTTACCATCAATGCTTCAGAAAGTTCTTCAAAGCACTCTTCTGCCTTCAAACCAGGCAAATGAGGTACAGGTTATGCACCTTCACCCTTTCTTGCCGAAACTCAAGGGGAACAAGCAGAGGTGGAGCGTGCCTTCACCTTTCTTGGTAGTGCCAAGAAATAGGACAAGAGGCAATGGGCAGAAACTTATGCACAGAAAGTTCCACGTGAATGGTGACGAAACTTATCCTGCCCTGCAGCCCTGCTTTGTTTACCAGTGTAGATGCAATCTCCTGCTGCCACCAGGTGCAAATTTGCTCTGGAGAGGAGGTGCTGGCAGTGGATGACAGCGCTAAGGAGAGCAGGATGCTCAGGACATCCCTGGTCCTTCTTATCCTGATCATGGGCATGCAGAATGTGGAGATGTACACCCTGCTCCCACCCCGACCCAAAGCCCAGTCAGCCTCCACCATGCCTTGAACCACAGATCGCTTGACCAAAATTTTGTTGAGCAACAGCAGCAAGAGTTACCTCAATCTCCTGGACTCTTTTTAGTCTTAGAGAAGATGAAGAAAAAGCTGTCTTTGCTTTTTGGATTGATCTTCTTGCTTCTGCTTCTAGTTTTGTTTCTGGACGTGGGTGGTCGTGAGCTCCTTTGGACTTTAGAAAGTAATTATGGTATATTAAAGGTAGAACCAACCTTGTTAATAATCTTAAGGGAACAGAATTTATACCACAGGCCAAAATCACATATTATGGCCTAATTTAATGCTTTGTATTTAATAGGATTTAGTTACTGTGAGGTGAAATAATAAACATATCCCAGATGAAGTGGGATGGAGTAGAAACCCTCTGAAATCATAAAATCAGTGCACCACATTTATTTGTAGAAAACAGTCCCCCCAAAGAGCCCCAACTGAAGCCAAAAGGTCTTCTGCAGCTTGGCTACAGTGTCCCTGCAGTCACTTTAATTCTTCTTACAGTTTAGATATATTTATCTGAATATTAATTTCCATTAGCTTCCATAGATAATTAATTTTATTTAGCCTGCACATAAGTGAAAGAGTGGAAAACAGGAAAATGGTTATGTTACTAAACCAGGACTACAGCTTCCAGAAATAGTGCCCATTATTTAAACACTTTCATACACTGTGTTCCAGATATAAGTTACATATAATGCCTAGATGGCATTTTCCATAGACGGTCCCTAGGGTACAACCATTTCCTCTTCCAAGATTCCCTCACGATTATGTGTAGTGCCTTGGAGAAAGAGAAGAGATAATATGGTATTTCTGACTTCTGAGGATTTGTTGGTTCCTATGTACCTGAGGCAAAACACTTCAAAATCAACAAGTTTTCACAGAAGCCTAAATAAAAAATACACTGTGCTGTAAAATCATTGTAGCATAGACTAATTTAGGCTGGAAGGGCCCTCTAGCTCAACCTCCTGCTCAGGCAGGACTAACTTGAGTTAGATCAGGTTGCTTAGGACCTTGTGAAATTTTTTTCTCCTTACTCATTTGACCTTGTCATGTTCAATAACCTCTATTTGATGGGAGAAAAGAAAGACAAAAAAGCTAAATAAAACTTTAAATATCAGTCTTTAAAATTAACTTACATAATGTTAAGTAATTTTATACCAACCTGGAAAAATATGAATTGGCCTTCATGCCTCCAGAAGTTGGTAACTGGGTAACCACCGTGGCCTCGGCAGGAAAGGAGCCGCAGTGGTCCACTGCAGTTTGGACAGCATTTCCCTGGAGCAAAAATAGGGGGAAACATTTTCTATACTTGTGATAC
Source organism: Onychostruthus taczanowskii (assembly GCF_017590055.1). Classification (NCBI taxonomy): domain Eukaryota; kingdom Metazoa; phylum Chordata; class Aves; order Passeriformes; family Passeridae; genus Onychostruthus; species Onychostruthus taczanowskii. The sequence goes on along the minus strand of NW_024500683.1, from coordinate 8,649,948 downwards.
CTGGTTCATTGGTGGCAGATTGCCACTTCTGGTTTGGTGCTCAGAAATTACACTGAGAGAAACTATGTGAAAAACTTCCAAACATAAGCAAAAATCAATACAAACAAACTGATCATTGACTTTATTCTGTCTGTTATTAAATATAACCTTCAAAAATTATTTATATTAAAATGTTATTACAATTTTATCCCAATTTTGTCATTTATTATCATGGTCAGTTTTAGTTTTTCTCTTGTCAGACTTTGGAATGTCATAAATGTTTCTAGAGAACACTGTTCTGGCTTCAGTGAGCACCTGAGTTATATCTTTCTTTAGCTAAAATGTACATCAGATCTAGAAATCAGTACGTGCTAGCTCTACTGAGCAATCACAATTGTTTGGAATGGTCTTGTTAAAAATATGTGTGCAGCTCATGTTCTCTGTTTGCATTGTCTGGCTCCAGTGACGTGACTGTGGGGCCTATTTTCCAGTCATCACAGTTTATGAGCAACTTCTTTGCTGCAAGACTTGCCTCCTGAGTTACTCTTGGGCCAGTGCAATAATGAAGTCGACGCGTAGGTGGGCAGGAACAGCAGGGCAGTGCAGGAACTGCATGCACTGCACAGCTTTCTCAGCACCCTCACTAATGGGCCTGAGAAGGCTGGGAACCAATCCCTAACCAGCAGAAATAGAGATTTTAAAAAGTTTAGGGAAAAAAAAATAAAATAAACAAGCAGCTGACTATGCCCCAACAATAAGAAGAGTAAAATGCAATGTTCCAAATCAAGAATTGCATTGGAATACAAGGAATGGCAGAAGGAAGGCTGGGTAATCCAAAGGGTATCCTATACTTGGATTTCTACTCTGTTGTGTTCACTTATGAACTGCCATACAATGAACTGCCACGTTTGTACTCACGCTGTTGTTTTTGCCTGGCTTTATCACATATGGCTGGTCTTAGGTAGATCTTCCTCCCATCCAAGGTAGAGCAGTTGTTACCACAAACCACCACCCCAAGGCAGGACTTTTTTAAGATGCGAGAGTTGTGGTTGTTGGTGTTTCTCATTGCCCAGCTGCTGTGGTGCCTCTGAGCATTTTTATCCTCTGAGCTATAGATATGTTTTACGTAGGAATCTGGCCATTCTTGAAACCAGTCTGTCTGGCTCACATGCTGTGGAAAAAGCAAAGCAAGCCGTATTTTATGCTGGGAAAGAGAAAAGCTTGTCCAGGAGCTGAGCAGAGCTGGACCTCTCCGGGTTTCCTCTAGCCTTGGTGACTCTAGCACCCCGGCAGGTGATGCTGGTTGTCAGGAGGGAGCAGTGGAGATAAGGCAGGAAAAACACAGATCTCTGTGGCTCCCCGCAGGCCCCAGAGCATCAGGAAGGCCTGGCTAGGAGCTTGTTCTCATTCACCCAACCAACCAATCAAAAATAATAAAAAATACTAAAACCCCCCCCAAAACCCCCCAAAACCTCCAAACAAACAAACAAACAAAAATAAAACAAAACAAAAACATAGAAAAACCAACAAAAAACCCCCATAAACAAACAACAAGCCTCAAGGACAACAGAGTAAGGAGCAATAAAAATAAAACTGGAAAAAAACCCCAAAGACCCAAATACACATCATATCAGTGTACACCAGTTGGTACACTCAATACAGTGAAATGCAGTAAGCTCTAAAACATCTACCATACCTGATGATCATTTTGAGGGAAAAGTTCTTAAAATAAGGGATACAAAAGCTTAGTAGAAATTTTCTTTAAATTGCTAATCCCAGGACTGAGAGCCCTAACAGCAGTAAGAACAACAACCAAGAAGAGAAAAATTCCCATGCTCCCCTGGTAGCCACTGGGTAGTGTAGGGAAGGGTGTCCATGATGTCTCCAGACTGAAATGCAGGTGAAGGTGACCTTGGACTGAAGGGCAGGGGACATTGCTTTGGGCAAACAGCACTGTTATAGTAGGGAGGAGGCTGGGATCCAGTAAGAAGGCAGGGCTGGGAGTTGAAAGGCAGAGCTGGATGCTGAAGGACTGCAGCAGGAGGAATCTGGTAGAAATATGCAGAGCTGAGGGACAGGGAGGTGACATTGGTGTGCAGGGTGTGTGGGCTTTCACTGGAGAGCAGGGTTGAAACTTTCAGTAAGAGAACTAGAAAAGGACAGAGGGAGGGCAAGATGACTATTGTGCCTCTCAGCAAACCTCTGCAAACATAAAGCAAGGATTCCCTAGGTGCTCCTGAAAATACTTGCTTCCATGTGAGAAGACAGCTCTGGAGCTGGAGCCCAAACTGCAATGAGACTGAACACCCATAGTAGCAAGGCAGTGGTGGGTGCTGTGCTCCCTTTCAAAAAACACCACCCAGGGCAAAAAGCAAGACCTGGACAGCTCTAATTAATTGCCCATAGCAGGAGGCACTTTTTTTCCTCTGCTTTCTCTGCTCCTAATCCACCAATGAAAACAATGCCTTTGCAGCGTTGCTATTTTTCATGCGTCAACAACCCTTTCAATAATACATTTAAGGAGAAATGCGTGGAAATGCCAATATTTTCTCAATATTTTTTAGCAAAATTCCCCCACACCTCGAGGTGACAATGAGAATAAAGGCAATGAGTCACAGATGACTGAGAAAGCATTTAAGATCAGTGGTGGAGATGACTGGTCAGAACGAAATAAATTTCTACGACACAGGCACATACCTGAGGAAGTTTGATGTCATTGATATCCCAACTCGTCATTTCTCCATGTCGGGAAGCAGAGTCCTCCTGCTCCATAACAGAATCATCTGCACCTTTCAGCATTTTTGAATTCCTTCCCAAAGTTAGCAAGAAAGTCGCTCCTGGCTGCTTTTGAAGTTACCTGGCTGTCAGCAGTCTCAAGCAGTTTACAACCAGGAAGCTGTTTCCTGAAGCTAAATGATAGAGAGGCTGCTCATTAAAGATAAAAATCAGTGTTCTTCTGCCAGAAAAACTTGTTCCATTAAAAGTTTTGCAAGCCAGCAAGGCAGTGGAAAATATAGCTTAGAGATAGCCTGTGATGTTACAGAGACATCAGCAGCAGCAAGCAAATCGTGTGTGTGGCATCTGATTTGTTTTGCTCAATCTCCTTTCATACCACTTTTATAGCCTTATAGTTACTTTTATGTAACTCTGCTCACAGGCTCTTTGTACATCTGATCCAACACTGGCTCTGGATTCCCGGAGCCAAACTGACTGAACAGCTCAGCAGCTGTTGAGGGGTCTTTGAGTCGCTCCTTACCTATTAGATATTTCTCACTCTGCGTGGTGAGAGTGAGAAATATATAATAACAAAGGTGGCAAAAGATGGCTCTGCTCCACCAATTCAGAAGAAATGGTGCTCCACCATTTCAAATATTGCTGGTATCCCTCAGAGCTTACCAGCTGCACCAGGGAAGTATAGAAAAGGAGGTTGGGCTATCTGCATTTTCCTATTTCAATGGCAGACTGAAAAAAAAAAAATGCCACCAAGGTATTTTTGTTAAAACAAACAGGTTTTCCCTGATTTTTTTTTTTTAAGTACGTGGCTGCCCTACTCTGAATTTCAGTACCAGCCAAGCTTAATAAAATATTTTGTTGGTTTTGTCTGGGATAGAGTTCATTTTCTTCACAGTAGCTGATATAGGGCAGTTTTGGATTTGTTCTGAACACAGGGCTGATAATACAGAGATATTTTTGAGTTTGATCCTCAGAGATCCCATGCATGAAAAACTTTGTTTCCTTTGTTAAGGAGAGAAAAGGTGAATCAGTTTTTGCTTTCTGGAAACTGGGAAGTTTCTGTGTTTTCAGGAAGGTCATTATAGTTATGCAAATTAAGGATTTATTAAAGACTACTGAGTAGTGAGAGAAACAAAATCTACCTGATAGTCTAGTACATAGACTTTCAAAAGCCTAATGTATTTCACTGTTATTTCTGGCTCTGCATATACGTATGGCCCTCAGAAAGTGATTTAGCCTCCATGTCCTTAGTTTACTTGTTTATAAAATACCTGTGATCTTACTTTCTCATGTTATATTATCACCTCTAAAGGAAGACTTTGTGGATTTTTGTAGAGCACTTGAGACATTTGCCTGTGTGGTTCTCTGGCACCATAGTCAGAGCACCATTGCCCCATGTTGTGGCTCAGATTGTGTGGGACAAAGAAGCAAAACACCCTCCACAGAAACAGACTCCCACAGAGGGGGCCTGGTAGCCAGCACCAAATTCAGGAATCTGAACTGAGGGCACTGTACTGGGAGGGCAACCCAGCAGATTCAAATGAGATGTTAGTACAGAGGAGAAGGGAGCACAGTAAATCAGTAATAAAAACCTCAGTAAGAAACATTAGGTCTTCATGGATTTTCCTACTGTGCTACAATAAAAATGGAGATAGTAAGGTCAGGACAAATAAAATACAAGCTGCATTAAAAAACTGAGTTGAATTTGCTGAACAAATCACCCTTGACTACTGTGTGCTCTAAAACATTAATTGATTTCTTACACAATTCAAAATTATTTTTTGCTTTTAAAATTACTTTTCTAAATGTGATGGCTTGGAAATTGATTTTTAATTTTCTTCATTAGAGAAAATGGAACATTTCTTCTTTATGCTATATTAATAGGTAATTTCATCATAATGCACACAAAAAATGAAGTTCAAGAAAATCATACATGTTTAACTACTTGTAGGCAAAGCCTTCCATTACTTATTTCTCTAGACTCTTGTGCTACAGCATTACTACTAGTGTTTCTGTGATATGTCATGGAAGTTGAACACTAGGCAAGACAAAGTCAAAAACATAGGAAAGAAATAATATTTGACGATCTGCTATTTAATTTGTATTTCTATATAACATCTGAGATAGGTTACAATATATTTAGAAAGAGATTTAAACCATATATTTTATGACTTAACTAGCAAGTATTTGGAAAATTTCCTTTATTTTCCTTACAAGTACTTGATGTTGACCACTTAGAAAAAGGATTATGAATTTTTAAAATAAATTATGTATATTACCAATTTACATGAGCCTATAGGTTAAATTAATTCAATATCATCTGCAAAATTGTACTTGGAAGGACAGTCTGGCAGACCACAGGCACAGAGAGATTTCAGCCGTTCTTCAGCAACCATGTACAACAAGAAACTGAGGACTAAAAAAGGCCTGGAGCTATAAAAGGCTTCTTGCACTGAGGCTCCTGCTCTGGAGAGGGCTGTGCAAAGCCCGCAGAGCAGCACCCTTGGGAAGCAGCTGTCCCTGCAGGGGCTGCCCGCTGCTGTCCCGCTGCCAGGCTCTGCCGCAGGGCGGGGGCTGGCAGCAGGAACACCTGGATGTCACCTGTCACAGAGCAGTCTCCAGGTCAGGCTCCTTACTTGCATCGTTTCACCAGCACACAAAGAGGGTTCAAAGAGGGTTCTTTAGTCAGTGCTTCCATCAGTCTCCCTTTTGCTCTTTGGTGTCATCTTTCAGTGATGACAACCTTTAAGTGACATCAGGTGCAGTCAATGGAGCTTTACCTGGGCTGAGTTACCTGTCCCACCAACAGCCTGTGTTGCACTATCTTCCATGGCTGCCTTTGTGCCTTGCCTCAAATTCATGATTTTCTCTGACACTCAAAGTTTCACCCTGCTGTGGGAGCCCTCCTGCCTCTCCTCCACTGCCACTGTTTGCCTTTGCATGCTTCTCATCCCACTTCTATCGCTGCAGAGTTTCATGGTGCTGCTCCACAGGAACCAAGGAACATGCACGGTTATACCAAGATGCTACTGATACTCCTTGAGGAATATTGCTCCAGACTGGCCTGACTTTTTTTCTTTTTTTCAAATACATTCTGTAAACCTAAAAATAACAACAAGTTTATCTTCCAGTTCAGCCTTTCTGTTTGATAACTGTGGCAGCAGGATAAAGCAATACGATTATCCCCAGACGCAGAGCATAATCTCACTGCAAATAGACGTGTCATTTATAATGAGAAGACAGTTTCTGCCTGTGGAAAAATGCACTGGGGATGCTGTGTATTTTCAATAAGCAATGAGACAAACTTTTGTTTTCAGATTGTCCTGATATATCCTCAAGCTGGCTGCCTCTATATTCAACATCATTTGAAATGCTTACGCTATCTTCACCGTTCAGTATCCAGAAGCGGAAGCTTCTCCCCTGTGATCTGGGTCTTGGAAGTTACATATTTTGAGATGGAAATACTTTTAAATCCTTGGTTTGTTTTGTTTATACTTTGTTTCTCTTTAATTCTTTTCTCAAAACTGTTATTTTAATGGCCCTTGAGATCTGTAACAGCTAATAAGCTCTTTTTTTTTTTCAGTTACCATATTTCTGAATTCTGGACTGCTCTGAATAAGAAGTCAATTGTAGGTGGTGCAGTTATCATGGCTTTGCTGCTTCAGTCACATCCAGTGAACAATTTTTTAAAAATTCTTTTTAAAAGAAGTTTTGGTTTCTTACCTTTTCCAAACATCCTCTTTCTAGAGCACTGTCTCAGGTGACATAGTCTGCAGGCTTCTCTGGTTGCCGCATCACGTAACACAGACATATCTACACCACAGATTGTAAACCGACAAGATAAGCACAGAGTTCATCTCAAAGCTCAAACACTGATCAACGTCTTTGCCTCTTTTTTCTTACATCACTCCTGCCCTCGGGCTCAGGCCACTGCTCAGCACAGACACTCAGGGTGTCTCTGCCAGAGTGCTTGGGAGGTGCTGTGTGTCCCTGCACACACCAAGGATGGACACATGGACCATCTGCTATGGGGATATTCAAATCCTGCTCTTGGGGTGACAATTTCTCGAACAGCTCTTACTCAACTCCCTGCACTCATCTTCGTTTTTCCTCTGTGTCAACTGAACAGTCATTTGGCTGCAATATTCTCATTTTTCATTTTCTGTTTTACTTTTCTGGCTATTTCCAGCAGACATGCAGCTGGGGACATGATTTTTCAGAGGCTCTACCACATGAGGTTCATGTCCACACACTTGGATTGCGCAGGGTAAATATTTTTGCCAGGCCTCTCAGTCCCTCTTCTTGAGGAAACTGATATTCATCCACATCTGAATTAGCTTCCAAGCTGTGTTCTCAGCTGAGAGCCTGGTAGTTAAATGACTTACTATTGAACAGAATAGTATCAATACTCTGTTAATTTTTTCTTTCTTTTTCTCCAGGACAGTGTTTTAGTACCAAATTCTAGGAATGTGTCTTTTTCTGCCTTGTGAAGAACATAGCTCCAAGTGAAAGGTTTGAGGCCTGAGCTCATTTTGTTTGTAATGCTTGTAATTGTTTGTAATGTTTGTAATTTTTTGTAATGCTTGAGTATATAAAAATATATATTTCACTTTATTTCTTAGTATCTCTTTATTAAAGCTGTGAGCTATAATTCTTTGGCAGGGAAGTCTAGGTTTTTATTTACTTTATTGACCTCTTCATTTTTTTGTCTTAACATATCAGACACTCTGCAAAACATGTGATGCTCTAGACATCATATTAACTTACTGGGGTAAAATTCATGATAGCTATTCCACAGACGCAAAACCACCAGGCAATATACCAGCATTAATGTTTTGATGCTGTAAACAATGTAGGTCTGGGTAAAATTTTGGATTAATTTGTTCATCTTTCTGAAAGCATAAACTATCTGTCCTCTTTTGTGGGGTTTGTTAATTTGGTTGGTTGGTTGGTTGGTTTTGTGTTTGGGGGTTTTTTTCACTAAGATCATAAATTCACATGCTTTAGCTGGAATAGTTGGTTTCTAGGAATTATCTAAAATTATAGTTGGAATGCTTTTTGCAGGTCATGTTTAAAAATTACAATCTCTTAGTGACAGTATTATGATGCAATTTAAAATTTACTTCAGTTTTTGGACATTCTGCTTTCTTATTTTGCTAGTTTTAAAGACTAAGGCATTCAGTCCTTTTGTCTCTTGATCTGATACTCCGTTTTTCATCTTGCCTTTGCAGCTGGTATAAATACACTTAATTTTGCAGTTCTGCCTGGCATGAACATCACGTGCATGCAAAATCTCATTTCATGGATTGACACTCACTTACTGAATGCTGTGCTTTTCTTTTCCTCACAATCCTGTGATTTTCCCTTTTGTGATTTAAAGAATGTGTAATTGCTAAATGAGTTGTCTTTCACATCCCTCTGCTTCAGAACAGAAATTTGGTATGTCACAATGATTGCTGTTTTCCTGGTTCCCACTCTGTTGCTGCAATATGCATTCTAATTTTTGAGTTGTTGGAGCTGCCTAATTTCTGATATCTCCAACAGCACGCTCTACTTTTCTCCATGGTCAGGTGGAGTATCATATCTACCAAATCCATCCTCAGCTGCAGGTAATTCCAAAATAAACTCCTATTAGTTAACCATGCCCTAGCTTCAAACAGCCAGATTCTGATGTACTCAGCTGCTGTGGAGATCCTGTGTGTGTTCCTCTTTCTACTGACCATGTTACCTGACAGATTCAAGTGTTCAGGCATAACTGTAAAAGTTTAACTAATTTGGTCTGCCATACCTTCAAGAATGAGAGGAACTTTTCCACAGCCTGAGCACTGGAAGGAGCACTGTGTGAGGAAACTGAGCTTTGTTCTGGTCTCTTGCTTTGCAACAGAGCACAGCTTTCTTTACTCCTGAGAAATCACAGCTACTCTTCCCATCGGGCTGGGCTCAGTATGCAGCAGGCTGCTGGAAATGTTAACAGAGACACAAGATCAGATCTTTTACAATTTGAGGAGTGCCAGATTACACTTGATTATCTATTTGATTCCAGGTCCTATCTCTGTTGATTTTAGGAGAGAAGAATCCCAGCTATAAGCATAGGTTTGCCAGTCTGGTGTAGCTTCCTGACATTGTCACACCCTGGAATTTCTCAGCTCCCTCCATGCCATTGGTCTCATCTGCTGCAACCCAACAAAAGCTGCTCCAATACCCTCTATTCAAAAATTTTCTCCTTGGCCTTCATAGCAGTCCCCAGCAGCTATTTCTGTAGGTCCTTCACAAAACTTGTAAAGGCCAGCTACACTTCTGCCATGTGGAAACTGGTAACATGCCAAATCCAGACAGATATGTCCACCCACATGGGCAGTCCCTGCTTGTACTGATCAGGTGATAATTATTGAATCTTTCTTTGTCAATATTATGGCCAACATGCCCTTTTTCGTTTGGTGCTTATCTATTACACTAGTGCACATCTAAGCTATTTCTTTCTCGAGACTGGCTTGAGAAAAATCTCTCTTAAGTTTTCCCTGTCTCTGCTATTGTATCTCCTCCAGGAGAAGGAACACAACTGCGTTTCTCAGGCTTGTGAGCTGCTCTGACACCTACAATACCCCTGTGGGTGGGACTTCACCCCCACATTTGCCTGTGCACCTTCTCCTGTATTTTCTCCTGGTTCTATCTGTGGTAGCCACGTTGCAGACCTTGTTTCACTGGCGGCATGGATTCATATTAGGATACCTGTAACTCCAGTAATGCAATCCAATGGCACAACACCTTGTTCTCTGAAAATACAGTGGACTCTCAAATGCAGCTAAAGGTCCTCACGTGCTAACAGATTAATTTCCTAGAAGTGATGACAGCAGCATTGTTCCCCATGTCATGTTTCTTGCCTCACTTTCTTTCTCTTTTCCCACTCACCTATTCCCCAGCTATCTGGAGAGTGCACAGTACAGTGCACTACAAAGATCTACAATCTACCATACATAAATTTTTTTTTAATCCAAGTAGGTTTGTTTGTTTGTTTGTTTGTTTTAGTATGGAATAGTAGGCAGCAAAACTAGTAGCACAGGATGCCTGGTTTGTTTTTTAGCTCTGAGGCTGACCTCTGCTCTTGCCTTGATTGACTCATGTTTGCAGAATGACTGACAGACTTGTCAGGTACTCCTGCAGCCTGATCCCCCACTTCACCAAAAGTGGGTATGCCTGCATAAAGCAAGGTAGCTGGTCAGGTACTGGAAGCTGTGCAGCTGCATGACCAGGCTGCTCTGCTGAGGTTACTTAGCTCTGCTGGCTCTAGTTTTTACAGCCCTGCTGTAAAAGTCCAACCATGAGTGGCACGGTATTGCAGGTTGTTCTGAGACTGCTCCAAAGAAACCACTGCCCTCTCAGGAGATGGACTGTGCATTTGAAACTAGACAGAGTACAGTTTTCAGCATATCTAATAACACGGAGCAGCAATGTTCAGGTAATCTGATGACGCTCCAGTGATTGCCTACTTATCTGCTCTTGTGCTGTGGCACAAACTGCAGCAGGAGTCTGGTAAGCACCAATGGGTTTCCTTACACCTCGTGTGCCTCTCAGCACAGAAGGACAAGCTTTTTTTCTCTTCATTTTGCTTGTCCATTTATCCTTCATGAAGAAGAAGCCCAGCAGCTTTTTTGCACTGCACTGAAGTCTCTGGACTTGTATCTGTCACAGCAGCGAGGGAAGGCACTGTGCAATGTGGTCCTGGTGCCACAGACCAGGGACCTTGCTACTGGCATCAGCATGGAAAAGCAGAGACCAAGGACAGAAGTTACAGCACGGTGTCCATTAACCAGAAGCAAGTTGTCATTGACTGTCCTGAAAACCTAGACCTTGTTCTTGTGGGGCCACCAGAAACAGGAAGGCAACAAATGAGAGGCAGCAGTAGACAGGGAACTTGTGTGTTTGGGCAGAATCCTGCAGGGACACCTACAACATATGGCAGAAGCTCCTATTTATTTTATGGTGTTATTTATACATCTTTACCTTATGGAAACAATGGACCTGTGGTGCTGTACAACTCACTTCAAAGCACTGAGCTCAGAATAATTTTACTGCTGTTTTCTGAATTACCTTTTTTCTAGCTGCCTTTTAGCTCCTTGCTTCTCTGGGGATCATCTAATTTTGTGGCAAAAATGTGTGTTTTTAATTGTTATTGACAAACAAGTGAAAATTGCTTTTTACACCCTTTCTAATTACTTTCAAAGCTGCTAAGTAGAAGTTCTTGCAAAGTGAGAAAGACAAAGAAAGTCGGAATATTCTTGTCCATTCCTTCCACAGTATGTGCATGACTCCACCTTGACAACGGCAGCAAATTGATCTGGAAAGGTCCATATGAAGAACTACAACTTGAAGAGGGCTGCTAAAGTAGTGTTGTATTGCTCTTACTGGCAGCAGTTTTCATGCCTTCTTCAAAAGCTGATTGCCTGCATCCTGCTCAGAAACAAATTCCTACTATCCCCTCTTCATCTGGTGAGCCTTCTCTCCTTTCCACATGTATTGACTATGGTTTAGTCCTCTGGCTTTGCAAATTATTATTTCCATTCATAGCTGCTGTTTAATTTTGCTGTTCCTTCTCTTCACTTAAAATGTAAAATATTTGAACTATGTAAGTTTTAAGTAAGTACAAGCAAGAGATTCTCTTAAAAATTACCTTGGATATAAAAATGGTGTCTTCTACCTTTGCTTCATATTGTGCATATTTGGGCACACAAAATTACTAGTATCTATTGATCCCTTAAGGCAGTCAAAACACAGAAATGAATCCCTAGAAGATTTTGTACAGGAAAATAGAGAAAAGCAGCATCAACAAAAGGGGCAATACTGGCTACTGGCATTAAGACTTGGTCATGCAGCTTCTCTGAGGCACATGTGGAAAAATGAGGATTGAGTATGACTTTAATGAGGGACCATTCCAGAAGTGGAGACTGCTGCTGACAGCAATAGCTGAACTCACCAAGGCTTTTTTTTTTTTTTTTTTTTTTTTTTAAGCCATAATTCACTTATCTATATACAAAGAATTTGTGTAAAGGGACTTTTCAGATGACTATAGCAATCATTACAACATCTGTTAGTCACACAACAGCAGAAAAAAAAAAAAGTAGAAACATGAAACTACTTGGAATGCAAAGTTTAAGCTGCCTCTTTCACTCCTATTAAACAAACTGAAAAAAAAAAAAAAAAAAAAAAAGTTGAATTAGTCATCTTATTCAGAACAAACAACTTCTTAGGGAAAATAATAAAAAAATTGGCTGGATTTGGGATAAACATCTATTTTAGTATCATACCCACCATGTAATGAAACACAGAAGGAAAACAGAGAACAAGACGGGAAAGAGCTTTGTGCAGGTGCAGGATGCACAATTGTTCTTACATATTGTTCTCATCCATTTTCTGTCCCTGTCTTTGACAAACCATGGAAATAATTCACAAGGTGAAGAGACTTCCAGCCACCTTCAAACCCTTCCTTGGCTGAACAGCACCAAAGTATCCCCATGTGAAATATTGTGGGGCAGTTAGCTGCCCATGTCAGTTTTCCTGCATTTGTTTCCTGCTACTGCCTCTTCATTGGTAAGGAACCAGAGCTTTGCTGTAGTCTACAGACAGCAGAAGACTTGGCCTGACTTTCAGGGTATTAAGAAATCAGCAGTTTCTACAGAGATGGAACAGAGAACCATCACCACTATGCTGTGGTTGCTCGAGCACAACTCCAGGAATCTCTATGTCACCTGAGCTGCTCAAAGGGCAAGTTCCCACTTGAATCATGTGGGAACTTGAGGCAACCATTCCTAAGCACAGGTTTGAAAGGAGCATGCATAAGGTGCTAAAATTGTTCTCTGGACAGACACTGTCTGCTTGTCCTGGTTGTTACTAGCTCCTATTTCATGTGCTGTGCCTTCATATTTAGCTCAGTTGCATGAAATTGAAAAATTGTTCCAGAATTGTAAAGTTGGGAGTAACAAACTTCAAAAGTCACCTAAATCCACTGCTTGTCTGAATTGTTTCTTTCTGTGTCAAGCTGTGTGCAGTTTGCACCCAAATTGTGCCTTAGTTCTGCCTTAGGGTGGGTTTTTATTTTGTTAGAGGAAAGTGATCTGTAGTGATGTTAATAAGTAAGAGATGGACACCTATGTTACAAAAGGTCTCAAACATCACTTTGGGAAGCTAACACTACACAGCCAAAATATCTCTTATAATCTTCAGTGGTAACTGAATACCAGCCCTAAAAAGACTGGAAAAATCTCAGGAGCAACTTGCCAACTATTTTCAGAGTGGTGAAATGAGCAGTGCATGCTGAGATCATTAACAAGACCAAGAAAAAAAAAATGTATTCAGCGCAGTTTCCCATCTATTAGATTACTTTGCCTCTCCAGCAGTCTCCAGAGAAAGCCTCTGGCTGCTTCTTAAGGTCACTGAATCATTTCACCACAATAAATGGTCTCGCTAGCTGGAGATGTTGGCGGGGCCGGCCGCGCTCGGCGCTGCCGTATCAGTGAGTCACCGCCCGCCCTGCGCTCATGGCGGAGCGCGCACCGCACCCACCCGGGCCCTGCCCCGGCCTTTCTCTTCTGCTTGTCCTCCTTCATTCGCCTTTACTTTCCTAACAGTATCGGACTGATAGAGATCTGTGTCTTTAAAAGCAAAACCCCACCAAACATGATTTGGGCTCCCTAATCTTGGGAGTCTTTGACTTTGCCACGCGTAGGCAATGACAGGAAGGAGTCGGCAATGTTCCTGTGGGGCTCTGGCAGAGCAGAACAAAGTGTCCCAGGGCAGGAACAAAGCTGTCTTCCGCACCGCTGAAAGTCTGGAGACAGCGAGTATTGACAGTCAGGACGCTGAGAGGCATGCCAGTGTAAGGGCAGCTGACATGCATGCTTTAGCACCGTGTAATCAGTAACAGGCAGTTGTGGGTGCCATCAGCCACCATTCTGTCACAGGGAGCAGCACCGTCTCCCAGATGCAATCCAAGAGAGCACTGATGAAGAAGACCAACATATCTTTGATAAATGTCTTTATTTCTGTCAGTAGGAGATAGCAGGCAGTTCCTTTGGTGAAACAAATTCCAAAAAACATCACCTGCAAGCCCTTGGTGATATTTTTCTCTCCTTATCCCCAAGTGTGCAACACACTTCTCTTCCAGCTTTGCTTCTTTTATCTTCATAATATTTGCCTTTCTTTAAGGCTTGTTCTTCTGTTTTACTGAATCCTTGTAGGAGAGAGGAACAAATACACACCACTGGGTTACTAATGGGTAGTTCAGTAGTGCTGGTTGCAAACCAGGCTCTCTCAGTCACTCTCAGAGTTCATCTATGCAAAGTTCATATGCTACAAAGCTGTCACCAGCCTTCCACGCCTGTTCGGGCATGCTTGGCTTGGGCTGAGTCCAAGGCACTGCGTTTCCACTTTTTCAGATTAGTGATTTTATCACAGCTGCTTCCTCCCGTAAACTACATCTCAGATGTCTGTCTGTCTCTCTGCACTGACACAATCACAGAATAATTTGGGGTAAAGGGTCCCTCTGGAGAGCACCCACTTCACTAATTTCAAAGTTACAGTAGGATGCTCAGGGCCTGACCCGTTGAAATCTCCAAGGATAGAGATCAGCCTCCCTGTGCCAGTCTTTGACTGCTCTCATTGTGAATTTTTTTTTTCCATACATTTAATCATAATTTCCTTTGCTGCAACTTATGCATTTATCCTTCCATTGCACCTCTTGGTCTTCTTCTGTGCCCTGCCACGAAAACTCTGTCCATCCTCCTCCTTAACACCCTGAGGCAGCTGAGAACAGCTGTGAGGTGTCCCCGTCTTTACTCTGCAGCTCCCTGAATCTCAGTGCTCTCTGGCAGACAGGTGCTTTGCCAATAGGCAGCCTCAGAAAGTGAGGACAATTGAAAGACTTCAGACATCTTAGGTATAGACAAGCCACTTCCAAATATCTCATTTTGCCCAGAAGCCCAATGGAGTTAGTATAAAAGGTCATCCTTACTGAGCATTGGTGGGAAGAGTAAACAGTCTCACTCAATTAAAAGTTAAACCTGGGATGCTACCTTTACATATTCAGTTCTTATACTCCTAAAGACCCGGTCAGGATTTGATCTGGGATCTTCAAGTTTCAAAGGACAAAAGAGTCAAGTCAGTGTCCTCTAATTTTGTATCTTGCAGACTTCTTCATTTCTCCACCAGATTATTTTTAGAACTTGTTCAGCGTCCTTATGACCTCGTTTCTTCATGTTATACCTTAAATGATTAATGTATAAGCTTTCTCTCGAGAGGATCCTGCATCTCAATAGACAGAAAAGTTATTACAATTCTGCAACAAAAGTGCACTTCTGGTCCAATCATAAATATGTTTCTGATCATTATTCTGAGAAAAACTTGCTCCACAGAAGTGAATTGCTCTTTCAGCAGCTGCTGGGACAAGGCTTGCTTTTATAGATGGCTGCTTTAGTATGACAAATATCAAGCAGACTTGTGGACACTGAAGGCTGTGTGTTCTCTTTCAAGTTATGTTTCAGTACTGCTTGTGAGAGAGTATTTTTGTGTTGTGTTTTTCTATAAATCACTTTGACAGAAATTGAGACATGTATTTTTTCCATAGGGAAAAAAAAACCCATGATATTTTCAACAAAATAACTGAAAAATACCGTCTGAAATAAAAAGCAAGGAAATGTTACCTTAGGGCCTCAGTGACACCTGGTGTTCAGGCAATGGATGTATATTCCCTGGGGGATGATTGCCAGGGAAGTTGTCAGACCAATGCAGTAGGGACTGCAATCTGAGGGGACAGTATGGAGCAAGGAGACAGACTGAAAACTCACTCCCAGACGCTGGCCACCTTCACTTCCTCAGGGGATAATCCAGCACAGCATAGTCTGAGGATGGGCTCAGGAAGATCAGAGGGAATGAGGGGAGGGGGAAGCCCAGTAACCATTTCCCTACCTCTTCCACTGCTCCCCATATTGCACCGTATTTTGATTTTCCTGCAGGATTGGTCTCAGCTTTTGCTGAGCTCCCATAGCCCAGGACAGAGGCCAGGTGTCAGAAGAGGTGTTCTTCCCACACAACCCACAAAGCTGCACTGTTAAAGGCATCAGGGGTTAACATGGCCACAAAGATCTATGGCACTTGTTTCAACACCTATGTTGGATGCTATTTGTGCCTCTCCAATGTCAACCTATTTCTCCCTCTAGAGATACTTTAAATGATTCTGCTCAGCAAGAGCCATCAAGACTGGAGACAAGGGTTATGAAAGGCAGAGGAGCTCCCACTCAGCAAAACATGACCAGGTAGCCTGGTCCAGAAGATGCTTGCAGCAAAAGCAACATCCCCATGTGTGATGGAAGTGCAGCCCCAGGTTTCTTTGCAGAGGAGGGGAGGAGGCTCAGCAGGGTGGCAGCAGATCTGGCAATGGCTAGACCCAGACTGAGGACGAGAAGCAAATCCATGCCTAGATGGGGACTGTAGTCTTCTGAGGTAAGGCCAAAGGAAGAAAGGAGTAAGGACAGGGAACATATTTCTTAAGGCTGCTTAAGGGAAACCTGCCTTTGTGTCGAGCTGAGCTCTGGCTGTTCTTCAGAGAGCAGGGATGGTTTTGGGTGTTCCTCAAACACCTACTGCTGAGAGAGACAGTAACTGCAGCCAGTCAGAAAACTGATCTGGTGTAACCTTCTCATCTCTGCACAATCTCCCTTGCCTTGCTGAAAATGAGAGCAGTTCAGCTTGTATTCTCCACTTTCTCTTCCTGTCCCTCTTCTCAAAACTGCCATGAGGGCATTCTTCTTTATTGCCTACTAGAGCCTCTCTCCTCATTAGCTCTTTTTCCTGGCATTTTGTGTTTTCTGCTTCATGTATATGTTTTCCTTTGAAGTGTTTCCTCATTTTTTCCAAACTAGCCTCCTGTTACTGAGGTGTCAGAGCAGGGAGGATGCTGTCTTCTGTAATGCAGAGGAGCTGCTGTCCTAGCACCACCCTTCATGGTCTTCTTACAAGGCCAGATATTTGGGGGTTTGCTCACCTAAATTTATCTACTATAAAGCATGATAAATACTGAGTGCTATTAAATAATTACCAGTCACTTGTATGTGCAGGACAGCTCGTGATGTATTATGTTAATAACAATTACTGGGTAGGCTTTAATGAGAAAATACATTTGACTTGAGATTTGGCCTGAGATTAATGAATCTGTTATTTTTGCCTTCCCTGCTTTAATGCATAAATTCACCTCTACCTATAAAATGCTCTGAAATATTCCTGGGTATCAGGATGCACAGATTAGTATTCTGATCATTCAAAACAAAACAGTTCCTGCTTTCCCATGAAAGCCAAAGTTCCCAAAGGTATTTGTGCAATCAAGGTCAGGTGCATTATAAAAGCCATTATATAGGATATGCTTGCTTTTAATCTCCTCTCCCTTTATGACCCCTGTTTTCACATGAGGAAATGCTCTTGATTACAAAGTCTTTGCAGCAGTGAAATGAAGACAACACAGTGGTTTATTCTTGGACGTGGTATTCAAAACCAGTATATTCTGATCATCTGTACTACTACCAGGAACTACTGTGCAGATGTTTCCAATACAGGTCAGGAGTTCTGTTTACCTAACACTTACCTCTGCCCAGTCCTCCTCTTTTAAGAAGGGGGTGCAGATGTTTCCAATACAGGTCAGGAGTTCTGTTTACCTAACACCTCTGCTCAGTCCTCCTCTTTTAAGAAGGGACTAAACATGATCTTCGAAGAACACACTACAGGGCAACCACAAGGAAAAATTCTCTGGCTGTGAAATATCTATCTCTCTGTATAGATACTGATCTGCCGTCCTTGCCTGTACTAAATGCTGGCATAGGTGTCACTGCTGTCAGCTGCAGCTTGCTATGAAATGCTCCTGGTTCCGGGTGCAGGAGCAGCAGCGTGTCCCCAGCTGTCCCTCTCAGGACAGGTGCCGCCAGGAGAGGGCATCGCTCACAGCGCATCCCCCGGGGCGCGCAGCCCCGGGCATCCCCCGCGCCCCTTCTGGCCCTGGATGCTCCCGCACTTACCGGGCCCCGCTGCCACCTCCTCCGCTGCCACCTCCTCCGCTGCCCCCTCTCAGCCAGCCAGGCTGACATCAGCCCTGGGTTTAACCAGACCTCACTATTGGAGAATTAGCTTTAAAACCCCGGCGCTTGCTTACACCATTCTTCAATCTCCTTAAAATCATCTGCCTAAGAGAGAAAACACCTCTGCAGATATTGTTTAGGTCTACTCTCTCCAATTTTGAGGCCAGAAGGCAAAACTGAACATAGTTGTCTTTGGGGTTTTTGTTTGTTTGTTTAGTTTTAGTATTATTCTGGCAAGGTGAGATGAATGGGGTTTGGTTGTGAGCAGCTGGGGGTGGGTATTTGTCTAGTTGTTTTTGGGACTTTTTTACTTTTACTTCAAAAAGTAAAATCTCACATTGACTATATTTTTTTTTCTAAGTGCTCTGGATGGATGGAGCCAGGTAGTTGGCCTCACAGTTTTGGAGGTTTCTGAAACTTTGTTGCTCCTTTCTGAGCAAGAGAGAGTTAGTTGCTAATTATTCCTATTTTCTTATGTTGCAAGGAAACTTTGGGCAAATACTGCATGTTGCAAAAATACCAGGAAACTAAGCAGAGCATCCACCACCAAATTGCCTGCTCTGGTTTCAGGAGTTCCCACTCATTTGAAAATCTACTTGTACAGCTTCATAACAGGAGGACTGGGCAGCAATTCTTCACATCTACTTAGCGTGGAAACCAGAGTCAGATGTAAAGACTACTTCTTACCTTATTATTAAAACTTCTGAGAACAGAAGAGTCTTTTTCATGATGATTTGAAAAAATCTGTGTAAACAATTTTAAAAGGAAGCACAGCTGATAATAGTTGGATTATAATAGTTATGCCATCTATATGCACGGGATGTATTTCCTGGTCTTTCTCACAAACTCATCACTATTCTACGGAGCAAAAGTGCATTTGCATCAAACATGTCTCAAGTCCCTAATAGGCCAGCACCAAGAGCTGGTCTCACACTCCCTTCCAACCCCAAGTGCTGTGGGAAAAAGCAACTTGATAAATTAACAGAAGATCTTTTAGAGAGGCGATCCTTTCTAAATATACAGAAAGGTGTTAAGACTTAGAAAGGCACTGAAGCATTGAGATGCCATTGATTTTAAAGGAAGAAAGGCACTTAACTACAAGGCTACAGATTTCTTTTTTTAATTTTATTTTAATAAAGCTCTTCTGGTAGGTGAGATGAGATTCTTATTTCCTACAACCGCTGGTGAAATTGAATTAGTAGCATTTAGTAAACATTTGGCCTCTAGTAGCAGACAGAACAGCTGATAAAGACATGCTTCCTGCTTGCTAAATGGGATGAGAGACCATATGTCTAATCAATTACACAAATACCACAATACCTTGCTTCAGTATGTGTGGAAAAAAAATTCACTTCATTTCACTGTAAGTATTTTTACCAAGTAGTTTATCACAACATAAAATTACCTCAGGTGCTGGCTAATCCTGGTGGAAATGCTGTGAATATCCACTTAGGGAAGTCTCAGGCAGTAAAAGTGCAATTGTGCCCCAGGAGTTGTGCATTCCCCATTACACCAGCACAGGAGCAGCAAATGCGCAGGTGTAAACAACTCTGTGGGATTGCATTGTTTTGTCAACGCATTCAGTTCACTTAAGTCTCACCTGCTCCCAAATGAAATGTGACAATGAGTACGGTTTTGCATTTCTTTTTGTCATGTGGCTGGACCATCCCTGTTTGAGCTGGAGCTCCAGCTGCCTCTGAAGGGTGTGAGGCAGCTCCTCTCATGAGGGAATTCAGGACCTTTCTTCTGAACACAGGCTTCCTTCACACCTTGTGACACTGCAGTACCTTCCATTAGCAAACAGGAGGTTCCTACACTGCCTTCAAAAACTTTCCAAGAATTATAGGACAGATTCCTGGAAAATGTGTTGCTTTAACATGTGTTAGATCTGGAAAAAACAAGAAATTCTTTTTACAAAAACAAAACAAACAAAAAACCCCCACAAAACAAAAACCAAACAACCAACCAAAAAAAAAAAAAAAAACCAAAACAAAAAAAACCAAACAACAACAAAAACAAAAACCCCAAAACCAAAGCAGCTGGTTCACTCCAGGGAGCATATTTTCCCAGACTACAAGACTGCCAGATGTACCACGATGGCCTTCAGGTTTTCTGGTGCCTGGTACCTCGTAACCTTTAGCAGATCTGCCTTCTGATCAAGGAAGCTGCCTTCTGCCTGACCTGCTGATTTGTAAGAGAACAAAATGTCCATGTGGCGTGGGGTGACCTTGGCCACCTGCCAGACACCCAGCCACCTGTTCTCTCTCCCTCAACAGGATTGGGGGCGGAAATAAGATGAAAAGATTGAGGTTTGAGATAAAGACAGGAAGGTTACTCAGCAATAATTGTCATGGCCCAAATGGATTCTGGGAAAAAATAATTCAATTTATTTCCAATTAAAACAGAGCTGAATGTGAGACATAAAGACAAAAACTAAAACACTTACTCCTTACCCCCTTCTTCCAAGGCTGTTTCACTCCTTCATTCCCACCCCCTCTACCACCTCCATGCTCCAAGTGCTGTGGGGGTGGCTCTGATCAGTCCATAGCAGCTCCTCTCTCCTCCTTCCTGCTCATGTTCCAGTGCGGGCCTTTCCCATGTGCTGAAGTCCCTGAGGAAAATCTTGCAGTACGGGCTCTCCACAGGCTGCAGCTCCTTCAGGGCATGTCCACTTGCCCCACCACATGGTCCCACAAGGGCTGCAGTACGGATATCTGCTTGGCCACAGGCTTCTCCACAGGCTGCAGGGGAATCTTCTCCAGCAACACCTCCTCCCCGCCTTCCTCTCCCTCCTTGGTGTCTGCAGGGCTGTTTCTCACACTTTTGTCATCACTCCTCTCTCTCTCTGTCTTGCCCTTTCTTAGATATACTTTCACAGAGGCACCAACAGCTGCTTTTTGCCTGAATGCAGAGCAGCACACCAGGGGGTCCCACCCCTGGTTTTACCAGCTTCAGAAGTGGTCAGTGACCCATCTTCAAGCAATCCCCCAGACCTCCACACTACTCTTATGGGAAAAATGCTCCAGAGCCATATTCCACTAAAAAAAGCACTCTCTCTATTTCTAGCCTAGGAAGACTCTTGGGTAGCTTATACCCATTTGATTTGTGTCATACACTTAAAATAGCTCATTTTTCTTCACGAAAATTTGAATCTGCTGATGTGATGCCTGTGTTGGCTGAGGTTGCATGCCTTCTCAATGCTGTTCTCATTAAACATCTGTTTTGCAGAACTTCTGCATTTCTTTGCCCATCCCAGTAACTCTTCGGTACAGCAGATCTTTTAAAATCAGTTTTCTTGAGAGCTGATGTATTCATCAAAAGGAAGTTCTGCTAGAGCCTCATCCTCCCATGCTAGCACATTCCTCCTACTAAAAATTGACCAAGTTAGCAAATAAGAGATTTCCACCCCTTTTTTTTTTCTTCACAGTTGCAGCTTTAAGTTGTTGAAGAGATGATTTGAAATATATCTTCCTTCTCTTCAGTTATGTCCAACTGGAACTCCCATGGAAACAGCTGAAATTCTGTTACTGGTGCTTAAGGGGGATTTATAGTAATTCCATTTCTTACTCCAGCCATCAAGGTAGTTGCTGTAGATGTAATCTTTCCTGGCACTGACAGTACTTTCTGATGTTGTCATCTCCAAATATTGTTGCAAATAGTCCTGGTTTTTATACCAGGGTTTCTCCTAAAACATTATTAATGGGCTCCGTTCTGGCTGAAAGCATTGAGACAAAGCATCTGCTCATCAGTTTGACCTTGCTTATCCATGGATCCTGTTGTTGGTCACCACACCCTCTAGTTTACATAATAATTTCCAAGATTAAAAATACTACCTATTCCAGAGGCATGGAAGATACATTTCCTTTGTCTACACAGTATTTTTTTTATTAAAAACCAATATGGGTCAATTAGATGTGATTACTTCCAGAAAAGCACTGTTACAAGTTCTCCCATTTTCTTTTTACTTCCCTTTGCTCACATTTATTTATTTTTCACATTTATCCTGAAAACTCTCATCATACTGAAATCAGATTATTAAGTCTACCATTTACCAGAGATCTTTTACATTCCTTCTATAAAAAATATAGTGTCTACATTATATATCACTGAAACACAAGACATGTAAGTCTCTTTCCTCCTTCTCCACATCCTGGTTTGACTCATTTAAACATTCCTTTTTTTTTCTTTTTTTACTAGACCTTTGTTGCTCTTTCCCCTCCTTTCTGTTGGAGATTATTTAAATACCTTTGACTTAAAAACGAATGCCTCTGCTACTCTCATGTCATGGGAGGCACTGGGGACTCCAGGTTCCCCTGCTCATACAAATGTGTTCTAATGAATTTGAGAAACGTATGGATGTTGTTTTGTATATCCAGCTATTTAAAGTAAATGATTTAAAAATCAAAAATGGAATCAAAGTTTGCTTTATAAATCAGTTTGTGAAACATGTTGATGATCACAACGAATCACTTTTGCTGGTGCAGTAATTCTTGGCAAGAGGATGACAGTGACAACGTAAATGAATCCTCTGTACCAATACAACTTGGAGCAGCATTTCTCTAACAGATCTCTACCTGTATTTCATCATTCCCTGCATTGTGTAAAGGGATTCCCTGCAGAACCCACACAGCTCAAGTAATTTGGCCTCTGATTTTATTTATACTTCTCTTTGGCATCCATCTTTTACATCTCTTTTTTTTGAATAATGCATACACTTGTTGTTAAAACACTGTTTTAACAACATACATTCCAGTCTCATAAAAGAAACACACTTTATCAACTTAAACTCAAGACAACTACCAAATATCAAAGGCAGAGGCAACCCGCAGAATAGCTCTTTTTGAGGTCTGGGGGCTTTTGTTGTCCCAGTTTTGGGGCTCTAAGTCCTATCACAAGCTCCAACACTTAGTATCTCTCTTGCATCAAGTAAAATACATGGTCAACCACAAAGATATCCAAAATTGTTCTCTGCTTTTCCTCTTCCTGCCAACCTAAGAATCCCAGTTCCTGAGTGATCCCAGTCCCACAGGTGGTTTGCACATCCATGATGCAGTACTCAACGTCAACAGCAGGATCACCCTAAAAAACTGCTTTCTGGCATTTGAGCTTACCTATCCCATTCACAGCTGAACAAAAGCTTAACATTTCTTTTCATCACTGAGGCTGTAGAGCCTGAGTGCAGGGAGGGATTTGGTCAGCTCATGAACTGCACAAGATCTTAACCTAATGGTTTGTAGCTTGGTCATTCTCTCTGCACAGAACTGTGTCATTCTCCTCAGCCACCTTTACATGAAACCTCTCCATCCTGTTGGCAGCAGTTCATCTCTTTTCAACTCTCCTGCTTTCACAACACAAGAAGCCCTTTCTGAGGACTCACTCACAGTCCCAGGCACCAATCCCAGCTATTAGGAAAACTACTGATCGGGGAATTGAGGCAACCCAAAGGCTGTTACTTGCCCCAGGTCAGATGATGCACTGGCAGCTGAGCCAGGTGGGCAGACCCAAGGCTCGTGCTTGGGTCCATCAGCTATGGTAAGATGATGTCTGATCTAACCCATCCAGCTCTCAGATACTTTTCAGTTGCTGCTGAGACTGTAGAAGAGTATCCAGGAGCCAGTTTTTGCCACACAGGTGTAGACACTGCTGATGTTCCCAAGGTTGCATCTCCTGCCAGTTTTGGACAAAGTCACTGGGTTTTGTCACCACATGCCATTAACCTTGAAGGAGAGGTTTGCAGTGCAGCAGCCCCATCCCTGCTGGCTCACACGGGGAGGCCAGGTTGGTGCTGTGGCTTCTGCTTCGCAGGCACCTCCCGGAGATCTGGCCTAACAGCCAAAGAACTGCATCTTACTGAGCCTTGCTTAGAAACACACACAATTCCATAGTTGAATTGGCATGTGAAGGAGAGGAAACTGTCTTAGCAACTACCTCAGGCGCAGAGAGAACCCTCCCAGAGGAGGCCAACACAGCATGAAATCTCTGAGCCTTTCACACGAAGTGTAAACCCATTTCCCTGGCTCTGTGTTTTTTGTTTGAAGAGCCTGCAAGGGAAAAGACAGCCATGTAAGTAGCTCCCTTTTACCAAGTCCATCACTAGCCTATCTGGGATTGCTGCAATGTTAAACACTCAAACAAGAGAGAGTTCTAAAATGATCACCTTGGGGCAAGGGGTGCTAAAAGGAAATTGCAAAAATGCTCCCATTCTGGAGAGAGATATTATCCCCATTTCATAGACAGGGCAGCTGAGGAAGGAAGCCCCTCTCAGTCACATTAAGCTTTGCTCCTGGCACTCTTCATCTCAAGCTATTGTGGCTGCTCTGCATTCAGTGAGTCAGTAATCCCAGCGGGAATTAAATCCATCACACGGACCAGTATTTCTACAGCCAGGCAAGGGAACAGTGTTTAGTAACTGCCAAAGGTTTCTGTAAAGAATGTGTTGCCAAATCTCTGGTACACTAAATGTCCCTGAGTATCTGCAGCTGTTCTTCCATCATGGTGGCTGCTCCTTGGCCTGACACAGGATGGGGCAATGCATTAAATCTGTACAAATCCCACAGAATTCAGGCAGAGATCATCAAAAGTGTTTTAATGATTAAACCATGTCAAACATTAACAATGAAGTATATTCAGAAGAGCCGAGAGTTTATTTCTAGCACATTTAGACAGCCTATTTTGAACATTATAGCTGCTGTACTGAGCTATGTAAAGACTCTGCAAACCAGTACCTAGAAATGAAGACACACGCACAAGCTTTGATAATGTAAACATAACAGACACTGTCTCCTTCAAAACGAGGAATGAAAACCCACAAGGCTAGTAAGAGAACTTATTAATTCCTTAAGAGATGTGCAAAAAATTTAAAAAATATTTAAAAACAATTAAATGTGTTAAAACTGGCATTTATATAAATATCAAAAAACCAAATAGTCAAACTCGAGCAATGACCAGCAGAATGTCTTGCACAATTCAATTTTTCAGAGCTTAATGGACTCCACCATGGAAGATACCAGAATGCCAGCAACAGATACTGGCTCTGCAACTGACTCCTCATATGTGCAAGACAGCATTTTACAAGAAGGAGTAACCTTAACCAGCACTCAAACCAAATCCTTAGATAACAAGCCAAAACATTACCAGTGATATACACAACTCACATTACAGAAACAGACATTTCCAGCACATTTCAGTAACATTTAAAAAACATTAGCTATGACTTAAACTGTTTAAACTTGCTTATTTGGGGGAAAAAAAATCTTTGTGTTAGGCACATTTTGAAAGTGAATGTATGCTACATGAAGAACAGTTCAGATACCAACTTACATACAGACAATTCCACCAGAAAAGCATCTTTCTGGCTCCACTTTTAAATATACTTTTGGATATGTCACAGACTTAAACAGTAGCTCCTAAAATATGGATATGGCTATGGTAATAACACTTAAAACTGCCAGTTTCATATTAAAAACCACTCTTCATTTAGCATTTAAGAATTCTCAGAAATAAGAAAGAAAAAAAGAAAAAAGTAAAAAGAATAGATGGGTCCACCCTGTATATGCTCTAAACTTTAGAGACAATATTTAAATCTTACTCGACTGCGTAAGCGCCAATTACTTTTATGTTAGTGATGTACTTCAAATAAAAAAATAAGATCTATTAAAAAGGTAAAATAACTTTTCCATCTGTTTTGTGACTGTTGAGTCAATTAAAGCCAAATATACAAAACTAAATGTGCCATTTCCAATTTCACTGTATCGAGTAAGAGATACGTAGTATTGTGTATCACATACAAAACAGTAAAATGATCAATGGATTCTTCTAAGTGACTTTTTGATAAAAAGTCAATCAACTGAAAAGCTGAAACATACCCTAATTCTTAAACCAGTAATAAGCTTTGGGCCCTGCTTTTTTATTTAAGGCATGTGTGTTTATCTACTGAAACCAGCATCATACAAATTACCTCTACAATCACATGCATGATCTATAGTTAAAAAATGGAGGTTTAGATTACAGTGTTTTCAAATTGTGAATCATAATTCAGCACCTATCATATTGACTAGTAAGGCAACAGCAGTGTCGGATAATATGATAATACTCCCTTCCATAGTCTATAGCAGGGTCAGTGACAGCCCAGAATTATTTTTAAACTTTAACCTACTTTTATGTTCTGTATACAGTTTCTAGGGTGTTTGCACTGGTTAAGTCCTACATAAATCACACTATTCTAGGCAGGAATAGTTACAGTAGCCATTAGAGTATTAGTGCACAACTCTCATTGTGCTTACAATCAGATGATTTTGTTGTTGGGGTTATCAAAATGGTTTTTCAGTTTGGTCTTCAATCCTTCCTTTGTTTCCTTTGTTTCACTTTGTTCTCAAGGGAAGAAAAGCTGTTTGTGTACCCGTTCGCAATGGCCGTGGAGCCATTCTGATACTCTTTCCTCCTCGAGGACGCCTTCTTGTTGTAAGTCTGAAATACACGGAAAGACACATGGTTTTGTTTAATTAGACACAAATAACCACTTCTTCACAGTAATTCTAAAAACACAAAAGTAAACTTGCATTCATCTTTTTTAAAGCCCTTGTGCCGGTGGTAAGAGTCTAACAAGCTCAACCACTTTTTGTGCATGAGACTACACTACGCCTTTCATTCATCACAGTGAGAGGAGTAGTTCACTTGAAAAGAAAAAGGCTTGGCAGTATGATGGCAGTGTTATACTAACAGTAAATTAGAAACAAGGGAAGCAATTTTATGAGCAGACTATGGGACAAGAATATACTGAAAATGACATGTGAGGAAGGAGGTTTGAGGCACTGCAGGTGACAGTACCTTGAACAAAGCCAGAACAAGAAGAAGGCAAACAATAGAAGTGAGGGAAGTTCACAGACAGAAATGTGATGGGAATTTCCATTGGCTACCACAAGAATCAAAAACTGGCAGGAACAGGGAAACTAAAAAATTACAGACAGTAAAATATACGTAAGTTTTTTTCAAAGGGGCTCAGCTGCCTGACAAAAGCACATTTTGCCAAATTTCTGTGTGAAAGGGATCTAAACAATTAAAAGTTAAAATATGAGCAAAATTGACAAAGAAAATTAAGTATCATGTGGAGTATAATAATGTTTAATTAGCATGTTCATATGCAGCAAGTGATAGAATTCATGGTTCTAAGAAGTACTAGAAGAACCAACAGGGAAGCCTGCTGTGTATCCCCCCATGAATCATTCCAGAACCAAAACACCCAAATCTCTCAAATGACATTTGAAACACATAACAGAGTTTGCTTGTTTGGGGGCAGCAGTATGTTGGTTTGATTTTCTGCATTCAGTAGTACATGATTTTCTGTGGACAGTAGTTGTACATCTTAGTACAGAGCCCAGTTATGAACTGCTCAGAATAACACATACCAAGTTTGGATCATGAAACATGAAATCAGATTTGTAGAAAAACAACTAAACCCACTAATTTTCCATATGAAAATACAAAAAGGTGCCTGTAGAAGTGAACAAAATCCATATTTCTGCATGTTGTAAGTTTAGGAAATTTCCCTGGATTAAAAACCAAGCTTTCCCCTTGTAAAAGCAGAAATTAACAACTCCTTCAGGTGCTTCACAGGTTCACATGCTGCTGGTTTATTTCAGACTGGAAAGCTTTGTCTTACATGAAGCTCCTCCTTTCCCTTACCTGCAGTTAAAATTGCAGTAAGCCATTTTTTTGTATAACTGGCTTACTGAAATTACTAAGCATTCTGAATTATGGGTACAAAGCACCAGAAGATTTGAAAGTAGAGGGTGGACCAACAAGCACAGTCCTTCAAGAACATATGCATGTTAGTGAAGGATAGCAAAAGGACATTTCAAGCATATCTTTCTGTCACAGCTTTCCAGTGAGATACAGCTAGCAGAATGCTAGAAAGAATTGATAAATGTTACTTTTACCTGAATATAGAAATTTGTGAAGAGGATAATCAAAGAAATCATGTAAGAAATCTGAAAATACAGCCACCCCTGAGGAAATGCACACGGCCAAACAACACCACAGCTGGTCTGGAAGATTGTCAAGACAAACTGAATCTGGGGAGAGAAAACAAAAATAAGAGAAATGGAGCACATTAATGGAAGGAGGAAAAAACCCATGTGTTACCAAAACCTCAACAGTAATTTCCAAAACAAGTAAAGAGTATGTAATATTGTGTGTTTGGCTAGTGTTTTCTCCATAAACCTGAGGTAGCAGACATTCAGATTGTGGTATCCTGTTAAGCAAGTTTATTTGTATTTTTCCATTTTAGAACATTAGAGGAACTCACGCAGAACTGATATATAAACGCCCCAAGGAAGAAAGACCACCTTCTTCCCAGTGAGAGTTCAGTGGGATTTGACTTTACCACCCTAATGGAGTAGATCTGCATCTCACTGCTTCAGCTGCAAAAGACCTGGGGTTACTTGGTCTGCACACAGACCCCTGCAATCCCTTCCCACAGACAGGAACTGTCTAACATATGGTTCCAGTGAAGAATTTTTGGGGTAAAGGCTGCAGGGAAGCTGGGGAGCCAGGGAGGAGGATAAGGTTCCAATTATCTTTAACTGTCTATTTTGGAAAAACAGAGTTTGGGCTTATGTGATGCAGAGGGCTTTAGGCAAAATTCATACTCACATAAAGGCTACCAGATTAGGGAATGTTTATTTAAAAAGGGAAGACTGTTTGTTCTGCTCCGCTATTTTGCTGCCCTAACAGCTATGCATGCAGAGCAGGCAAGGAAGTGAAAGCAGCTATGACAATAGCCAGGGTAGCAACTGAAGCCCCCAGACACTGTACTCTGTAGCACTTGAACAAGCAGGATAAAGAATAGAGCCTAAATCTGGAAAGAAAAACAGAAACAAACCTCAAACCAAAGCAACCCTGCCCCATGCCTCCCATGAAAATAATGAGCCCTCAACTACAATACTTAGCCATCCTTCAGGAAGAACAGTGCTAAAAAAAAACCATGTTGAGAATCAACATCAACACTGTGAATTGCTGGCAGTTAATGTTATTAATCATCATCAGCAAATATTAAAACTATTCACAGCTCTGAGAAGGGGTGGGGTGGGGTGGGGGGGGAGAAAAATATAACAAAATAATTTAGGTTTCAGTTTCTCCCCCTGCAAAATGGGGAAGAGAGAACACTCATGCACATTTCCTTGTGGTGTTCTGACATGTTGTACACATTGAAACCTGGTTCTCATGCAATATCACTACAGCATGTACTGTATTACTTTATTTCACTGATCTTACCACCTCCAGCACATAGTGGTCAGGCCTCATCACTGCATCCACTAGCAACAATGCAAACAGATGTAAGGAGTCCAACACAGAATTAAAAGAGGAAAAATCTGCCCATTTAAAGTGCAGAAAGTGAGCAGAAATATTGAATAGTTTTTAATAAATCACTTGCAACTGTATGCAAAAGTAGGACAGAAAAGGCATTGTCCCGCAGGACTAGAATGGCCCTTGTTAGCTGTGGATGGCATTGCACTCGGTTTCTGGCCTGTCCCAGCCTGACCAACCAAGCACAGGGAAGAGCAGGCTAGCTCAAGAGGGCTTGTAAGAAAAGCCTCCTCCCTGGCTACTGAGTGCCAGAAATCCCAGCACTGCAACTCCCAAATGCATCTAACCACACGACGTGGTGTGGGGGAGAAAGACCCCACAGACCTCAGCGCTGATTGATGCACATCCCCAGTCCCCATCGGCCTGAGAACAGAGCAAACAGACGCGCAGAAGCTGGATTGCTAAGGTGATGTAGGCACTAGGTGGAAGGTACTAGCTCTCATTCTCTCTTCTCCTATCCCGTCAAAACTTCCTGACTTGGCAAAGACAAGAGGAGCTCATCACGAATACAAGAGCCTGCTGAAGCACTGAAGAGCAAATCACTCACCAGCTGCCCCTGAGTGATGTACTTCTTCCACCACAGATAAGGACGCATTGCTGGAACAGCAGACAGTCCGTAGTAGGAGTACATGAGGACATGGATAAAGCTGTTCAGTGTGGCACCAAAGTAAGCTAAAAAAAGGGCAAGGGAAAAAGAAAGTACACTGCATTACCAGGAAGGAACATGCTGTTTCATGGAACCTACAAAAATAACAAGTTCAAAATGTTACTATTTAAAATATGATTTCTCTTAGAAGAAAAGCAAGACGGTTCTTTTTTTACCCTGTTTTTTATTCTCCCTATCCAATGGAGTAGCTGAGCTGCTTTGCAGCTTTGTGCTTTACACCAGCCTTCTGGTTTTGTTTCTTCAAATTACTCTTTTTTTACATCTACATCATAGTTTCTCAAGGGAACTGAGGAAACTGATAAAAAGGAGGAATGCTCACACACCAATCAATCAATAGGTTCACCCATCTACTTTTAGGCTGATTTCACTTCCTTCCAGGCAGGAGCCAATTTTTAAATTTATAACCAAAAAGCTTCAGATACCTTTAGAAACTGCAAGTTAGCTATTTTATTTGTCCTTGTTTACAGCACCTTTAGTCATTAAAGAAACTTCCTGCTTAACACTGAACTGCATTGAGCTGTGATTACATAACAGAACATAAAGCTTGGAAGACGAAAAGCACATGACTAGAAATAGTACAAAAGTGTTTTCAAGACCACATGAGCACAAGATAGATTCTACACAGACACAGTTTTGACTGCTGTATGAACAAGGACTGACTTCCTTGGAGGAGAACGTGTCTCCAGATGCAGACTTTTTATAAGTTCAGTATTACTCACTGTTGTGCTGACAACACAAAACAAATACAAGTTTCTATGCTGCTTGGCTCAGAGACCAGACTCCTGAGGAATGCAGCCTCTTAGTCTGCATTGCCAGTAGCTCACATCCATGGGGTTTGAAAAGGTTTCTCTTGAACAGTGTTCAACAAAGCCAGTACCTATAAGCTGCACATCCTAACCACAGCTAAGCCATGATAATGCAGTTAGGAAAGCAGATGCCAGCTAAATGCAGTAGAAGTAAAGAATTAAAGTCAGATGGCCAAAGGTTAGCAGGATTTAGACAAGAGAGACATGGAAATTTTCCACTTAGGATTCATTTGCTCATGTTCGTTAGTGCTTAGGGGACAAGATTCTAATTGAAATCCTTTGTTATGGCCAGTGGTATAATGAGATTAAATTAAGAAAGCAATATCTCAAGTCAATTTTACAGATACAAGGACTAGAGTCACTTTTAGCTGTTTTACAGCTGAAACAAGCTTCTGGCTTGACTTGGAAAAGAGTATTATTTCATCAGAGGGTCTGTAACTACAGCAAAAATAGAGAAAGCAAGTTGGATGGGTATCTGACCTGGGGTAATGCACCTGATAAATGTCACACTGCCACACAAATTCTTCAATCTACATAGACATTCCTTTCCTAGAGGCTGTGCTGGCAGCTTAATTCCTGCAACCATCTACAATAGTTGCAATTCAGCAAAGCAGCTTAATATGGTACAGAACAAATCCTGCAGCTGAAGGTACCAGAGAAGTTTGGTTTGACAGAAAGACCACCAAAACAAAGCCCCTATTGCAGAGGTTCCCCCACCATAACCCAGTACTTACAGTGACCACAAGGCACCCAGTTCATAACAAACCACCAGATGTTCAGCATTGTTGCATGGTGGTAGACATGCAGAACAGTGATCTGATGATTATTTTTCCTCAAAATGAAAAAGAAGGTATCCATGAACTCAATGAGTTTGGAGAAATAGTACCACCATAGGACACGTATGATCTGGAAGGAGGAAACAAGTTTTAGAAGCATTTCAAATTGTGGGGGTTTTCAGCTCTTATGTTATCTAAGTGATTAAAAATCCAGATTCTGTCTTGCACCACTAGGACTGAAGACACTGCTGGGATCTTCTGTAATACTTCTGCCTCAGGTTTCTCCACAGGAGATATCGAGGTATAAATCTACAGCTACAGCTGAAAACAGGATGACAAAGACTGCTTCATGAGGCTACTGCTGTGCACCTGGGTTGTCCTGGCAGAAATAAGAAAACACTTAATGAGAGCTGGTGCTGCAGTGCTCTCTGTAAAGGAGAGGTCAGAAGTGTGACCAGAAGAAATCATACCACATCTCAGAAAGAGAAGGGTAGTCTCAACACAAAGTGGTTGGATACAGTCTGAAGACCAGGTCCTCATTTTTTGATCTGGGGACTCTTGAAAATTTGCAAATAATTACTTACAAAAATACCAGCCATGAATGTATCATAGATTAACTATTATGTCTGACAGAGCATTGTCTATTGTACTGCAAAAGGAGGAAAAAAGATTATAGTTTAACCAAAATGTGCATAATCAATACTGTTCTGCTCTCCACTTACACTCAAGTAGACAATTTGAAACATTTCCAGCTCTAAGTCTTGATTACAGTACCTTCATATCAGCCTCTCCTCCACTGTGTGTATCCTGACAGAAGAAATTGTATCCTCCTTCTAATACTCCTGTCACGAGCTGAGCAAATAAAAAAAAAATGTTATTTGGGGAAGAGGCTGAACTCCATGGCACCTGCAAACCCACAGTAGCTCTGCCCAAACATCTGGTGTCAAGAAAACCCTGGGCACCTGAGAGTGGCATTAGCTTGAATTCAAGTCCCAAGCAGTGACGGAATCACAGTGAAGGGTGAATTAATAAATTCTCCCAATTGGGGTATAC
This sequence comes from Onychostruthus taczanowskii, assembly GCF_017590055.1. Lineage (NCBI taxonomy): Eukaryota > Metazoa > Chordata > Aves > Passeriformes > Passeridae > Onychostruthus > Onychostruthus taczanowskii. The sequence goes on along the minus strand of NW_024500683.1, from coordinate 8,617,457 downwards.
CAGAATAAAAATAGGAGAAAACATTTTATCCCCACTTATCCCACAGTGTGAGCCTCTTCAGAGTGAAGTCTCCTTCTTTGCTGATGATCTCATTGTTAGAGAAAATAAATAATCAAAGTTCAGTAAATACATTTTTCTTCTGATTACTTTTGGAAAGAGCTACATCTTTAAAAATTTTATACTCAAGAGATGTGACTACAGTTTTTTCAACCATATGACAGGGCATATTTTCAGCTTTGCTCTCCTTAACAGCTAACAACACATGCTTCACTGCATTGCCATTCTTCAAGATCTTTTTAAGCAATTCACTCATCCCAAGCACATTACATCCTTCCCAATATAAGTGACTTCCTCTGCAGGATACGCCACTGCCTGCCTGACTTCCGGGCATGACAAGTAACACCTCAAACATAACGGAGTCACTATAAAGAGTAATGACCAGCTATTAGTCATGACAGACGACAGGGTGTCTGCTGTGGAGGGCTGGCTCTAATCTCTAGAGAAACAAGATCCATGCTGGATGTTCTCACCCTTTCACAGATGGTAGGAGATGGTAGGACAGGTTGAAGGTTGAATGGGAGAAGGGAGCATGTGCAAAGACATGCTTTAATACCTCCTTTAATAGCTCAACAGAAGGGATCATTGAATATTGTTTATAAACATGTTCTTCCTCTGGGGAATAGCATGAGGAGAGGAGTAACAACTTGAGGCAACTCCCAAGTGAAAAAAAAATTGTTAGGTATCTTATAAAACATCTGAAAGGCAGAAGCAAGTTGGCCTTACCTATCTGCAGAATAAAAAATAGCTTTGCAAAGCCACAGTAGAAATTCCTTACACTAAAAGTAATTTTAAAAGATCACTTGATTAAAGGACTACAATAACTGGTATGACTAAATGCTGCTCAGAACTGTGAACGGGAAGCTAATTTTAAAAGGTTCAATAAAGATTATCACGTAAATGATCTACCTTTCCCCAAAGTTATTTCCTTCATGCCTCATTTTCCTCCTAAATTAGCTTTTAAAATACTCATTCAGCCTAGGTCATTATTTTTGACCTTCTGAGATAGTATTATTGCTTCAATTTAGGGGAAAAAATGTACATCTACTTATATCATAATATACAGATCTGAAAGCATCTCTTGTATTAGAGATAAATCAATAGCACCCTGCCACAGCAAGGGCAGGGCAGCCGTGCACATCAGCAGCAGACCCAGGCACTTTCCCTACCCAAGCAACAAAGGGAAGGCAGCCATGGAAGGACTCCTCTCCTGGCTGCAGGGCCCTGCAGAGGACACCAGTTTAGAAGTGGTACCTTGCTGAAGGCCCAGCTGTGCCCCAGAGCAAGCTTTGCACCAAGCCACTTTCAGGCCACTGAGGGAAGACTGCGTGCCTTGCAAGCGCCCGCCAGTCCCTCAGACAGAACACCACATTGTGCTGTGATCATGTTAAGAGCTTACAGATGTTTTCATACAGTTCTCATAGTTCAAGGAAGTGTTAGGAATAGAAGGATAATAACATTGTTTACATTTCAATTAATCCCAACAATGTCCATCATTAATGCTGCACTACATAAACTTCTTCCCAGTAAAGGCTGGCATAGTGAATCCACAGCACTTTTCCTGCAAGCAGTACAGGTTCACCATCTAAAGTGTAATGCAACCAAAGGTGTCTCCATGGATCCCACCTCTCCAAAGGATAATGGCAACAGTGTGGCTATGAGCAGTGGCTTCACCTCAACCTGAGTACTCCCTTGTTTACAAAAGAACATATTATTGTATGCTAGGAACTGTAATACTCTCACAGCCACAAATGACATAAGAAAAGCAACATTTGTAGGAAATGTCAGCATCTTTTATCACATAAATAGCTAGTATAGTTACACAAATAATTTCATTTCCCACTTTCCAGAAGGAACTAATTGGTTAAAAGATGCTACAGCTGCCCACAAACTGCTGTTGCTGCCCACAAACCTTACTCAGCGCAACATACAACGTGTAAATCATCTTCCCCATTTATCCAGCTGCTCCTTTGCCTGGCATCATTATTTCTTGCACCCACAATGCTTTCATCCCATGCTGGAAGGCTTCAGAAAACAAAACCAAGAGATCGCTCTGAAACATGACCACACATGGCTCCATTATACACGGGTGTACAGTCCCAGGAAGCTGCTTCCCTGCCACCACAAAAGCGGTAAGGAGGGGTCACAAATTTCCAGCAGTGCATTTAAGTCCTTGCTCACACTTGCTGTGGTCTGCTCCCTGGATGGCCAGCATTTCCAACACCGCCTTACACCACTGCACAGTAGGTCTGAAACTTGCCCAGAAACAGAGTGTGGCTCTTCTGCCAACACAGCCTTGAGACAACCTTTCATCCCATGCCCGTTCTCTCCAGAAGTCCTTCGTCTTCAGGCTGGCAGGAGTCCAGGCCTGCTGATGGCACTGCTGATGGACAACCACAGGCAAATCTTCTCTTGAGAAATTAACATGTCCAGAAAAGGACAATTATAGCCATTTGCACTTGAGCAAACCACTTCACATGGTTTCTAAGCAGCACAAAAAGACAGTTCATAAGCCAATTAAAATGGTACTCAAACTCAGTGTTGAGCCCCTCAGCTCAGGAGAAAACCTGCAGCTCAAGATTCCATTTGTGCTGAAACAACCCACACTTTCTTCCCCTGCAATGAAGTTTTCTTTTTTCCTATTGCTTTTATTTTGTAATTCTGTTGCTGAATTCTTTGAAATGCTGTGGCCCATGCTTTTTTATCACCTCTGCTACCAAAATAGGCCAAGACATTAATACCAGTCTGACTGGGTGGAGGAGAGGTGTTACTGTGGAGGACTTTGGTTTTTTCTCATGATAAAACTAAAGTCTGAGACTCACTGGAGAGGGGCAGATAAGGGACCTAGCACTGCATCACAGTGTCAAGGCGTGATGGGTTTACAAGGCTCAAAACAGAGCTAGATTAGAATGAAGAGAAACAGAAGTTAACGTCTGATCAAAGCAAGCACATGCCTGCACAGATACAGAACTTTATCTTTACATGAATGCAGTTACCTCAGGGCAGAGATAAGAGCTTCAGGAAGGTGGAGAAAGAAAGCTGAGAGGAAAGAGCAGCCTAGCTGCCACCCATGGCTCATGTGACACAGCACATCTGCAGAGTCCCCTGCTTCCTACACTTTTCCTACAGCACATGCAACACCTCACTCATCAGGAAAACCTAAGACTTTTCTCAGGCAGATGCAGTAGGGAATTTTTCAGATGAAGAAAAAGTACAGTAAAGAGATCACTTAAGAAAGTGAGCTTTCATCACTAACCAGTTTTCTCTAACGTAAGCCCAGGTGATGCAGATCACTTGGCCAGTTTTGCTAACAAACTCCCCCAAAATAACACAGGTCTGTGTGCAGTGCAATCGGGTACCTGGCACTCTCCCCTCTCAGCTAAGTTACCCAGCTGAGACTCAAGCAGAGAGGCACGGGCCCTTGCACGGGCACGGGTCACAGCACTGCAAGACACCTTGTGATCCCAGCACAGAGCAGCAGCACAGGGGAAGCAGTGCTGCCTCTGCTGTTCCAGCTGCTCCTCAGACACAGCCGTGCAGCCAGCAGGTGATCATCCCATATCCTATACCCCACTGCCAGTCCCTGCTAGCACCTTCTCCACACACAGGAAGCCATTGCTTGATGCCCCTGCCTGAGACATAAGAGTGTTATTTCTCCTAAAGTCCAAGCACTGTAGATTTTTACAGAATAAAGCATTGTTTGCCCCTAAAGAACATCCTGTCCTGCTGGAGTATGTGACAAATTAGCCTGGAAAAATCTCTCCAGCTCCCCTGGATTTGCCTTGTCTGTTATATTGTCTGGGACAACAGCAGTCCACTTCTCTGCGATTACCAAAACCCAGCCAAGTCATTAAATAGCCTAATGAAAAAGGTATAGCAAGCACAGAGAGAAACCATTAGGAATTCCACATAACAGGTCTAAAATTTCTAGTGATTTTAGACCAAAGTACACAACACCTAGAGTTACACAAATCCTACGATGCCAAATTCCCCCATGTTATTGCTTACAATCATTCAGACATAAAGGTCAGAAAACCAAGCAGGTTATCCTTTTCATCCCAGCTGGGAGGACACCTCACTTTAACATCTTGTTTTGGTCACATAATATGCAAACTGAGCTGTGATGCTATGACTCACAACCTGAATCACCATAGCTGTAACTCAGGAAAAACTTCAAAGTAGGGTTTCGGGTGTATTGTACACAAGCAACTTCTTTTCAGACATGCTACTAAACAAGTTCATAAATGGTGACATTTTATGATTTCCCTCACAGTAGGACTGAAAAATTTTAATCCAACTGAAACTCAAAATGGAGTTTTGAGAGTTCTTTAACAAGGAGAACAGGGAGTTACTCAAGTTTTCTGAATGCTGTTCCTCATCATTCTGTCTTAAAAGCAAGTAAGTGTACTATAAAGTACTGATATATGGCTAATCCTTCAAAGGAAAATTTCCAGGACTGATGAGATATGAGCAAGAGTATCACATGCTGTGCAGGTACTTCAGATAGAGAACATACCTAGAGGTGCAAGAACCCATTTTTCCCCTATGACCTTTAGTTCTTTCCCTGCAAACATCAAGCAGTGTGGTGTTAAGTCAGCATGGCTCTCTGCTTGGCAGCATTTTTATGGGATCAGTCCCTTGTTGCAGAGCATCACCTGCCCTCACATCCAGCTTGTAAGTGCTGCCAACCACATTTTATTGCCACTATAATGTGTTTAATAATCTTCATAACGCTCTAGCTTTGTGTATGTCCATTTACGAGGAGAAGGTATATTCACAATACCAACAAACAGTTCCATATGGATAATACTAGATTAAGAGCAACACTCATTTTCACATTAAGTGTTTTATTATGTAGGAAGGAGGGGTCTTAATATTCACTGTATTTTAGTTGTGTCATTGCTCCACAATAGAAAAACTATTTATCTGGTTACAAGTATGAGGACTTCTTCAGCATATAATGAACAGTCCTCCCTTGATAACCAGTTTATTGTTAGCAAGAAAAAGACGTTTATAGGATCAACAGTTCGGGTATTTTCTCATGTTCAAATTTACCAGCAGGTTTTGTAACACAGCAGAATGTTACAGTAATTTAGAAGCTATGAGTATTATTCCAAGTATTCACACTTGGTACAACTGAAGAAGAGTCTGCACTTCTAAACTCTCAATAACATTACTGGAGGTTAACACAACAGATCACTATATAACTGTAAATAACACATGCATCAAATAATGCAGATGGATATTGAAGTCAACATCAACACTACATTTAGACAAATTAAACTGATCAACACACATTTTTCTGGATTATAACACCCTGACAAGGAATTTAGAAATGTAAGCACATCAAGAACAGAAGTAGTTCCAAGTACCTACTGAATTCTACTGCTCCTCCAAGTACCTACTGAATCCTACTGCTCCCAACTGAACAATTAAGTATCAAATTTCTTAATAAACCAACCCAATAAATTTTGAGTAGACAATTCACTACACATTGAGAAACAACATTGAATTTAAATCACTTCATCCCTAAACACTCACCTTGTAAAACACTATAGAATTAACTACAAACTTAAAGGGGAAGCACAGCTTATATTCTCTCCTAAGCTCATGCAAAAAAGAAAAAAAAAAAAAGAGAGAGATTAGTAGTTTTAGTCCTAGGTTGTATTTGAATAGACTGTAGTGAAAGAATTGAAAAGAGGCTGTTGAAAATTAAATACCTCTTTACAGAAAGAAGAAATACTTTGGTTAAGAGTGTGCCAGAATATTCTGTACATTAAAGCAAAGAGTAATTTTCTGACCACATCATTATTTACACTACCACAGTTCCTCATTTTCACTTGAACAAAAGCAGATAGTTCTGAGTGAAAGCAGCTAAAGAGCTCTCTGGGAAGTGGAAAACTTTACACTGCCTAAATCTTTGGGTTTTTACAAAAGAAAATAAGTCAACAGGAAGTTCAATTCAGTCTGAAATCTATTTTTATGTTTAGATTTTTAAGCTCAAAAAAACAGATGAATCACAATGGCATTGTTTCAGCAACATTTTTTTTCCCAGCAAGACTAAGAGGATGCAAAAGAACCTATTGCAAGCTTACAGAAATAGATGCGAGGAGTGTGTGCATGATTAAACACAAACGAATAAAACATTTTGCCCTGCAGATAAAGCCACAGTTTTGCTACAAAGTACTTTCTACAGTCCACCAGCACAATCACATTGAGCAAGGAGACGTTACTGAAGGAGGAGCCAAGTTCATGCTGAAGGATCAGGACCCCACTTGCGCCGCCTGAGCAAAGTGCATTTGTAACACTGCTAACCAAGGTCTGCAAGGATGTTTAAGGCAAGGTTTGTTTCACACCATCCTTAGAGGTAACACTACAATTAGGGTTTTCTTTCCAGACAAGTGACATTGAAAATGGTTGCACCACTTCTGCATCTGCTTCCCGAATTCAGAGGCACTGCTCTACTTTCACCACAAGCCAATGTAATTCAAACAGACCCTGCAAAATAAGCCTGAGCAACCCTTTTTCTCTTACCTCATAAAACATATACAGAGAAAGCAGTGTAAGTCCAAGGTTGTAGATCACTAGAATACCCCTGCATGAGAAGGGCTGCTTATTCCGCATGTACTTTGGTCCTAGCCATACAATCAGTAAGTACAAGGCTGAGAAGATAAAGGTAGGTGTATAGTTCTCCAGAAGAAGCCATCCTTTTACTCTGGGGTCTGAAACAAACAAACAAAAACATACAAACACTCAGATTTTGTAAGGAGAGAATTCAACACAACTAAAAATAATTGCACCCAAAATTATTCCAGTGCTGGAATACCAAAGAAAGACAAAGAAAGTGCAGCAAGCCCTTTTGCTAATGGCCACGTTGCTAATTACAAACAACTATTTTATTTACGTATTTAAGAAAGCAGAAATAATTATTTTCCTAAGGCGACAATATTCTTAAGTTATTACTACTATTATTTTTAAATACTCATTACCATTCAGAACTGTCACCCACTTGAATACCACAGATAATTATAAAGAAAAGCTTCAACAAATCTCTCCCCTATATTTTCTCAAGCCAACCTTTCCTGATGGTACATATCTTATTTCCTAGAGTCAGCAAACCTAGGAGTGCAGCAGTACCTCTGTAGTTATAGGTGGATGATCCTAATAATTATTTTCCAGTCAATCCTCAGACAATTAGACTTACGTATGTGCTATTAGAAAGAATTAAACTTTGAAGTCCTTGCATGAGCAATGGTACACAGAGCAGCTGAGTAACCAGTCTGGTTGGCAATGCATCAGCTTCTCAGGAAAAGCACATAAACCACCCTCTTTAGGGGACTACTTGGAACATTAGTGTGATCCTTTTGAACCACATCTGTGTTGTCCATACCCAGCAACAGCACAGTACCTCACTCCTCTCACTAAAGTCATCCCAAAGTACTGAAACCAAGTTAACCAAACTATAAATGAATAATTCAAGTATTGCTGTCATTCACAGTCTTGACTTAGTTCTAGAGTCATACATGAATCTTGAATGTATGAAAGGAGGCCTTAAAACTGTAGGTTGGAAAGTAGGTAGGCAAGGCAGGGAATTGTTTTGATTTGCCACCTTTATGGTTCATGATTTTTCTCACACAGCAAATAGAGACCATATGCCAGCACATGCATATGTTACATCAGAACATCCAGGCTAATTTAAACAGGCTTAGTATGAAGAGAGAGGCAACAAGGGCACCAAGATACTAATAAAAGCAAACAGAAAACACACTTAGAAGAATCAGAGGCTTGTTCCATCTCCTGCAGACTTTCTCCTGAGAAGAAGGGGCACCATCACTGGATCTTGAGTGGGACAGAGAAAAGGCATTACTGCAGCAGTCAGAAGAAGAAGGCACACGCCACTGAGCAGCACTGCTCTGCACACTCTGTGCAGGATGCAGCCATTTAATCCCCCTGGTCAGAACCAGGTGGAACTGGATCATCCTACCCAACCCTGCAGCATGAGACCACTGCTCCTCCTGGCTCCACAGTCTCTGGCTTCCTCACACTGACCAGGACTGCAGTTCTCCACCTGCAGGGCTTTTCCCTGGGCAAAACCTACCAAAGCTATTGCTTCTTCAAAAAAGAATGGTTTCAAAGAAGCAGTGTTTCTCAAAAACCATAGATATTTTTAGTGAAAAATTCCAGAGAAGATCTAGTTATGAAGGCAAGAGTATTTTTTATTTCATTAAAAGTAAATTAAAGTGGCTTTTTTTAGAATAAAAGCTATTACTAAATTAAAAAAAAAAAGCAGCAAAAATCCGAGTGAGGTATGTCACCCTCTAAGACAAACAACATGAGCTTAACTGATAGTAAGAAGAATGACCTCTTCAGGTCAAAAGATTAGGAGCATTGAATAGACTCTTATTTATTACACCGTCAGACATTTTGATGCTTTGCAGATTCTAAAGAAAGTAGTCACCTGTCAATGTCAAGTTAGAGGAAAAATGTTTCTTATGTTCTAAGAAGATCAGTTTATTTATGTATTTATTATATTACTTTTATTTATGCATTTATTTATTAACTTTTGAGAAATCTTACCTCTGGGTCCAAGCCAAACATCAAAGTAACTATTGATTGTTTTATCCACAAGTTCCATTATACAACCTACTGAAATGGAAAGAAAAGGAGAAAGTTAGTTCTTCTTCTCAGGAAAATAGTTTACTGTTCAGCATCTGAACACATTCTGTTAGGGTTAACAAAGAAAATACGAGTATGCGAAAATTCCAGCAAACATAATGGACTTTCTCAGCACATATTAAGTACATAAAGCTTATTCTAGTCTCAGAGAGTCATTGGTGTATGAGCTGCATTTCCCACTGAAGCACTTTATCATAGTTATAGGTGCACAGAAGCTTAAAATAATGAATTCAGGTTAACCTGAAGTTCTTTCTAGTTCTGTATTTTGTACATGGAAATAAAAGCTGGCATCTTGAAAGAGCCCTCATTGAGGAGGAGGACGGAACTTTGAGAAAGCAGCAACATTGAAATTTTCAGATAAAGACTATGAAGCTATTTTAACAAAGAGTCTAAAATAACTAGCAAGGCTAGCTAGGGAAGAGGAGGGAAGGAGGAAAAAAGTAAACACTGTCTCTCTGCTATCACCTGCAGATAGGTGACTGATTACAGCTCTGATTAACAGCCCATAAAACCAAGAGATCAACAGTCACCCAGGGACAGAGGGGCTGCAGACTCCAGGGAGAAAACACAGCATCTCATAGCATGAGCATCTCTAGTTCCAGAAACTGCTTACTGGTAAGACATTACCAAATAAAATTCATCCAAAATCAGTAGAGTAATTCAAATGTCATCTGTCAGGTCCTCACATGGCCACTGTTTATTGGAAGCACCTGGTAACACAGAGGCACTCACGGTGTGGTACCTCACTAGGGTTAAAGCAGGAAAGAAGCAGCAACTGTCCACAAGCAGGGACAATTGTGCACAAAGCTGTTCTCAAGAGAAGAGGAAGTAATTTTCTTCTTCAATAAGAAAAAACAAACAAAAAAATCCACCAAAAAACCCAAACAAAACAAGAAAAATTAAACTCTTCCGATTTCCTCTTGTCTATCCAGAACTGTACTGTATGTTCACTAATAAAATTTTATCCACTTCTAATAGAATGGTTTTCATTTTGTGGTGTTTCTCCTTTCCTAAAGTACTAATATTAAGAACAATTTTTAGCTATGAGAAAATAACATAAGCAACACAAGCTGTCAGTATACCCACAGCACCAACCAAAACAATTACACAAGCTTGTAGTGACTTGCTAAGAAAAAAAAAGTATCTTTTTTTTTTTTTTTTTTTTTTTAGTTCTACCTAAAGAAATATCTCCCACCTGTGAAAATGTGAAAATCCCATCTCTAGGGGATTTATGCAAGTTAAATTAACCATATATCCTCTGGTTTTAGTCATCTGGGACTGAAACCTCAATTTCATCCAGGTCCAACAAGAAAAGCCAAGCAGGATGCAAACTCTGTTTTCTCCCCAGTGCCAAGTGGCACTGGGAGGCAGTGCTGGAAGGCCTGCAGGGGCTTTGACTTCCCATGGGCCCAAGCAAATACAAGGGGCTTAGGTCCTGCATTTCCACTCTGTGGTCTCCTTCCCTTCCACTGCAGGGCCCCAGGCACCGTTCCCTTCCGGCTCTCAGGGACACACAAAAGGGATTTTCCCTTCTGTGTCACAGTGCTTGGGACTACAGAAAGCCACAGAAATATCACTGGAATCTGGTCACTATGCACAAACTTAAGGGCTTGATCAAAATAATCAGAAGTGTTAAAAGTATTTTGCAGCCCTAATTCATACTGGGTTTATTTTCTGACTTAAGAAGCCCAGCCCAAGAAAGCAAACACTTCAGAATAAAGTGCATTTTTGGGATTATGTCACCTCACCAGCTATGGTACTCTGAGCACCTGTGTGAATGGCCACAGCACTGGCACACTGGTGTCTCAGGAATAAGGAAATATAACTTGTGTCACCAGAAGCATGAACATCAGGAAGGCTTTGAGAAATGAGTATATAATTACAAGGAGAAAAAAAGATATTTAGAGAAAGCACCTTTTTTTGTCATCCCATCTTTTTTTTTTTTTTTCATTTGTCAGCTATTAAATATTGCCACAAAACCCACTCCCTGTGCATGATTCATTTTGTTGTTTGAGATCCCCACTTAAACAATTTGTTGCTCTTTTCATCCACTACTAATTGGTCTAGTTATGCATCAGCCAATAATCTGCATCTGACTTCAACCGTGCTTCTCAGGCAAAGGCTTCAGATGGCAGAGGCTGGTACCAAACCAAGGATTTGTTATACTAAAATATACAAAAAAGCTCAATCCAGAAGTGACTTGCTACATACATTGCTATATTTACTGGACACTAAAAATGCATATATGTAAATGAAACAACTTAAAAACCAGAAACAAACTCTGCCTAGCTATAGTAAAGACAGCAAGAAATCAAAGTCCACACTGAAGAAGCCCTCTATGAAACTGGAAGAAAAACTCATTCCCCAAGAGGAGGAGGCTCTCTGCAGAGGTCTCAGCTTTTTTGAGCTGGTACCCCAAAGCAGCTTTTTGTGCCAGAATTATCCAACAGCAGATTGTAAAAGACACAGCAAAGGAAAAACTACTCCTGGTGTCGATTTCCAGAATTTGCAGAAAAAGAAATTGCTTCAAAAGGAACTCATTTGTGTAACAGAAAAACAGAAGGAAACAATCTGCTTTTGTTCCAGAGGGGGTCATGTGAAAATGCATCAAGTCTCCTGCCAACAGCCACACAACATTAAACACTGCTTCAACAGCAGCAACTACAAGGGTTCTTTTTAAATTATAATAGTTTCCCAATTCAGAGAAACATCGACTCCCAGAAAAATTAAACCAGTGGCCATTTGGAGCACTGTGATTGGCCTATTTCCTAATACTGAAAGTAAGGTAAGCAAATTCTGCAGCTGACCACATACATGAGCAGATCAGCAGCAGCAATGCTCCTTTACCTACAAGTCATCCCACAACAAGGCACACTGTTCACAGAATCATGGAATGGTTTGGTTTGGAAGAGACCTTTGAAGCTTATGTAGTCCAACTACCCCACCATCTTCCACTCAAGGTGCTCAGAGCCTCATCCAATCTTGAAAGTTTTTTGTGCGTGGGGCATCTACCACCGCTATGACCAACCTGTTCCAGTGTTTCAATGCCCTCACTGAAAAAACTTCTTCCTCACATCTAGTCTAAATCTGCCTTTTTTTAGTTCAAAACCATTGCCCCTTGTCCTAACACTACAGTCCCTATCCAAAAGTTTGTACCCATTTTCCTTGCAGGTCCCTTTTAGGTACTTGAAGGCCACAATAAGATCTCCCTGGAGCCTTCTCTTTTCCAGGCTGAGCAGCTCTGACTTGCTCAGTCTGTCTCCACAGGGAGAGGTGCTCCAGTCACTAACCTCCCCTGGATCTACTTTAGTATGTCCATGTCTTTCCTGTGCTGAGGACCCCAGAGCTGGATGCAGCACCCCAGGTGGGGTCTCACCAGAGCAGAGGGGCAGAATCCCCTCCCTCATCCTACTGGCCACGCTGCTTTTGATGCAGCCCAGGACACAACTGGCTTTCTGGTTTGCAAGCTCTCCTCTACCAGCACCCCCAAGACGTTCTCAGCAGAGCTGCTCTCAATCCCTTCATCCCCCAAACCACACTGATGGTTGCGGACTCCCCCAGCCCAGGTACAGGACCTCACACTCGGCCTTGCTGAACATCATGCAGCTCCCAAGACTCACTTCTTGAGCCTGTCCAGGTCCCTGTGGATGGCACCCCAGGCATGTCAACCACACCACTCAGCTTGGTTGTTGCCAAACTTGTTGAGAATGCACTCGATCCCACTGTCCACGTCACTGATGGAGGCACTGGTCCCACTACGGACCCCTGAGGGACACCGCTTTGTCCACCAGGACTCTGAGCTGCTGACCAGTACCCTCTGGATGTGGTCATCCAACCAGCTCCTTTTCCAGTGAACAATCCACACATCAAATCCATATGTCTCCAATTTAGAGAGAAGGATGTGGGGCACTGTGTCAAAGGCCTTGTAGAAAATGACTGATTACATCCATAGCCTAATTCAGTACCTACAGTCAGGGGAAAAAAACCCAACCGGGCCACACAATGTTTTTTAAAACACATATCTCTTTATACAACAGTTATTTTTTCCTAACTTGCCTTTCTACAATGGAAAAATAAATCATCCTCTCTGCTACCAAATTTTACCTAAGTAAAAGTGCAGTAAGGCACTTGACCAGGGTAAGCTGGATCAGAATCTGAAAGCAGTCAGGCTTACAACCTGGAAGACATTTCACTCCTTCAAGTCCAAATAGCTAATCCAGACCAAAAAAACCCTATCTCATGCTTTAAACATGCAAAATTACTGGACTTTAATTCTGCAACACAAACATAACAAAGTGTAAACTTGCACCTTGCCCCAACAAGACGGAGCAACATCATTAAAATACTACATTTTCAGTAATCCTCTGGATTTTGACAGACAGGTTTTTATGGATCTTTTGGCATCCTGGGTTCATTTCTGGCACTATGAGCTGAGACAACCACCATGCTCCAGCAGCCACCCAAATATTTGGGCAGAAGATGTGAAGCTCTGCCCTACTGCTCAGTCCAGGCATTGACAGCCCCGGTGCTTCTTGGTGTGACAATCAAAAATACAGTTTAAAGCCTACCCAGAAACATGTTTTTCATGTAGAATACATTTCAAAAATTTATTTACAGAAAGTGTTTCATGCAGGCTACCAGCATTGACAACCTGCTCTTCTAATGCAAAGAAACTACTCTCTGAGGAAACAGCTACTACATACTGGAGGATTTCAACCAGCTTCCGCCCTTCAAAGGAAATTCTCTCCTATAATTTCCACAAAAATGCATTCTAGAGGGTTTACGCTCTGAAGTAATTTAAAAATTCTTCATCACATTTTGATGGTGTTTCTTGAGTTTCTTCTTGGAGTAACTTTCCAGATGCAAAGATGATGCACAAAAATATAAAGGTTTGCTTTCTGTCCCATGGCACCCTTTTTAAGCAAATCAAACAGCAGCAGAAAAAACATTTTAAGCTGAAAGCTCAAAGCACTGGGAGCCTGCTCCCTTTCAGAAGGATGCTCCAGCTCTCACCCAGCTGCTCAAGAACTCCCTGAAACAGATCCCAGTTTTCACAGCTAAGTGCCTGAACTTGAGTTCTAATAAAATCCCCAAAATAGGCATCTAAATAATTGTTCTGGCTTCTGAGAGAAATGTGCTGTCAGGCCTGGCTGCTCAGCCTTTCTGGAAAACAGCCACTTTCTCTGTTCTTAAATTAGGACTTCAAAGCCTAAATTTAGGCACTTGCTTTTGCTTTTGGAAATCTTGATTTGTGTTTTCTCTTTAAAGTAATGTTTCCCAGTCCCTGCCACTGCAGAGGTGACTCCTCTTTTTCCTCCAAAAGTACAAACTATCCTTCCTACAAAAACCCAGTGACCACACTGCTGTTTGCTTTTGTAGATGTACTGGAACTGAAAATGTTCAGCTGCTTGAGAACTGGAAGACAGCACTGATAATCAAAGCTGTCACCGTTTTCTGTCCATTTGCCAAAGCTGTCCAGTTTCTCTTTTCAATAACCTAAGCCTTAACCGCCCTTTGAATGTGTTCCTTTTGCCTTTCAACTTCCTGCCAACTCCAGATTACCCTTTTTCTTCCTTTCTGAACACCCTCGTATGGCCCAACCATGCTTAATGTTAGCAACAGAAATTACTTCAGAATAAACTCTAGTCCATATGGATCTAGAAGTATAGGTATATTTATTTTATGGGAAACCAGGTGAAGCATGAGTGCTGCAGATTTTGCACTTTAGTTTTGTTAAAATACAAGAAGATATTTTAAACTTTAATTTGAATCTCTATCTTTAGCAATGTGGTTCAGATTTTTGGCCCCCTGGCATCAGCAGCAAACCCTCCAGCAAACCCTGCTGTTGACACATGAGGACCCACAGTGCTGAGCTTTCACACTCACCAGCAGCACCAGCATAAGAAAGTTCAGAAATAAATAATTTCTATAAAATTCAGGGAAGTGTAACAAATGTGGGACAAAGGAGAGAAGTTAGTTTCAAACAGTTTAACCTCAGTGGGATTTCAAATAATTTGAAAATGCATGGTTTAAAGAAAGACTTTGGGCAGGGGTGTATATAGGGGGTAATATATAGGAGAAGTAATGTCATGAAATTACATATATATATATATGTAATTTCATAACATTACTTCTCCTGTCATTCCATTCCCTCAAATCCTTCAGTAATGGTTACCTTATCACATAAACAGAGATGTGGTAAGAAAGTATTTTACAGAACAGAAATAAATACAAAAGCCACCTGCAAGAAAGTCTGACAAGTTTTTCTCTCCTTAAATAATGGGATTCTTGTAATCTCTGTGATTACAGAGGAGAAAATAAAGTTACAGTTAAAGCCTATTTTAATGAGCATTCAGTAATGGTTACCTTATCACATAAACAGAGATGTGGTAAGAAAGTATTTTACAGAACAGAAATAAATACAAGAAAGGATACTGCAAAACAGAATAATTAATTGCACTCAGTATACAACACCTCACGAAATCAGAATCTAATAATCTTCAGATAGGTAAGTTAAGAGAAATAATAGGTTCCTGCAATTTTATTTACACCTTCAGCAGATCTAAAATAGCTCAAATTAGGATTTGACTGTCCTAGGATTAGAACACTCACATGAAATTCATCCCCTTGCACTCAACAGCTCTTGATATGGCATGGGATGACTTCAGACAGGGAAAACACCAAAGGTGATGGCCAAGCAGGAAGAGCAAGTTAGAAGCAAGCACACGAACACACTCATGGAAGTATTAAGAATCAGAAGAAAATGGTTCATGACCGCCTCTACATGCCAGAAGGATGCATCCAGCATCCATCAACAAACAAGGACATTTTATGCTGCAGAGCCCCCCTGAGCAGCAGCAGATCTGGGATCGCTCAGCAGCATGGTTTTCACAAGAGCATGCATTTTCCTGGAATGAAGTGTTCAAGGGGGTATATCCTGTGCCTGAACACTGTGCCCGTACACCAGCACTGCCATCCTGGAAACCTCCTCACCGCTGCCAGCTTACAGCCCGTGCTGTGAGAGCAACACCATCAAGACTGAAGGAGTGTTTACAGAAATAAAATGTGAAGGAAGAAAAGGCAAAGAATGCAGGTTTATTTCAACTGCTGTAATTGTTATATACAGCAATGACACTGCAGAGAACTTCTGCCTAGGGTTTAAGAACTGCTTCCTTTTTCTTTTTTTAATTGCAACAGAAGAGAGAGAGTCTGCATCAAACTAGGTTAGATGAAATAGGGGGAATATGTACATGACCCAAGAGCAACAAGTTGACTTTTTCTAAGAAAAGCCAAAGCACAGTGTTTGCTAGACAGCTTTGTTCCAAAGCCCCCCCTCCCAAAGCACTATGGGCAGAGTTTATTAACAGCTACTTTTTTAATCTGAAGCTCCATCTTTTTGCAAAGCTGTGCTGGTATTGCAGCTGGGAAAACAAGGGAACTTGGGGGTCCTGGTCGATGACAAGCTGAGTGTGAGTCAGCAGTGCCCCGGCAGCCAGGAGGGCCAGCCCTGTCCTGAGGAAATCAGGGACAGCATGGCCAGCTGGGCAAGGGAGGGGATTGTCCTGCTCTGCTCCACTCTGGGACAGCCTCACCTCGAGTGCTGGGGCAGTTATAGGTGCCACAAGGTAAGAAAGATATAAACTATTAGAGAGTGTCCAAAGGAGAGCAACAAAGATGGTGAAGGGCCTTGAGGGGAAGCCCTACGAGGAGCAGCTGAGGTCACTCGTTCTGTTCAGCCTGGAGGAGACTGAGGGGAGAGCTCGCTGCAGTTACAGCTTCTTGTGAGGGGAGGAGGAGGGGCAGGCACTGATCTTTGCTCTGTGGTGATCAGTGACAGGACCCGAGGCAATGGCCTGAAGTTGTGCCAGGGGAGGTGTAGGTTGGGTATTAGAAAAAGGTTCTTCACCCAGAGGGTGGCTGGGCACTGGAAGCTCCCCAGGGCAGTGGTTACAGCACCAGCCTGACAGAGTTTGAGAAGTGTTTGGACAATGCTCTTGGGCACACAGTGTGACTCTTGGGGATGGTCCTGTGCAGGGACAGGAGCTGGACTTGATGATCCCTGTGGGTCTGTTTCACCTCAGCTATTCTGTGATAACAGTGTTAGCTGCAGCTCACAATTGAAAATTAGCCTCAGGACGCCCATGAAGCTAAAGAGAGTTGAGAAGATGAAGGGAAAAAAGTTAAGTGCAGACTGCCATAAGGATTTTACCTTTCATTTCTGGTCTCTTATTCAAAAGCCACCTGCAAGGAAGTCTGACAAGTTTTTCTCTCCTTAAATAATGGGATTCCTGTAATCTCTGTGATTACAGAGGAGAAAATAAAGTTACAGTCCCCAAAGCCTATTTTAATGAGCGTTCTTGGTCAAAACAATGCATTTTCTAACAATAGAACCAATGAGACTACAGTCAGTAGGGCCAAAAATGGAGAAGCCCAGCCTTGCACGGCCATTGCATTCAAGAGCAGTGCGTACTCAAGACAGTAAGCTTCAACTAACCTTTTCTTTAAATGCCCATGCTTCATAATTGCATAATAAAATTTAAAAATAAGTAGGAAAAAAAAGAGTGACAAGTGGGACTTTTTCCCTCCACGTGTCCCTCATTTCCTCCAACACCCACATCTGCACCACCAAATCTGAATACCAAGAACATTTGTCATCCACCTGCTCACTCCTCCTGCCAAAATCCTGCACTGAGCTCTGAACCCAGGGGACATCTCAAGAATAAAACTCAAAGCATGGAGATATATAACTCTTGATTACCTCCCTTGCATTTAGCAGCTTGACAAATGAAAGTTTGCCATCTAATTTATAAAAGTACTTAGAATTCTCCTGCACATGTGAAACACTCTACAAAGCAAAAAATGGCTGTGTGCAGTTATCCTGTAAATGAAGCTTAGCTATAAAAAGGTTATCTCAGGTTCACATGCTGACTAGATACAGCAATCCAACAAAAAGTAGAGGAATTAGAAGACCATGAAAGCTGAGCATGACAGTCACAAAGGTAATGCTACACCATGCAAATCTGACTTGTACAGGGATAAGAGTGCACATAAAACCTGAATTAAGATGCCCTGCTAAGATGTGAAACTACAACCCCTGTGTTCAGGTGGGTAACTGACACCTTTCAGAGGACCACTTGTGTTTTGGAAACCAGATCACACTGAAAAAGCACACAAACAAGTCACCCTTAGGCAAGCTACACTATGTTAAGTATTTATTTGTGTGCTTACTCTATTTCCAATGCTTCTGGGTTCGTACCTGGAGTGTTGTGGGAGAAGTGAAATTCTCTGGAGAGCCCCAGCAGACAAAATTTCACGCAATACACTGAAGCAGTTACATTCCTCAATAAAAGTGAATTTCTGTACTTTTATCTAAAGTAAGAAAGGATGTATACTGGCACTATAAATGCACCCCATTTCTTTATGCAGTCACCCATGCTATGAGAAGTCAATCTTAAAACTTCTCTGTGTTCTGGCTGTACTCCTGTGAGACCCTGTGTGGTTGCAGCTGTACCAATACTTGGTGCCTTCATTTTAAGGTGCTGAACATCATGCCAGACTGTACCATGATATACATAAGTAAACAGTACTAACAGAGGAGAGGTCAGGCAAGTATGAATGACAGCTGGCTTTAAATAGAAGAAGGTACAAAAAAAATCTTCCTTTCCCCACCATTCTGAGAAGTAAAAAAAAAAAAGAAAAGAAATTACTTTAGGTACAAGTGTCATGCCATGGCATTGTACTCCTCAGGACAGAATTCTAACAATTATGTGCCCTGTTAAACCCCCTGCCTTCAAAACAGTCAAAAACAAAAAAAAAAAATAGGTTAATTATTCAGAAAATCAACTACCTTTTAAGATCTAGCTGCCCTTCTAAAGGAAAAAGGTGCTAACACTACAGAAAGCAATTTTTTTACCTTGCTCCTGCCCAGGATGCAAAAGGAGTACTGAAATGAAGATGACGTGTCCAGGCATAGGGACAGAAAACAGAGACAGGAGATTTCTTACAGATGCATTTGTCAGATCATTCCCCCACACCTTTCCCTTCTTGTACAACACTTTGCACATCCATAAATTGCTCTTGTTACCAAAACCATGCAGCCAGCTGATGGCATTTCTGTTACAGAAGCTCCTCTTGGGCACACAGTGTGACTCTTGGGGATGGTCCTGTGCAGGGACAGGAGCTGGACTTGATGATCCCTGTGGGTCTGTTTCACCTCAGCTATTCTGTGATAACAGTGTTAGCTGCAGCTCACAATTGAAAATTAGCCTCAGGACGCCCATGAAGCTAAAGAGAGTTGAGAAGATGAAGGGAAAAAAGTTAAGTGCAGACTGCCATAAGGATTTTACCTTTCATTTCTGGTCTCTTATTCAAAAGCCACCTGCAAGGCTAACACTACAGAAAGCAATTTTTTTACCTTGCTCCTGCCCAGGATGCAGGAGTACTGAAATGAAGATGACGTGTCCAGGCATAGGGACAGAAAACAAAGAGACAGGAGATTTCTTACAGATGCATTTGTCAGATCATTCCCCCACACCTTTCCCTTCTTGTACAACACTTTGCACATCCATAAATTGCTCTTGTTACCAAAACCATGCAGCCAGCTGATGGCATTTCTGTTACAGAAGCTCAGGACTGCAAAGCCTGGCGAGTCCTGAGGAGATGAACATCCTTGCCTGCACCAGACCCATGTCACACCAACTTCTGCTGAGAATTTTTGGGGTACCAAATCATTGCTGTAACAAAGGCCCATGAAAGAGGACCGACTCCTGAAGTCGTTAGAAAATAAAGCATTGGTACCTGCACATTTCCTTTGTTTGATTTTGGCAGCACTTTCTGAAATGTTACTTCATCAAAAGACCCTGCTCCAGGAGGCTAGTACTGTGGTTTCTTATATTTTATTATTTGTTTTAAGGCTAGAAAGACCAGCCAACCAATTAAAAGGAAATTCTGTAATGGTACAGCTGTGTGTGATCTTATCACTTGCTCTTTCTATGAATATCAAATAGACTACTGGAGGAAAAAAACTCCATATATCTGGCAACTTCTAAGATGTTTTCTGCAAGCTCATAATATAAAGGCTTCAGTTACTTGCAGAAGTCAGGCAGTGAATTCCAGGAAAATAGGTACCTTTTCTCCAAAGTTCGGCCACTCATTTCTTTCAATAAGAGGTATCAAATTCTTGGTGCAGTGAAAACCCTGCTGCCATTAAAATCTGTTCCAAGGAAGAACACAGCTAAACTGAGCCCCCAGCTCCAGCACCAAGATGCAGAAGGTTTTGCTACATTTGCTTCCTACTTTGACAAGTGTTGGAACAACAGTAGGGTCAGCACTGTAACTTGATGTAATACATCTGCTTTAAATACAGGGACAAAACAAAATCCAGCCAAACAGCAGGCAACAGGTTTCCTTCCCAACCCTGCAGCTATCCCATTCTCTGCAGGGCAGCAGTCCCCTGGAAAAGGGGGCACCAGACATGCCTCCTCTGCCTCACAATGTGTGCAAAGCCTCTTAAACAACATCTTCAGCAACTTAACTCTCCTAAAGATAAGCATCTCCAGCCATCCACTTGTGATGCCAGCTCATGCCCATCAGCAACCCTCAGGCTCAGTCATCACATCACCTGATCCTTGCTCTAGGTTCTCCATTCAGCCCGGTCCACTCTACAACCATTACCATGTCACCATCTGTACCGCCATACCCAGGGCGGACAAGAACAGATTTGACACAGCTGCAAGGCTGCTTTCGTTCCTTCCCTACTCTCCACCACGCCTTGGTGGAAGGAACCTGGAAAAACTGAGGTAGCCCCAAAGAAACCAAGCTTTCAGCCGGGTCCATCCCACTGCTGATTCACTGCAGGAGAAGCAGCAGCACGACGTGGACATGTGGGTGATGAAGAGGTCTTACATGGCTGAAGATGAGCACAGCCATCACACTGCACCCAGCAAGGAACCACAGCAAAAAGGCAAAATGGAAGATGCAGAATGTCTAATGTGAGACTCTAAAATGCTATTGAGAGAAGGCCAAAATAAAATGCATCGCACAATCAACATTTTACATATAAGAATGGTTCTAGTGAAAAGTACAAAATTTGCAGAAAAAAGAAAGCATGAAGTAACAAAAGGTCATACAGGATATGTCAGGCAGAGCTAGCTTAGAACATTTCTTAATTATAATTATAGCAGCATGAACTGACAGATTATTGCACTGTAAAAAGCAAACAACAATAAAAAATCCAACCTTGATATGTTCAAACTATGAAAGAGACAGATTTTAGGATGTGTTAGCCTGTTTCTGACTTGAAAACTGCAGGACTAAGGATGGTCTCAAGACAGGTTAGGTAGGGAAAGGGGGAAAAAAGTAACCATCAAGAGACCAAACACATGAAGAACCAAGAAAATGTTTATTTCAAGAAAAGGCAACTTGAATGTTTTATTCAATCTAAACACAGCTAAAGTATCCCAACATAAATGGTGCTAATGAAAATAAACACACAGAAAAAGATGGAAATAAAAAGCTAAGCAGACAGTGAATATGACCAAAATGTCTTGCTACACCCTGGCCTGAGGGGCTTGAGGACAGAGGGGAAGAATCTCCTTTATTGCTCAGCCTTATATGTTATACTGTAAGGAACACGTTATGCTGTAAGAAACAACAAACAACAACCTTACTAGTGATTTGAGACACATCTTGAACACAGTAACCCAAGACTAAATTTCAGTGGGAGGTTTGACTTCCTGATATCACAAAGTATTTTTTTACTTGATGGCCAAAGGTTATTATTAAATTTGTTAGATGAAAAAAACACATTGCTGTGTAATTTGTGATTTACACACAGGAAGCAATGCTGACTGAAGCAAAGTGAAAACCTAACTTACAGTGCTTATGTTCTGCCAGGAGTGAAAGGACAGAATCAAGTAGTATTTCATCAGCAACACTTGTAAAGCAACTCTAACTTCTGAGCAAAAAACATGCTTTTCAGCCTCCATATTAAGACTCTGCGCATTAATTATAAAAATGTCAACATATTAGAAGTTTCTCAGCAAGTAAACCCTGTACATTCTGAGTGTGCCTATTTAATTTATGTTTTGTACAGACTGTGTAGGATACAGAATAATACTTCAGGCAATTACATCGCTTCCTCACGTCAGCAGCTCTCTCAAAGTTTTCCCCTCTGGAATCTCACCACAACCACATTTCTATTTTTATTGTATGCTAAAAGCAAAACATGTTTTTGTGCAAAAAGCTCTTTCATTAAGCAATTTTTCAAGTATCAAAACACCATTCCCTATAGTTGCAGGTTATTTTTCCACAATGTTCTTATCTCTGTGTAATACAAGCCCTCCACACAGATGTGTCATCTCTAAACCAAACAGCAGTGAAAGGACCCTTCAATTAAAGAGACCTGTTATTCTCGATCAGGGAGTTAAAAAATGCTCAAATTCATATCCCCACACTGGAACTGGTATGTGGTGGAGCAATAAGGGTAGGGAAAAAACCCAAAAATTAAAAACTACCAAAAAACCTTTGTTAATATTCTACTTCCATGTTAATGACTGACAGCTTAGGTGGGAATTTGGTAAGAATCTTAGAAAAGCAACAACGCTGTGAGGTGAGGATGTGCCAGAACCACCAATGATTAGAGCTTCTTAATTGGTTTGGTGCAAAACCCAGCCTTGCTCCTCCATTCTGCAAAACAACCCTACAGGGTGTTGGGTGAGTAAGATTTTAAAAAGCAAAGACTGAAAAATAGATACAGACATAGGAAAATGCAAAAACGTGCAGCAACAAAAAATTAAGTAGCGGGGTGGAAAACCACATAACTTCTCTGCTAGGCTTTTTCACACGTGCAGTTGGCCACTTAGTCACTGCAAGTTCAAAGATGGTCATCTTCTTCCAAGGCCATGGATCTCTCCTTTGAAAGCAACACAACACTAAAGAATGTAAACAAAACACTCCAAGAGGATTGTGAAGTGTAGTTAAAATCTGGCAACATTACTGTGCTCTCACAGAGAAATATGTCTGTTTCTCATCCTTCAGGATGCAAAACTGTACTTTAACAGCTTCCTAAATGTCTATTTTAAGACACGAAGTTAAACCCACAGACGCTTAGAAAATTGCACTGCTATATGCAACCAATACCTGAGCTGATGCACTGTTTGAGCCAGAGGTGCTTTGTGAAACCAAGTAGCATTCAGTCTGCACAACTGGAAATTCATCATAGCTCTGCAATTGTTCAACTAGAGTTTAGATTTGAGTCTCTGATCTAAACAAGTCCAGCACTGAATTTAGAAAGTATGATCCAATTAAGACAGACTTTAAAAAAAAAGAGAAGCATTTGAAAACAACATTAGCAGTCCCTTCCTGCACCATAATGCAGCCACTTAGCAGTGGTGATAGAACAAGAAATCAATACAAAGAAGTACCAAGGGATATTATTTTTATTCTGCAAGGCATGACCAGACTTGCAGCCTGCTTTTGTGTGCTTCAAAGGGAGATGATGACGGTTTTGAAAGGGCTAAAAAAAGAATAAAGAAGTTAGAGATTCTGGGAACCCGTCAAGTAAAAGTGGAGAATTGGGTATGGCCTCTAGAAAAAAGTACCTGGGATCCTAATGAAGGCTGCAAAACCAGAGGACAGTGTCATGGTTTGACCCTACCTGGTAAATAACACCCCACTGCTCCTTGCTCACCCCTCTGCAGACCTGATGGAATAGGAGACAGAATCAGAAAAAGGTAAAGCCTGTGTGTTAAGAACAGTTTAACAAATGAACTAAAATTAATAATTACAGTAACAATAACAATAACAATAATGAAAAAGAAGATTAAGAGAGACAGGGAGGAATAAAACCTAAGAAAGACAAGTGATGCACATTACAGCTGCTCACTGCTCATTGCCTGATGCCCAGCCCATCCCTCAACAGCAACTGGAGCCTCCACCCAACTCCCCTCAGTTTACACACTGACCATGACATTCTGCAGTATGGAATATCCTTTTGGCCAGTTTGGATCAGCTGTCCTAACTGTGCTTCCTCCCAGTTTCTTATCCACCTGCTCACTGGCAGAGCATGGAACACTGACAAGTCCTTGATTTAGAGTACACCCTGCTCAGCAACAATTGAAACATCAGTGTGTTATCAACATTATTCCCATGCTAAACCCAAAACACAGCACTGTACCAGCTACTAAGAAGAAAATCATTCCAGATGAAACTAGGACACAGAGCTCTTAATATTTAAACTCACATGGCAAGTGGTCTGACACTGTCAACTGTAAAAATGACTTACAGCCATACACAATTTTTACCTATAAGAAAGCAGAGGCAGCAGCAACAATTCATGCATTAGCAAGGCAATGATCTACACTGAAACACAGTGGCCTTTCTGCGATTACCTGTATTACTATTATTTTACTCCTCCTTTTTAAATGAACAAATAAATGCAGTACTCCTTACTGACTTGCTCAGTGGCATCTCAATCTCTGTGTAAGGATTTGCCACCCTGTATAGCTGGTGTTCCCTTGTACTTTTGTTCTCCTCTAGTCCTTACACTGTGTTTTCAGCTCTTGCAGATGGTGATGGAGACACTCACATAAAACTTCCCAGCCCATGGCCGAGTCTAGTGGCTGAGGCCTGGTAAACCCACCCACCCCTCCTACAGCCAGAGCAAACACGAGGCTGCAGAGGCAACCATGGTCTAAGCTGTGCCTTCTGGGAGGCAAACAAGTCAGAATTGAAAAAAATATGAAAAAACCTGCTCAAATCTTTTGAAAGAGGCTTTTCTGCTTAGGCATGTTACAGACCCAGAGAAGAAAATCCGTAAGTAACCAGGCCTACTGGACTGGCAGCTTACTTTCTGTCACTGTTATATGTTGATAAAAAAAAGAACATTCTGCACCACGCTGTACAAACACAGGTATTTTCCCCATTAATGAGGCTTTATGCATGCACAACGTCATGCTCACAAGATTAATGCAAACCTTAACAACATGCCAAAACGCCACTGTACACCAAGTGAATAAAGGGATAAATGTAAGATGCAAGGGACAAATGCATGACCCTAATTTAGGACAGCCAGATGAGTTTGCACCAGTTCACAGGGTCTGTGATCAGCTAAGAGCAAACTCTCCACATCAGTACTGCAAAACAAAAATGAACCACCAAACCATAATCAGACGCTCACCATAAGCATCTGCTGCCCTGCAATCCACAGAAGCACGTACATAAAATGCAAGCACAACTTTCACTGCGTCCTTCAAAGCCAAATCCAGATTCTTTTGTGCGTGCCTTTCCCAACAGTGGCCCTTCCTCACGAGCAGCCAGGTGAATGAACTGACCCCACAGGTGGTTTCCAGCAGGCACACAGGCCATGCTCCCGAAGTAACATGACATCTGAACTTCAACATGCAAAAAGGTTTCTCAAGTTTCTTTTTCTAAAGGGCAGGACGATGTTAAACATTGAAGAATGTCATCCTCCTAACCGGTTAAAGGTTTAATTATTGTTATTTAAGTCAAAGGTTCTCCCTACTGTTTGGCAAGGAGAAGATTCTCAAAATGATGATTTGAAACACTAGTATTTTTTAAAGCAACCCAAGAGCAGGAAATATTCCTTCAGAAAAAGGTTAAGCGAAGCTTTCTGATTCAATTATGTGCATAGAAATAGTGAATCTATGGGGAAGCCTACATAGATTAAGGTATAAAGGTATAGCTTCCCAAACCTTCATTGTCTCAAGTGAACCCAAACCCGAAGACACAGGATCAGCTCAAGGACTAGACCTCTACTTTCAGACCACTATATTGACAATAATACAGTAGTGGCAAATGTAAGAGTAATTTTATTTTATTAATTTCTAACAGCTGGTTTTAACTCAGCAGAGGAGCTGCTCTTCCACAAAGTTGTGGTCTGCTCCAAACCTTAACTGTTTGGTGTCTAAGGGAAGAAGGCTTTTTCCCACAACTAGCACTTGCTAGGGGCTCTTCAGTCACCACAGGCACAGCAGAAATACTGCTTTAACCTGAAATGCTTCCCAGCAAACTTTTAACAGAAAAAAGTGAGGGAGAAAAAAAAAAGAAAAATTACAAATTTGACTGCTTATGAATTAACTAGCTAAACATATGAGGTGTATTTGGTTTAATACATTAAACTACATTATTCTGCAAAATTAATACTTGTTAGTTATTGTCTAACCCTGATAACATCCTTAAGATGACACCAACAAAAACTCCCACTGGAATACAAAAAAGCTGGAGTGTTACCTGAAATCAAGACTACATCCTTTTTGAAATCAAGCACATGTTTTAAAGCAGAGAGCCTGAACATGCGCATAGGAAGAAAGCACTTACCCTCCAATCACTGCAAAGACAGCTGGCAAGAAGGGAAACAGTTTTCTCAAGGTCAAGAGGGAGAGGAGAGGAGCACTTCCAAGTGATAACAGAAGAACAGTCACTTTGCTCAAATCACTGACCCAGAGTCTCACAGAACAGGGTTATGTAGGGATCAAAGTGCAGGGCACAATTTGAAAATGCAGGGAAAAAAGGTTTATTCCACGTTTGCTGTATTGCACAAGCAAATTTTATCTCCTGTAAATTCTAGGGCAACTCAGCATATTTAGTCACTGCCCACAGCATATCAGTTGGCAGGCGTATGTTTGACACCAAGTTTTGACATAGACTCAACTTTAGCTTAAATACAAGTTCATGAAATGTCTGTATAATTCTACCTGCCCAGTATGCCACTGGTCATTAACAAAGCTATCATTAATGAAGCACAAACTCCACAGTTAATAAAGTTCTAAGAAGGGCATGAAAAATACCCAGTTGCAAGGGGACGCCAAGGCCAGCTCAACTCATGGCACTGAGCTCAGCATAAGTAGGATGATTAATTTCTTCATGGAGAAGTGACAATTGCACTTAGCAGCATGCATTTTTTTGTAAAATCTCTACACCTGGTGAGGAGGTTTATTCCTGCTTCACGCAAGTCGACTATTTCACCAAGAAAATGAAATAATTCTCCAATGCATCCAGTACAGCAGGAAAGCATTTACCAACCACATACTTCAGACAAGTTTGCTCTTGCGCTCTTATTTGCCCTGTAAGATAATGTGTTCTAAATGCCAAAACACAAACAGAGAAACCAAGGCAATAAATTTCAGGAGATTAATTTCATTAAATAGGTATAAGGAAACCCAATGCATACACAGTCAACAGCAACTCTACAAGTTATTTCCGTAATAAGACTGAAGGCAGCATTTATTTGATTTATCAATCAAAAAAAAAAAATCAATTCATGTCACTGTTTGCATTACCCTCATCAAACAAAGATCTAACTGCTGTTCTGTTGGATGATGGGGACAGGCTTCAGTGCCCTCAGAAACCCAGCTATAAATCACTTTTACCAATCAGCACTCAGGAAATGCAGGGATGCCAGCCTAAGCAATGCCCTCTTAACCATATTGCTGCAACACCAAATTTAAACAGACTTCGAAAAGGTCATAGCAAAGCAATCTGACCTGGAAAAAAGTTTCGAACAGACCAACTTCTATGTAATTCATTGATTATCCTTTTCATTTGTCCTTGTGCGTTCTTCCATTTAAGGGAAAAAGCATTTTCAATGCTAGTGTGTACAAACTGCAGGAATCTCTACATTTTTAACACATTTAAGAATCACAAAACAAATTAGCAACTACATTACAAAGATTATTGCCAGTTTTTTGAAGTGTCTGGACGCACATGGACAAGTGTGCTCTGACTATCATGCAGAAAGCATCAGTTACTCCAGTCTACTATATAGCAAAACAGCTTTGAAAAGCTTATGCTGCAGCCTGGAAGAATTTTGTACACTGTAAAAACAGAAAAACAAAAGCATTACTGCAAGAGCTGAAGCCAACAGCCCCCATGGTATTCCTATGTCTAAACAGTTTTATAGATCTCACTCCCACACAACCAATTCAGGACATGGTAATGACAGAAGATAACAAAAGAGGATTGACATTAAGAAGACAAAATGAATGAGTTGTTGTGCAGGGGAGGTTATAGTAAACAGCATAATTACCAATACATGCCTTCTCACCCTAAAGGAAGAGCTGCCAAATCTAAGTGGAGCTTTTGTAGCTGTGAAGAGCCAACAATTTGCTTGTGATCCACTTTAAGACAGCAGGAGTAAAACAACATGCCAAGAACAGGTAGAGATATTTGTGGGTGTTCTCTTCAGCAATGAAAGAGCATCCCTGCCTTTCCCAGTTCAAAGTCAGAGAACAAAACCTTCATGTCCTGAACAAAAAACAAAAAAAACAAAACAAACGCAAAAAAACCAAAAAACACACCACCAAGAGCCCATTCACTCCAAAGGACTTTCTCAGTCCAAAAGAGCCTTCCTGGCATGAGTTGTCACAGGGAACAGCTCCGCACAGCACAGGCATTCTGGCCTCCTGCCCTTGCGGTGGGAACCCAGACCAGAGAGCTAAGTCCCCTGCCATGTGGGTAGCAGGGTGACACGGGACACGGCACTGAGCCCACCCTCCCATCCAGCCACGGCTCCACACCACACACTGCTCCTGCCCTGCCTACGGGGCAGGCAGCAGCAAGAACGAAGGCTCACTGGTGACATCCTTCTAGCACTAGGTCCAAAAGAGTCAGGGGACAACAGTACACACAGGCATGACAGTGTTTTAACAGGGCACTGTAGGCAACTGCTGTTTCTCTCTCAAAATGTTTTCTCAGGTGGGATGCAGACAGCACTAACTGGGAGATTTGCTCTGTCTGCCACCGAGTGAGGGTTGCTGAGACCACGCTGAAGAAGCCAGAAGAAAAGCATTTTAACCTTGTGCTTTGACTGGGTGTCTTTTTTTCCCCCGAGCTCAGCAGAAACAGAAGCTTTTGATGTTGCAATGTTTACTGCCCCAAAAACGAGGAAGGTAAAGGAATGAGGTCAGCTCAGTACTTGAGAGCATTTAACCAATTAGCAACTGAATGTCCCTTACAAGGAACGTGCTTGCTTGCAAAGAGGCAGCTCTGGATCACTTAGCGCTGGGCTCTCCATCTGTGGCTGCTACACTTGAGCATCAGGTCAGCTTGAAATCCTATAATACTGTCAATTCCACCATCATTCCCAAAAATCTGAATCTTCAAACATATTTTCAAAACTCTGCTCCTAGCAAGTTGCAAAAGAAAGTGTAATTAAAGGAACTGCCCAGAGGCCTGATGGATCTAAAAAAGTATTTCAAATTTACTTTTTTTTTGTTCTGTTATCTTCTCTAAGTTAATTCCTCTTATAAACAACACAAAATGAAAGTCAGTAGGGAAAGAAGAGATTAGACTAGAGAATTCAAAATATTTTATTTCAATTCTGGCTGTACTAAAGACAAGGAATGTAACAAGAATTCATGCTGAGAAATTTAAGAACAACATCAACTTACTAAAAATACTGCAATAAGTAAACCCAGAGACTGGTCAGACAGCACATAAACTAAGTACCATTAATGATGCTATATTTAAGTACCAAATATGCATGAGTTTTAATCAAAGATAGTCCATCTGATCAGCTGCTGCTAGGCAAAAGGCACTACCTCACAAAGTGCATCTGTTTTTTAAAAAGCAGCATGAGGTACAGAGACCATCAGGCGGACCTTTGCCAGCTTGCAAGACAAAACCACACTGCATATTCATTGCACCGCTGCTCTCCCTGGTTGCATTTGAATGCTAAAATACAGGAGAGTTAAGTCAGAACACATGACAAATTCATTTAGCTACTTATGAATAAAAACCACAAAAAACAGCTTCCAGCATGCATTACATATGTAATGTGTGCTTTGTATGAAATTCAGTAAAGTCAAGCAAAATTCTGGCATCTCTTCTAGTGCTTTTGACCAATATCAACTGGCAACAGCATCCCAGGGGCAAATCCAAGCGTAATTTCAGCAAACTCAGCACAGTGGTCCTTTTAATTTGCTCCTAAATTCACATAAAGTTGGGAAGGGATCTCCACCCAGCTGACCCCAGCTATCTCCAGGTATCACAAGTTTCATGTAAAATCCTGCCTCTGTGTGCAAGAACAGCTACCTCCAGCCAGAGTACATGCGTTGGCTACTTGCTGCTATGAAAGCATCACCACAAATACATGAATACTCATATTAAAAATTCAAGCTTTTATTGCTAAACAGCATCAGATGATCACGTGTGCCACAGGCTGACTCTCCCCGACACAGCTTCAGCTGCTGTTAGCAGCGGTGAGCCCGCACCAGGACTTTTCTCTAGCTATGAAGTATTTTAACAGCAGAGGAAAATCTCGGGCTGTTAAAAGGAGCAAGAAGGGCTTAGAGTGAAATACATCGCAAAACTCCTCAGCGTTATTAACAAGTTCTTACTTAAACCAAATAAATCCCCTTCCTCTACACTAGCAGCTTAATACTGATGCAGCAGCACCATTAGCCCCCACCTACAAAAACTTCGCAGCCGCCAGCCCTGCAGCCAGCCGCGGCCAGCGGCGATAACTTCAGCCGGCGGCCCACGGCAGGCCCGCGGCTGCCAGCTCCTGCCAGGGAGCTGCTCTGGCAGAGATAACCTCACCCTGGAAACAACCTGGCCCAAAACTCCGGCGAAAGGCTGCGCCGCCACGGGAGACGCCTGCACGGCTCATCCTCCTCTAGTTTCAGCTGCAGGGCGTGTTTCCATTTGCACAGAGCGGTTTTAGAGACTTCCTGATGGGAAGCATCCCAACTGCAGCCATGCCCCCGCCTCGTTTTCCCCCGCCATCGCTAGGAGCCGACTGAGCTCTTTGCTGGAGTTTTCTGTCACAGCCACGAGAACTCGGCCATGGCACTGAATCCCACAGCATCAGAGAACACCCGAAGCACTGAGAATACAAATGAGCCGTACGGGGCACTGCCGTTCAGCGGCGGCTGGGGCACGGAGCGGGCAGTGCACCCAGCTGCCGGAGCGAGTTCTCTTGTCTGCCAGGAGCCCTCCGTGCTGAGCAAGCCAAGGTGCTACTGCTCCTGCCCGGGTCTGCAAAACTGACCTTCTGTCTGCAGACTCACAGCACAGATCGATACCGGAAAGCTCTCTGGAGCGGGATCCTCAGATGCTGCATCCCTGGGAATCAGGGAAAAGGAATGAGGGCAGAAAAGCAACAAACGCAGGCAGAGAAGGAGGAAACACACTGCCCACGACAACACCTCACATAACTCCAGGCACTGCTTCGAATGCTGCTAGTGCCCGAGGGCTTCCAGGAGATGAAGAGATAAAAGAAAAGCCATAAAGTTTTTAAGAAAGTCCCTGCACAGGCATCTGACACACTGACACATTTCTGTCGTCTGCCCTTCCTTTTCTGCTCATTTCCTAAGGCATTTACTCTTTAAACACCTAAGTTTTAAAACGGGCCCTTTCAGAAGCACTGCACATCTCCAGGGCGCTGGTTGAACTCGGCGTCTGCCCTGTCCCACACACGGACCCGCGAACTACCGTGCCAGCGGCTCCAGCTCCAGACCACTAAGGCGGTCAGGGGCGCTGGGCAAGAGCTCAGGGAAGAAGGAGAAGTAACAGCCTTCCCCTCCGAGGCCGACGAGCCCTTCCGCTGACACCGTGCCTCTCCGCCGGGCTGCTCCGCGGCCGGCAGCAGCCGCCTCAGCGGGGCCGGGCTGGCGGGATGCACACCCCACACACCCGCCACGGCGGAAAAAGACGGATCATGGTTTCTGTCTGGAGCCGTGGCAGCGCTCAGCCCTCCGCGAGCTCTCCGGGAAGGCAGCTACGGCCAAGGACAGGGGCCGAGGTGCGGGGTCTCCTCCCTTCCTGCCCTTGTTATTTCACCCCACCCCGTGCCCCGCACGGCGGAAAGCGCTGCCGCCGCCGCCCGGGATGCGGTATCCATGGCAATGCGGGATTGCATCATGCTCTGGACTAAACTGCACCGGGGAAAAGACGCTCCCGGCGAGAGCCCCGTCCCTTCCGCCGCCCCGTCCCCTCCCTTCGCCGGCCGGCCTGCCCGCCACCGCCGGCCCCGTCCCCGGCCACAGCACCGCCGCTCCCTGCCGGGCACCAAGCCCCCCCTCCGCTCCGCGCACGGCCAGCGCTACCGCCGCACTTGTTGCGCGCCCCGCGGAGCGGCGCCCCCCGCCCGCCGTGCTCCCCGCCCCCCTCGTTCTCCGCATCCCTCTCCAGGCGGCCGCGTGGCATCCCGTCTGCGGGCGGGGAGCCCCGGCGCTGCGCTCCCTCCCGGCCGGGGACGCGGCCCTACCTGGCGGCGGCGGCGGCGCTGGGGGCGGCGGGCGGCACCGGCCGGTCTGTCCCGCTGCGAGCCGCGGGGCGGGGCCGAGGGGCGGGCGCGGGGCGGCGGGCCCCGCCTCCCCGCCGGCCGTGGGCTGACGGTGACGTCAGAGTGGTGCGGGGGGCTCACGGGCGGCGGCGGAGGGGCGCTATGACGTCACGGCGGCAGAGAGCCAATCGGGCGGCGGGGGTGGCTCGGGAGCGGCTCGTGCCGCCTGGGCTCGGGGCCGGCGCGTCCAACAGGTCCCGGGCGGGAAGGGGAGCGGGCCGCGGGCCCTGAGGGCGCTCAGCCCGGCCATGGCAGCGGGGGGCCCTGTGAAAAACAATATGGGACCATGTAATTAAAGACTCTAGTAATGAGGTGAGCCGCGGGCCTACATTAAAGGT
Organism: Onychostruthus taczanowskii; assembly: GCF_017590055.1. Lineage (NCBI taxonomy): Eukaryota > Metazoa > Chordata > Aves > Passeriformes > Passeridae > Onychostruthus > Onychostruthus taczanowskii. Next base: position 8,585,081 of record NW_024500683.1, on the reverse strand, counting down.
TCCGGCCAGATGTGGCTGGTGTTTCCTGTGTTTTGAAGTAACGGGCTTTGCAACGTGACAGCATTTTTGAATGTAAGCTCTAGCTGCAGTGAAGTAGGTAGTATTTTTAACTCGGTCATACAATAAAACCGCTGGTTTTGCTGTGTAATTTACATGCATATGCTGAGCTGGTCCCCGCAGTGTCAGATGTCTGAGGAAGGAATCTCAAAGCACCCTCTTTGGCTCCTTTCCAATGGCAGGGATGCTCGACAGAGGAAGAAAAGTTCTGTCCGTGCTCTCCAGACTCTTCATTGCCTCCCTGAGGTCCTGACAGGGCAACAGTGAGGGTGCTTGATGTTCCTATGGCCAACAGGAAGAAACCAGTTTGTTTCTTTCCCTCTCTCATGTATTGCCTCATGATGGAAGATGACCTTTTAATTTTTTATCCCTCCATAAGAGTTTGTTCCATCTCTTTGTTAATTAAATGAAAATGCTACATAAATAAAGAGCAGCTTTGCTTTGCAAAGGAGAGGAGTCAAGCAGCAATTTGCATGGGGTTTATTCAAGATCAAGTATCTCCACTCTATGGGAAGCAGTTAGCAATGACCACATTTGGTCACCACAATGTAAAAAGGACATTAAGCTATTTGGGAGCAGTAAAAGGAGGGCCACGAGGATGTGGAGGGCCTTGAGGGGAAGCCGTATGAGGAGCGGCTCTGTTCAGCCTGGAGGAGACTGAGGGGAGAGCTCACTGTGCTTTTCAACATTGTCCTGAGGGATGGGGGAGGAGCAGGCACTCATCTCTTCATTCTTGTGACCCGAGTCAGGACTTGAGGAAATGTCATGGAGCTGAGTCAGGGCAGGTTTAGGTTGGACATCAGAGGAAGGTTCTTCACCCAGAGGGTGGCTGGGCACTGGAACAGCTCCCCAGGGCAGTGGTCACAGCACCAGCCTGACAGAGCTCAAGAAGTATTTGGACAGTGCTCTTGGGCACATGGTGACTCTTGGGGTGTCCTGTGCAGGGCCAGGAGTTAGACTATGATCCTGGGGAGTCCCTCTGACTCAGCATATACTATGATTCTGTGAGTACAGAACTGCAGAGTGTTTCTCAGTGGGATCAGAAATTAGTTCCTTAAGCTCTTTCTGGGATAAGAAAAAATCTCTCACTTAAAATGACGCTATGCCACTGTTCTTTAATCTTATTTCTTTTATTAGAGTAAGATGTTAGGAATGCTATTTGGTTGATGGAGGGTTTTTTCCTCTTTTTTGTTTTAAAGCTCAAATCTTTATTTCCCTGAAGGACCAAACCCTTGACTATGTTTTTTAACACTTTGGAAAAAAACGCCAAACCCTACGAAAACTGGCACAACTGTCAGGTGAGTGTGCCTTTCAGAAGGCCCTTTGCCCAGGTTTGTGTTTTGGATGTTTCTGAGGCATCCCTTCCTATTTGTGAGAAATCAAGCCATCTTAATTGTATAAGGCACAAGTCCCATTTTTTCTCACTGGAGTGAAAATGTGCTGAGCTCACTGGAACATGACCAGCACTAGGTCTTTTCACGTCTTTCACAGTTTATTTAAAGCACTTTTCAGTATGCTTTAAATAAAATTCTTTCCCAACAGGCGTACACATTTGTTTCCATGGTTTATTGATGAGAGATGATTGCACTGAGTGTTAGTTTCACAGCCAAAACAACTTTCTAAATCTGGAAGGTGCTTAAATAATTAAGATTCAATCTGGCTGTTTAAAAATAAAAAATAAGAACTTGAGATGCAGAAAGGGATGGAGTGGGGCATAGAGAACGTAGCTGGGCAATGAGCAGCACCCTGTGCAGGAAGGGGACATGCTGCTTCCTGATCCCCACACTGCATGCCACAGGCAGGGAAGCATGCCCCAGGCTCACCAGAGGCTGGCATGTACCTGCTGTGCCTCCCTTCACTGTGGAGCTTGCCTTTCTTGTTTGGTGCTGGGGTTTTAATGAGACTCTGTATGCCCAGGGCGCCATGTCAGTGGCACTAGAGAGGGACGACACAACAGCTGATGGAGGAAACGATGAGGCTGGGGGGTGAGATTTTGGTTTTGCCAGCCCTGCTCCAGTGTGAGACTCCCAGACTGCCAGCTGGTCTGCTGGTTCATCCCTCTCCAGGTCTCTCCAAAGTGCTCATGCTGTTACCAGTCAGAGAACAAAAGCAATGTTCCAGCATGGGAAATGTAATTTCAGAATTACCCATTTGGGAAAAGTAAGCACAGTGCCAAATGTTTTGGCACTAAATGTTTGGCATTTAATAGGGGGAGGAGGTGGCCAGTGTCATTCTGGTCTGCAGATATACTGAGTCCCAGCATCATCCTCATCTTCTTGGAACCTCTGCAGGTTTGCCAGTAGTGAAAACATTACCATTGACCTCTCCGCTGAGCGCTGATGAAATTGCTGCTGGTATGTTTGCTCAGGAAGGGCTTCAGGGTTCAAAGAAGGGCAAATGAAACACTATTCAGGATTTAGACAGAAGGGTTGCTAGGGCTTGTGTAAAATAAGTTATACCTTGCATATAACTTTAAGCTGTTGTATTTAACCTCATTGTATTGTACTTCTGCCTTTTGAGGGAGAGCAGGCAGAATCTGAACACTGGAAAGCCAAGTCCTAGGTGACCCAGCCTAGGCAGCAGCAGCAGAGGTGACAAAAAGGCCTCAGCAGATACGGCTATCCTCTCTTAATCAGTGGTACACAAAGGGAAGAGGTTAAATAGATACTAGTGTTTGAGAGTGTGGGTAGGAAGAGAGCAGCTGGAACGTTTGGAACTAGAGTGAAAAGTCAGTGAGAGCTGCAGCACTGAGAGGACAAAAGAGCTCGGAATGGAAGGCCCACCAGCATGGTATTTGAAATTAGCCTGGATAAAGGGTAAGAAGTGTGTGTTCCAGGGAAACAAGCCCAAATGGTCTTCTTTTGAGGGGTGAGTTACCAAATTTGTTTTCCTTTTTTTAGAAAAAATATTATTAGGGATCCTAGCTATGCCTATGTAGTCGTAGTTCATCATACATGCTGTAATGAATAGGTTCTTGTTTTGATTAGAAACAAATTAATCCAGATTTTCCAGAAGTAAATTAACAAATTGATTAGAATAAATAACCATCATTTGCCACTCAGTCATCTTAACAGGATTTTTCAGTTGTGCCTGAGTTTGTCTTGGCATCCATCCAAACTGACTGTGGCAGCTCCATGTTCTTTATCAGCACAGTAAATGGGATGTGATTACTGTTCCTAGATCAAACACTGCACTAAAGGATCAGGCTTGAAACTGCAACATCTATTTCTTCTGAATATGGTGTTTTCTTCTGTTGTGCAGATGACAAATGCCTCATGCTGTGTGTACAACTTTGTCTAACTTTTAAGTACTTGACTGTTGTAGAAAAAGCTTCCAAGCAAGTCTTTCTTCACAATTTTGTATCTTCAGGACTCACAAGCAAGTGACTGGATGAAGCTGCTGCTTTGAGATTCCAGCACAGAACTGGTGTGAACGCGCTCACTTTCTGTTCTGAGGCATGATCACATTACAAACTGCTCTTAGCTTTTTGCAAAATTCTTACAGGCTACAGTGGAAAAAAATTCTTGGCCCTGTGTTTTATAATCCATTTTTGTGCATTTTACATTAACAGTAGTTGTTATTCTGCATTTCCTCTTATGTCTCCCTGCAACGTGCAGTACTGTAGGCAAATAATTGAATGGGATTGAAGACCTGCACCAACTCACCAAACTTTTGGTGTATTTTAAGAGCCAGATTTACCCCAAATAGTGTCCCACAAAACCAAAATATTTTGTTTCTTGTAAAATAGTTCAAAATAATTATGGAATTTTCTTTCTCACTGGTGTTAGTATGTTCTTCTTTCTCATGCTCATAATTTCAGAAAGAGAAAATGTGATTGAAGTCCACCCTTGTCAATGCTGCTACAGCTTTAATTACCCCAAATTCAGAAAATTATGAGTCCCAAGAATCTTGCCACTATATAACAGCTAGTTTGCTCCTATGGCACTTCTGGGGCTGCTAATAGGAGACACAGAAAGAATAACAAAGGTGTTTCTGATGATGGAGTAGTTCCAAAACGGGCACGAAGAAAGAGGTGAGTTAACCCAGAGTTACGCAGTGATTGACTCAGCTGACGTGAGGCTAGTGCCGTCTGTCCGCAGCCTGCCTCCTCTTTCACAGCGTCTGCAGGAGAAGTGGAAATCCGTGCTGGCTTGTTTATAGCCTGTACTCAAAGCACATCTCTCTCTCTGGGCCGGGCCCAGGCTGTGGCAGGGCATGAGCCACCTTAGCCCATCCAGGGGTTTGCTGGTGGCTGCAGTGTGCTGGGAGAGTCACCCCCGTGTGCCTCTGTGCCACTGCTCCGACCCCAGAGAGCCCTGCTGCCCCCTTCCCTGACTACTTTTGGGTATTCCCATCAAAATTTGGGCACATCTACAGTGAAGAGTAGAAGCTCTTGAAGGGGAAAGTATATTTTCACTTCATATAGCGAGCAGCTTCTGCTGGAGGAAAGTGATTTTATATGAGCTAATGCTAATGACAGTAGGGTGAACAAAGTACAAACTGCATTATTTTGCATTGGTAATTGGATGCCTTGCTCCTTGCCTGTTCCTGCTATGGTGTGTTTTTGTTGACTTGCTGTACGGATTACAACATCTAATCCTTCAAAACAATGTGTGGTTTTCCAAAGAATCATAAATCCATCATTGTCCATTGCAGCCTGACAACAATTTTCTTCATAATCTCAGAACTAGTGGGACTGGGATTTGGACCTGTCATATTACTCAGTATAAGGGAGCTGGTAAGAGTGCATTATTTCCATGAAGAGTATTAGGTGTTCTGATTTAGAGAATCAGTTAAGGGCAGCATTTGCAATCCCTCTTCATTCTCCATGCTGTCTATCCCTTTCTCTTTAACCACAACCAGTGTAAACTGTTTGAGATAATCCTGTTGTTGAGAAAAAACACTGTCTTACTGCTTAGAGCAAACAGTGAATCATGCTTTAAAAAAAGAGATGAGGAAAAGTATTTTTGCAAATGCTTTGATTTGTCTGAATACACGTAATGAATCTGAATGGTTGTCATCACATGCTGGAATTTTTAAAGTATTAAATCTATTCAAACTGCTTTGTTGGTGAACCTCATGGTGCCAATTCCTGATTGTCAGGATGGTTATTAAGTGATCACTGTCATCATGTTTTTGAGGAGACTGTTTCCCTACAGAGCACTCTGATCCTGATATAATCCTTTCCTATTTCAGCTTCAAGTGTGCATAGAAAATCTGTTGTGTATTTTGAGAAAACCATTATACCTGGGCATTTGTCCTGAGTTAAAACTATTGTATACTATTTCAATAGGCTGTATCATTGAAGTGTCACTATGTGTGCAGACCAGCCTGCAGCCTGCCTTGCTGGCTGCTGGATACTAAAGCCCCAGTACACTGCTCTGAGCCCTCCCCTGCCCATCTTCCCAGCAGAACCTGCAAATCCAGTGTGCAGTCTCTGCTAAAGTGTTCTGCTATCCTTTCCCCCTTTTAAGGATTATTCCAACTCTCACCTGGGAAGGCAGAACTTGCCTTTGCCCTGTGGTCATTGCATCCTTCTTGGGATCTCCACTCATGCGGCCTGGGAAAAAGGAAGGTTGAGAATATATTTTACAAGCAGTTGGGAAAAAATGCCAAGATAAAAATTAAACATACAAAATAACTGGTGTTTTGGGGTTTTTCCTATTCTCACTGACCATCTTCAGAGAGCCCTCTGGAGATGTGCAGCTAAGAGTGAGCCTCTCAAAGCAGTGGCTGCTGTTGATGTTTCTAGCCCTGCTGCTGACCTCAGGAGAACTGTGATGGGGTCCTGGGGCACTCCTCAGCTGTAAGCTATCAGCAGCAACCTGCCAGCTATTGGGAGTAATGTTTGGTGAGTGATACAGCAACCAATCCAGGTCAGGTTTTGTGTGGGAGGTATTTTAACATAACCCTACTTCTTGTCAGATTAAAAGTATTTTGGCTTTCTCTGAGATGGATGGGTGGTTTGGTTTTTATTCTCCTAGGAATGCAGTTTTTTCCCAGCTGTGAACAATACAAGATATGGGTAGATAATGAGATAACAAGTGGTGGATATTCCTCTCTTCCTCTCTCACTCTTACCTTGTTTTGACAACTCACACTGTAAACTCAGGGCAGGGACTCTTTCCCACTATGTGTGGGCATAGTACACTTCAAACACTTGCATGGGAGAAGAGTACAGAAATGTCACATCCCCTGGAGCAATTTTGATAATGACCCAAGGAGCTCTAGGGAAAGACTGGGTACACTCCTGGTCGCTATCCAGAGCAGCCTCATGGGCTCATCATGAGTAAGTAAGTAAGCAGAAGTCTCAGAGGTGGCTGGATCCATTCCCTCACCCTTAGGCAGACTGAGAATTTCCTCTGCATAGCCAAAGATGCTGAACTATTCCTGCTGTGCAAGGGCAGCAGCCAAAAAGAACATCCCCAGCCCCACAGATCATCATGTCCCAAGTGTGTAGGTTGAGACTGTGACTGCCAACCAAAGCCATGTTAAAGTCCACAGAAGGTCATGATGGGGTCCTGGGAAAGAGGAGTTCTTGCTTTGAGCAGAGGCTGCAGTCTCTGGGGACTGGTCTTCAAAGAAGCAAGCCTGATTTACACTTTTGAAAATAAATTATATTTAAAACAATGCTCTGGTCAGTCTCATTAGTTTCTTGCATCTTGCCTTCCTCACAACTCTTTTTAAACAAAGTGTCTACTTACTTCAGCATGAAAATAGTATTTAAAATACTTGGGTTTGCTTCCAAAACTTTTTTTCATGCTGCTGAAGTGACATTTCTCCAGACTTGTCTTTTATGTATAAATACATTTGAGCTTACAGTCCTGTCTTTTAGTTTTATGCTTTTTTTTCATTGGACCTTAACATCTATTCTGATGACACCTAACATTTCTTCTGTGCCTCTGGTACATAATTTGGTCTAGTCTTCTTTACAACTTCCTGCCTTCATAATTTATTGCATTGTTAGCATTTTCAAGCTGCAGTCTGCTAAAACCTGTTTATTTGTCTGCTGTAATTTTTGTTTCCAATCCTTTGACACAAATTTTCGTTTTAGTACTTGAGCAGCAATATCTGACTAACAATTATTAGGGTTTCTTGTGTTTATCAGTCTGTTTGAAAAGGAGGATGGCATGATTACAGTATTGTCAGAATCTACATAGTGACCTTTCACATCCATATCCATCCTATGTAGCTTTATGGCACTGATGATGTGATGGATGTGGGTCATGTTGACTGCTTCCCTGAGTAGAAGGTTAATGCATCCATACCTCTAAGCAGCCACCTTTATGAAAGTATTGGAATGATGAGATCCAGTCCTTGTTTTTTGTCTGCCCTTATTTCTCCCGCATCACTCCATTTTAAATGAGGCACATCCTGCTTTTTGAGTCCTACCACAGTTTTGTCTCTTGCATTTAAGGTTTATCTTTTCCATGATTTCTGTGACAAAATATTTTGTTTCTGAACTTGATATCATTTTCTGCTTCATCTGTATAACTGTCTAACTGCTGTACTCTTATTATTTGATACCTTTAAATACCAATTTTGTATTTAATCAAATTTAGAGGCAATCTGTGTTCTTGTAATTTTGTTTTTCTCGTTTAAAAGGAAGTGGTTTAATATAGTTGGACTAAAGTCTGCTTTTATTTTATTGTTGGAGTAATTTTATTCACTGAATTATTCTAAAATTTAAAGTTGCTGTGGCTTGTTCACTGCTGCCCCCAGCCTCTGCATAGGAATGGCTGTTGTGGGATGTCCTGGACCCTTTCATCTCCAGGATGGCTTTTCCGTGTCAGGACAAAACAGCTGGAACTCAGAAATGCCAAGTTACTGGTTTTAAATGAATCACCACATCAGGCCACAGAATTAAGTTGTTTGTGCTCTTATTTTCTGTTGGAAATGAGAAATGAAATGCATGAGTCTAAACCTTTGCAGATCAAAGGTACCATGCTATGCTTTTGCTGGGGACTGAGAGCTTTTAGTTCCTGCTCCTGCTCAGGCACTTGGTCAGCTGCAGGCACCTGAGCCCTTAGGTATATTTTAACAAGAGCTAAAGTGGTTCAGTGTGTGCTGAGGACACTTACTGCTGCTACCAGCTCTCCTCAGCACCACCAGCTCTTCTAGGCATGTATATGAGAGAGCCTCTGTTCTCATAGTATCATTACCAACATGCTAAAATTAGACAAGTTAAAAATTGTCTGAGCTGAAATGCACTCAACTCCAGATGCAGTTACCACTGAGAAAAACTGCTTTGAAGCTTTAGCTCCAGATAGGTGACATCCTGACACCCTCCTCACCTTTCACTTGAATGGAGCGTTTTGCATGGGTTTAACATACATGGATAGTCTTTGTAAACAGCTCTTCTTGTCTTTTTATTGTAGAAGCATTAGAGGCTCAATGGAGTGTATTTTTTACATAATTCCTTTATGCCACCTGCCAGCCAGGGGGTTGTTATTTTATTACAATAGTTTCTCATTACCTATGCATTTTCTTTGTAGGGGGCTGCATAAAACATCCTCTGAAACCTGAAAGAATAGTAAGTTCATTGCTTTATTCTGTGTGAGGCGTCCATGCTCCTTGTTTCTTACCTCTTGCAGATAGTGGGTGTGAGCCCTGCACAGCATGGACAAGACATTCTACCTTGGAACTGCTGCCAAATTCAATGAACTGTCAGCTTTGATGTATCCTGGGTTTTTTCAACCTACTTTTACGAGGAAAAGAAAGCATCACTGAGTCTATTTGCTTTTTTGCTATAACCGCTCCTCATATCATTTTGACAAGGTAGTCACCTTGTTATATCCCTTGTATGGATCATTGATCGTGTCACTTTTTGTAATCATTGCATTTTTGTTCCAGCCCTGCAGTGAGAGCGCTGTCAGCAGAGAAAAGGTAGTGCAGAGCTCAGACTTCTGCCCTGTTCTCATGAATGCAGTAGCAGGAGATTCATCATCAGAGGCTCCCATCAGAACCCTCCATTCTTCACATAGTTTGGAGCTCTTGGCAGACTTTCTGCTTCCACCCACACTGTAAAGACTTGTCTAATAATGCCAACAGCGTGAAGCCCATTAAGATCAGAATGGCAGAATAACTGAGTCCAGCTCTGCCTTTTATAGTGGAGAGTTGTCTTTTTTAAATGAAGGTGGAAAAGTGTGTTTCAGCTCACAGAGCTGGCAGATTTCTGACACTGAAGCAGCAGTGTATGTTTGCCCCATGAGTGCCTGGATGCCAGGGTGGGTCGAGGCATCACATCTCCTCCTCAACTGTGTTTGTATTGTGCCTGCTGCAGAGAGGTCCTGCCCCATCCACAAGGAGCTCCATGGGATGTGACCTGTGGGCAAGACTACTTACCACCCCTCCTGCTTCAGGCACATAGCTTTGTTATACTTGGATCCTGTGTTTTATTTCAAGGTGCTTGCTGTTCCCCTGCCCTTTCCTCAACCCTAGCCTCTGCCAGACTGACTTTAAAAGCTGCAGTCATCTGATTTCTTCTGGAACATTGCTCTGACAAGGAGGCTTAGCGTTCCCAGCGCTGCGGCTTTAAAGGATGACTGTCCCCAGGGGTGGCGGGATGGGCCACACAGGCACTGAGGGGCTTTGACCTCCACTCTGTGTGTATTAGCACCACACACCAGTGCCTCCGTTTAATACATTTATCAGTGTTTCTTACTGCACCATTGTACTCTACAGTATGTAGAATTGATTTGACATGAATCAGCAGGGGAAGCTTGCAAATCCCAAATGAACGATGTACAATGTTGGCTTTATAAAATACTCATCCCCAGTTGATGCTTGCAGCACAACATTGCACACCTAATTGCCCACATGTAGAACTGTGTCAGCAACCTGCCTGGGTAGGGTACAGTAAACTAACATAGCTAAGGTGTGATGGGTTTCTTTTTTCAAAAAGATTATGTCAAAGAGGGAAAGATCTGGTTTACATTTTTACAGAAACAAGATCCAGCTTCTTAAACTCAAATTGCCATTGATTCTAACAGTAGAAGGAATGAGCCTCATATTGATTTTAGACAACAACTAAAAATTGGATTTTGTGTGGCAAACTGTTCTTGGGTCATGACTAATTACTTCGCTTTGGGTAAAAGCTATTTAAAACACTCATAGTTATCATATTTCCTTTTAAATGCTCTTTTATCTGAAAAAAACCCTCCATCTCTTGTGAAGAGGAAAAAACCCAAATTCTGTACTCAGTTCAGTTTTGTCTGCCAGACAGCACTCTGCATTCTGTGAGAGCTGTAAGCGGAGGAGTGTCCGTGCAGGCTCTAGGAAGGAGCTGGAGCAGGGTGCCGTGGCACCGTGCCTCAGGCCGGATCCCGCGGGATCGGCTCCGGGAGCAGCTCCCAGCGCGGCCCCGGGGCGGCCGCGGTGACTCAGGTGCCGGCTCGGCCCAGCCCTTGCCGGGAAGCTCGTGTTTTATTTTCCACAGTCAGTTCTGCCTCAGGATGTGCTGCCGCGGGCCACTCCCTGAGGTACTTCAAGGCACGGGGGGATTTTTGTTGCTGGCGAGGCCGAGGAGCTTTGGCTAAAGGCATGAACAGGTTGTGCTTGTGATTCATGCTCACTCCTCTTCTGGGAGTGCCTGGGGAGGTGCCCGAGGGGCAGCTTGAGGTGCCCATAACATCCCAGCAGATGTGCAGGGACTGATTATTTAAGTCATGCCCTCTTCACATTGCCTTAGCCTAGCTGAGGTGCGAATGTGCCCTGCCCTGGCCAGGGGCAAGTGGCCCAGGCCGCAGCAAGCATCTCTGGGGTGCGTGAGATGGGAAGGGAGCACAGGGCTCCCAGAACCGACAACGCAGGTGAAGCCCTGAACATGGCTTTGAAAAGGAAAATAAGGACTGTGGAGGAGGTGTCTTGTGTCTTAGGAGACTTGTTCAGCAGATCTTCTGGACCTTAAGGGAGAAAATCAGTTGGCATTATATGGCGCCCTCTCTCTGGGCATGTATTTGTACAGTAGGTATCATTTCCAGAAGCTTTGCTTGGTGAGACACCTACAAGTACCTTTTTATGTTTGGATCATTCATATTTTTGTTAAAATTTGAATTTAATTATTTAAATTCTAGCAAAGAGATGGATGTGGCTGTCATGATTCCATGCCTGGCACAGCATCTCAGCCTGCACCACTATGGAGACTTGTGCTTACCTGTCAGGAAGGGTAGTGGGCTGGAGTTGAATGGACATGAGCTGAACAGAAGTTTGGGACCCAAATTGCTTCCAACCTCATCCAGTACCTTTATCTGTTGGTCTTGCCCATTTGCAGGTCAGTTTTGTGTTAGTAACATGAACTTCCGCTTGGCAGTTTCTCCCCCACTGACTGTCCACTGGCTGATGTCTCTCCCAGTCTGTCAGTCTGTGCTCTTCTAACCATGACTATTGAGTGCGCCCTTACAGCCAGCATGGGGATTTTTGGGCCTTGTTCACCAGAGAAACACAGAAGTCTCTTGCTTCATACTATATTTGCTTGGTCACATTGTCATCTTAGATCCTGTGGTTAGGACCAAAGTTCCTCCATCTGACCATGTTTCATTCTTCAGATCAATTCAGATCAGAAAAGCATTCACTCATTCCATATGCTATTTTTTCTAATACCAGCATTACTGGTATCTGTCTTCAGGTACTTTCAGAACATCTTCTTTTTCTTCTAAAAATATATACTTCCTTCCTGTACCTCCCTCCTTTTTACATGATCTAGTATCACCAAAGTCACAAATATTTATGGTGTTGGTTTTTCAGTTTAGTTAGCTGAGAAAAAGAATCAAAAAATAAGATAATAAAGTAAAACTGAAAGCTAGTAGAACACTGGTGAGAAAACAAAAGGAAGTTATCCAAAGGGCAGAGCTGAGGAGCAAAAAGAAATCAGGTGAAGTCTGAAGAGATGGTAATGAGGAATTGCTACCTGGAGAAAAAGATGACATTTTGAACAGCCTAAATAAATTGTAGAACTATAAAGAATACATCCATTAATATAAAATCTATTGTAACATTCTCTTTTTTGAAATACCAGTGGCAAAACCCAGAGCCATATCTTATTTAAAATGGCAACAGAATCTGTACGCTTCACTTTCTTGGAAATATTTGCTAGCACCAGCAGTCCAGCCAGCTGCAGGTAAACCATCTCCCTGGCTTTGCCAGGTACCTGAACCTTCCTCCTGCTAAAGAAAGGCAGAAAACCAGAAGGAGAAGATGCCAGGGGCTGTCAGCACTTCTGCTCAGCTCTCCAGCTGGTCATTGTGCAAAGGGCAAATGGCAGGAGAAGCGCTCAGCATGTGGGAAACAGCACCCTGTGCTCCAAGCCCAGCAGCAGCTCATCAGACAGCCCTCATCATTACTGATCCCTGGTGCCTTTTTTGTACAGTGCTAATAATCATCTTGGCTGTTTCCCAACTCACATGACTGCCTTCTGCCTGTTGAAATTATCTTCAACAGTTTGAGCTAGGTTTGGTGTTTTTCTGCATGTCCTAGGAGTGCTAGGGAGATGTGTCCGTACCATGTCCCTGCTGCAGCTCCTGACTGAAGGCACGTAGGTGATGCCCTCCTCTCTCTATCTCTGCCACTTTTTCTTGTCTTAGAGCAAGGTGCTTAATAATTTTGCTGGGTTTCAGATCACGCAACTGGAAATTGCTTTCAAGGTCTAAAATATGACCCTAGCCTTATTAACAGCTATGTGCTTCCAGACAGGAGAGACCCTGCTTATAATGCCATCTACTACTTAAGGAAGTGTATGTCCAGGCAATTGAACAGAAGTGCCTTGTCAGCTTCCCAGGTGACAGCTGGCCTCCCTTGCCTGTTTGCTGTCAGCCCACTGGATGATCATGTAAAACCTGTTGGCTGCAGGGATGGAAATAACAAGTATTCTTTCACAACTGCCCCAGGCTGAGGAAGGCAGAGCAAGACTCATCAGTGTTACACGCAAGGCTGGGCAGCTGCCTGTGGCAGCAAGACAGGGGAGCTGTGAGCTGCCTGCCTTGGCTGCACTTACTCCCAAAATCCTGGCACTTGGTGGCTCTGATCCTGCTTTGCTCTTTCACCTTTCCCCAGAACCATAAGCAGAGTCTCTTCACGCTTGAATTTTGCTTATTCTGCTGAGAAATTTGGAGCCGCTGTCATATAACAAATTACTGAACTTCAACTGACAAACATAAATCTTTAATCACACTAATTTACCCTCAGAGTACCACTGCAAGAAAACAGATCAAATTATTCTCCCAGCTCTGTTTGAGCAGGAGCTTAAGTGAGGGGAGGATATGCCCCTAATCTCCCAGGAGAGTCACAGTTGCTGCTCAGAGTACCTCCTCGCAAATCCTCTGAGCTCTTGGGAGTTTTCCTTTCAAACTGCCTTGAAAGTATAAAAAAAAAAAGTAGAGTAATCTGTTGAGGCAAGCTTGGCTGAATGTTTAATTGTTCCATTGTTTCTCAACACGTGGAAGCTGATCTACTGCTATCCAGTTAGAGAGGAACAACTTCTTTATAAAAATAACACTTGGGAAACACAAGGGAAAACAATTGGAGTTTGAACATGAATGGCCATAAGCCCAAAGAGAGTCATGTCTGACAATGAAGAAAAACTAAACAGATTTATTCTTTCTATATATAAAGCAAACTATGTTTTTACATAAGAACAGATGCCCTTTGTTTTCAACGCATGGTCAAAAACAGTGGCATTGGTAGCGGGGGGAAACGGTTTTAATGCTTTGCTGGGAAAATGGCATTGGCACTTCCCATCTTTGTCAGTGGACTATTCCTCAGCTGTGCCTAACAGCCAGCCGTGGCTGGGGCACACTTGAACTCCCCCGAAAACCATGTTTTCCCCTTTTCCTCCCAGCTGTAGAGTTCAGTGCTTGCTCTGAGGTCACTGAGTAAGCCTGTTAGACAAGCTCAAGGTATTATTAACAGTGAAATATTCCTGAGCTGCTCTTATGATTTTTTTACAAATGCTACCAAAAATGTCCTAGTGCAATATTTATTTCCAGGCGGCAACTGAAGAAGCCAAACATATAATGATAAGTACAAATGTATTTTTGTCATCCACAGAGGACCTTACTGAAAGCGCAAGAATGAGCTCTAATGTCTGCACAATCCTGTGCTTGATTTCTTACTCTTTCTTCCAGGATCCACAAGAAATTTAGCTTGCAGCAAGAGGAGATTTTGGTTTTGTTATGAAAACAGAACAAAATAATAGTTTTCACATAAAATCTTCAATTGTGTGGTAATCTTAACTACCAGAAGATGAGAATAATTTAAGAGAAACCACTTAAAGTACTTTACAACACTTTTGTGTCCTCTGGTAGTAGGAAGAGGCTTTAAAATGTGGATACACTGCAGGCTATTTTATCTTCCCAGAAAGATGTGTGTAAGTACATGTGTCAGCAGAGCAATAACCACTTTCTTCTCTTGCAGTAATTTGAAATTTTATGCCATTCCTTGAACCTCCTGCAAAAGGGACTGTTAAGGACAAGGCCTAAATGCAGCAAAGTCACCTACTGTCTCTTCTAGATTTTTTAAAGGATGAAGCTTTTATCAAAATCACCTTTTTTGTGATTTTTGTATTGATTTCATTGTCCTTGTAATTGCACAATTCAAATGCAACATTCAAAATGCTCCTCAGAAACAGCTTTCTCTCTCTACCCATTGGATACTCTTAACTGCTGTAGTGGACAGGACAGGACAGCCAGCATGCTGTACTATTGATCTGTCTTCCTCTTTTAAAAATGTTAAGCAAAACTTTACCCAAAATGTGTTTGATATATTTGCAAAGGACTCTAAGGGTATTGCCTTCATACATTTAAACAAACACTGAGTGCAGATGTAGGTAATACAACATCACCAGTGAGTGGATAAGCAGATAAGAAAAATGAAAGATAATCTGTTTAGCCATTCCAATTGCCAAACGCTCCTGCTGGATGGCTCTCTGCTGTCACTTACTGTCTGTGTGATGCCAAGCTAACCTCAGTGCTGTAACTGCATCCACAGCAACACAGGTGAGGGAACCCACATCCAGCAGCCTACCTTGAATTGATTTTAAATGCTCTGACATGCCTTTCTGTCAGGCAGTGGTTTGCATGGTTCTGTGTAGTGTTCGTGACACATCTCTGCTCTGAGGTGTGGTACCTTTTAAACAAATGCCATATGGGGTTGAAGTTAGAGGAGTGAAATATGAGGTCAGTAGCATTGGAAATATGGAATATTGGTCTTGCACTGGGAATCTGTGAAGAATGAGGGTGTGTGAATTTGTGCTTAGAAGATCAAAAAAGTTTCTCCAATGGCCTATGAAAAGGGCACCAAGCTAGAAGATGAAGGCAAGCATCAGCAGAGGTAAGGATATGAGGACATAGTTCATCACAAATTGGAGATAGGAGGAGATGCTCATGCTCTGTCAGCTAAAACCAAACGGTTGATGTGATTTCTGTCTGTCATGTGTTACCTGACACAGGTAATAACCTCATAAAATATTCATGGATACAATCAGTCTTTATGGTACAAATTTAAGGAAGTATTACACCTATTAAAAATCTTTTAGCACTGTGTTTTTCCATGAATCCTGGGTATGCCCCAAAATGTAAGACCAGACTGGGAAGTAGCAGGGAATCAGGAAGGGGGGATATCCTTCCTGGTGGAGTCTGACTTCTGAACATCAGGATATGCTCCTTACATCCTGCCCAAACTTCCTGATGCAGTATTTAGAGCCCAAAAAAACTTCTACTTTGAGAAGATCCCTTTCTGCTTTTAGTGTTACACTCTTTTAGTCTGAGATATTCAGAGCAGACCTATGATGTTCCATCACACAGAGCAGTGTTCTGGCTGTTTAAACCCAAAAAGCAACATCACGCTCTGGACCAACCATGATACATTTTCTGATCTTTTTCCTGTCTGTGTTTGTGTGTCTCTGCCACAACTTAATCATTGTCCACTGGACTACATTAGAAACCTGCCTGAAGCTGAATTAATTTTATACTAGTGAATACACCAACTTGGGTTATGTAGTTATGTGTATCTTGTACAGATTACTGGATTGGAAAGAAGTAATAGCTGAGGTCTTCTTCAGGCAAGTGGAAGAAGCCTTGTTTGATCAAAGTGATTTGGAATAGACAGCACGGATTTGTGAAAGGGAAATTGTGCTTATCCAAACTCATGACCTTCTAGGATGAGAAGAGTGGCTTGAATGAGTGGATGTTCTCTTTCTTGGCATTAGACAGGGTTTCAAAACTGTCACCTGTAACATCCTCATAGACAAGCAGAGAAGTGTGTGCATGATAAGTGGACAATGAGGTGGACTGAGAACTGTGTGAATTGCCAGGCTTAAAGGGTTGTGATCAGTGGCACAAAGTCCACCTGGAGGCCTGTTACTAGGAGTGTACCCAAAGGTTGGTACTGAGACTGCTGTTACTTAACATCTTCATTAATAACTTTGGTGATGGGTGATGGGACAAGCTCAGCAAATTTGTTAATGGTTCAAAATTGTGATGAGTGGCTGATTCCATTCAGAGGGACTTGGGCAGCCTGGGGAAAGGGGCAGAGAGAAATCTCATTGAGCTCAGTAGAGAAAAATACGAAGTCCAATACCTGGGGAGAAATAGCTCCATGTTCCTGTACAAACTAGGGGCCAACCAATGGGAAAGTAACATGGAAGAAAAAGGCCCTGAGTATCCTGGTGGACAAGCTGACCATGAGCCAGCAATTCTCCTTCTTGGCAAAAAAGGCTAATAGTACCCTGAGCTGCATCAGCAAAGTGCTGGGGGAAGTGACACTTGCCCTCTGCTCAGCCCTGGCGTGCTGTGCCAGCGCTGGGCTCTCCTGGATGACAAAGTTATGACCTCAATGGACTGAGTCCCATGAAGTATCTGAGAGTTGGTTAAGGGACAGGAGCAACTGTCACATGAGGAAAGGCAGAGAGAGCTGGGAATGTTTGGAGTGGAGAAGAGAAAGCCTTTTTATTGGATATAAATACCTGATGGGACGATATGAAGAAGGCAGAGCCTCTTCTCAGATATCAACAGGATAAGAGGCAATGGGCACATACTCAAGCACAGGAAATTCTATCTGAAATAAAAACCCACTTTTTTACTGTGAGGTAAACAGCAACAGTTTAAAACACTTAACACAGGTTGCCCAGAGAGGCTGTGGAGTCCCCATCTGTGGAGATATTCAAAAGCCATGAGGACATGGTCTTGGGTGGAGCGTTCTAGCTGACCCTACCTTAAGAAGGGAGGCAGGGCATGGACTAAATGATCTCTAGAGGTCCCTTCCAACCTCAACTGTTATGTGCTTCTGTTCTCTAATTTCCAAATTGTTATGCACTTGAACTGCACTTTCCTTTATCAGGAAAGTAAATCAGTTCCTGCACGCATTACAAGTAACAGGCATGAGAACCTCTCTTTCCTATTTCAGACACAAAGTGAGGATGTAGCTTTTAGATGTTTTAGAAAAAGTTGGACGTGAAGACAGTGTATATAAAGAACCATTTGCTATATGATAATCAAATGCCGCTTGATTTACACAAGGTTGAATCATAAATGTCTGAGGCTTTGCTATTGCCTGGAGCTGCGGTGCTTGACCAGCCTCCTCATCTGTGAAGGGCTCCTTTGGTCCTGAATAGTTCATGATATGTCATCAAGTAGTGCTGGATGTAACCCCAAAGGCATAACATTCCTCTAGTTCTGTAGAGAGTCAGGTGACAAACCCAGGAAAATATTTGGGTACAGGAAATTTAAGATGTCATTGTGTCTAATTTATGCATATAACCTGATTTTGCCAATAAGCAAAGGCACATAAGCCACATCTGTATTAATAAATGAAATAGTCAGGGGGGCTGATTCATCTGCCAGCTTTACTTGTATCCATGTGCTGGCTTTGGCTAGGATGATTTTGTTTACAGTGGCTGGTATGGGGCTGTGTTTTGGATTTGTGCTGTTGATAATACAGAGATGCTTTTGCTATTGTTGTGCAGGGCTTACACAGAGCCAAGGCCTTTTCTGCTTTTCATAGTGCCACACTGGTGAGGAGGCTGGGGGTGCATGGGAGGCTGGGAGGAGACAGAGGTGACCCAAGCTGACCAAAGGGATATTTCAGACCATAAGGCATCATGCTCAGTATATAAAGGGGGGCGAAGAAAACGGATGGGGGGGGGGGGCATTTGGGGGGATGGCATTTGTTTTCCCAAGTCACTGTCACATGTGATGGGGCCCTGCTCTTTTGAAGATGGCTGAGCGTCTGCCATGGGTAGCAGTGAATTAATTCCTTGTTTTGTTTTGCTTGCATGTGTGGCTTTTGGTTTTTCCATTAAAATGTCTTTATCTCAACCGACATCTTTTCTAGCTTTTACTTTTCTGATTCTCTCCCTGATCCCACTGATGGGAGAGTGAGTGAGCAGAAGTGGGGGGCTTGGCTGCTGGCTGGGGTTAGACCACAACATCACAGAGCTAAATTCCACCTGCCTCTGGACAGTGTGGCTGCATCCTGCCTGTGTGACTCGTGGGCCGTGCCTGCACAGTGCAGGGGAGCTTGCTGGGGAGCTAGGACCCTGCAGGGAATAAGCTAACCATATATTTTTGTACAAATATGTGACCAGACAGGTCGTTTATGCTTTCCTTAGGCTGTATCTGAGCCCCAAATATTTTCTGCCTAATGGGTAGGTCTAGGTATCCATTCCATGATTCCAAGTAACAAGTAATTCCATCAAAGTGTCTAGTTAATATTAACGGCCTGTTAGAACAGTGTTGCCCAAGACGTGGCCTGTACTCATTAATCAGGTTGTAGGACATTATTGGGAAAGTAGTCAGGGCATGAGAAAGAGCAACTAGAGGTAGATTAATACATTACTTAAGTGGTTAGGGAGATGATGTGAATCCCTCTTGTTCACCTAGAACAGGAGCATGGAGCAGAACAGCTGAAAATGCTGCTGCATAGCAAAGTCAGTAGGAAACACCGGGGCTTCCTTTACATTCTGCATAGTCAAGGCTGCTAGACAGGGCTGGTCGCCCTGTGAGAGGCCTCAGTCATCTCAGGAGAGGCACCTGCCCATTCTGTGTGACTGCTGAGAGGGCTGGGCAGGCTTCACCCCGCCGTGGAGGAACACAGTAACAGGGCTGCAGCTGCTCTGGCCGTCTCCTGTGCAAGGCTACTGTGTTTGCAGGGCCACCCAGGAAGCTGAAGACTCTAATTCAGTTGCTCATCCACTGAGCTCAGCCATCCCCAAGGAGGAGCCCCCAGGCATGGACAAGGCTCCCACTGGAGTAGGGAACATGCATGCTGGTGACTGGGAATTTACCTGCTAGGGGCCCTCTTCTAAGTTGCCGATTCTCTTCTCTACTCTACTAGTGACTGCTTGAATTCCAATCCAGCTTCCAACGTCTGCCTGATAGGCTGAAGTCTGTCCTTTCTACTATGCCTGCTTCCCAATTAACATTGAATTTTGTAAGAACATAATTTAGTCAGACCAGAAAACCAATGTTCTCTCCCTGGCAGATGTGGATGCTTAGGGAAAGAACACAAGGAACAGCTGGTACAAAATGATCCTTCCTGACTTATTTACCCCATTCCAGCATCCCATGGTTTTGGATTTCCTTGGCAATGGTAACCAAAACACTGAATATTAAGCCAGATAATAACAATAATAGCAATGACAATGATGATGATGATGCCATTATCTAACTACTAGCCACATCTTTTCCATTAATTTGTCTAATCACTTGGAAAACCCTTCTACATTTTCAGCTCTTGCAGTGATCAGTTCCACAATTTACTTAGATGATTCAATCATGTTTATCCCCCAGACACCTATTTTCAGGAAAACAATTTCTAAATTATTTTGTCTGTGTCATTATGAAAGAACTTCTATTTTTTTTCTGAAAATTCCCCTTTGTCCTTGGTCATCTCTTGCTCTGTTTTATGTGTTTTGAGATTAGCAGGGGGAACACTCACACCGTGCAATGTGTATTACACAGAGGTTTACAAATATGCACTTTTGTTCTCTGTGGTAGCAAAGTCCAATAAAAAGAATTTCCATCCTTTCCTCTCTCTCCACCAGAGACCCTTTAAAAACTAGGTTAAGGAATTGGTTTAGGAGATTGTGAATATGTAAACCCTCAGAGGCAGCAGCATGTCTCTGTTGGGTCTGACTGAGATAGAGTTCACTTGTCCCTCACTGTGCTGTGCTTGGCATCAGTAGCTGGAAGGTGTTGATAACACACCAGTGTTTTGGCTACTGCTGAGCAGCCCAGTCCCTGTAACACTCCTTCCCCTCCACCAAGGGGGCCTGTGGCTTCACGAGAAGGACTTCAGGAGAAACCCGAGGTGGACATTAGGGTTTTAGAGCCGGAGTTATCGAGGATAGGCCACTGTACTCCAGCTGAAAGAGCAATGGTAGCAGCCTATAAGGGGCTTTGAGCTGCCTCAGAAGTTTTTGGGACAGAAGCTTGGCACCTCTTGGCCAAGCTTCTGTCCCTCTTGACTGTGATTGCCCATCCTACACTGGATGTTTAGAGGAAACATCCCCTCAACACCTCACACAACCAGCGCTACATGGAGTAAGTGGGCAGAATTAATTATACAACAAGCTCAGATGGGAAAACCCTATTTCCCAGGAATCCTAGAAGAGCTTAGGACTGGCCAGAAGCCAGAGATTTTGGAGCATTGCCTGAGAAAGTGACTCATGCCCAAGAAGCACCACCATATGACTTCCACTTTCTGACAGGTACCCTAACCACAATGATCTCATAATAACTTTGAAGCTAAGCCCTTCTTGAAAAACAGAAAGTGACCACTATTGCACTTGGTGGATAGCCTGTTGCTTTCATTCCAGACTGAGTCCCTCGGGGACTTGAGCATTGCTGGTTTGGTCAGTGACTGGACCTACACAGGTCTCTGGGTGCTCCCCTCTGTTTGGAGAGGTGTGTGCTGAGATGCCTGGGAAACTTGGGAGGTCAGAAGTGGGAGGAGTCTGGAGGTGAGACCCTTGTAGAGGACAATAAATGAGCAAGGGTCTGATGCTTCAACCCGTCAAAAAAATGTCACCATAAATGGACTTTTATCACTCCTGATCTACACAAAACATTGCTGTAAGGTTGCAAATGCCTAAGTTCATGTTAGATCAGTGGCACAAGCAATGTGCCACTTGACAAAAGCTTCACCTGCTGTCCCATGGCTGACAGCCATCAGCACAGTGAGCATTTGTCATGTTGGACCCAGCTGCTTCCCAGCCTCACCCTCTCTTCAGCACCAAGTCCTGACGTTTCGACTGAGGCTATTCCTGTTTTAGCACAGTGATGCTTCACTCTTTTTGGTTTCTATCTGCCACACAGAAAGAAGCAGAAGGAGGATGGAACCCCCAGCTTTTCTTGGGAAGAAGGAATTGCTAGGCTTTCTTAGCCTAGAAAAGGGCTGCCAGCTGTATGTCCAAAACAGGTTCCACAGGAGCCAGACACAGGGCAGTTCCTGCCTGCCTCGCTGTGTGCCAAAGCTAATGAGGTAAGAATATCAAAGCATTCCTTGGCAATCACTTGATGGAAGGAGAGGCTCAAAATTAGAGAAGTTTTTTTTAATAGTTTTTTTTTTTTTTTAAAGATAAGATTCTGCAAACACAAAAAGGCCTTCCATCCCAAATTACATGCCAGACTTATCTTGCCTGGACCATCAGGTTCCACAGACACTACTAAACTCTCCCTGCTATCTAAATCTTCTCTGACTTTTTCCTGTTCTGCCCACTCTTAGGTCACCTCCTGACTATCACCTCACTTTACTAGGTGGGTCAACCCTTTGGTGAGTTATTCTCAGCTTCTCACCACTCCTGTATATACTGCTGGTCTCCATTTCAGCTGTCTATTCTCCTGTCTGAATAAATGCAGAATTTCCTTTGCCTGTCTCCTTGCAGACAATTTACAACTCACTCTCTACTCCAGACCTGTCTTCTGCCCACACTGAAATCTGAGCTGCTAGATAAACTGAACTTGGACAAACTGGAGCTCCTTAGCACTTCCCTCTTTTCCTTCTTCTTTTTTTTTTTTTTTTTTTTGTTTGTTTTTTTTTTTTGTTAACCATAGACAAAAAAAGCCACACACAAGCTTGTAACTTGTGCACTCTGTCGTCCTCAAGTCTAGGCTGCATAAGCCTTGCAGTCTTCCTTCATGATGTTAAGTAATGAGGCATTTTAAGAGGACTATTGTGTGGCTCATGCCCATGTCTGGCTTCCCAGGTTTCTGTGTCTCTTCCACCACCTGGGCAGTGGAAGCAGGCACAGCCTCCCATTGTGCATCCCATGGGTGTGGGGCTGCTGACATGGAGCTGCAGAGGGGCAGGCAGGCAGGCTAAAATCAGAGGCAGAGCTTACTCAGGAGCCATGGAAGCAGTCAGTCAGACAAGAAACAACCACGGAGATGTGCTGTCTGGGGAGAGGAGGGGGCAGGAAGGGTGTGGTCCTGAAGGAGAAGGTAAGGCTGGCAGAGAGGGAAGTAATGATGAAGCTAGCCTTTTCCCCTGGAAAAGGGAAACATCTTTGCAATTTCTCTTGACTAGGTATAGCTTTGCTTCCTGGAGGAGGCAGAGCTCCTGGGAACGCTTGGACAGAGAAGCTGGGATATGCTGAGTACATGTGGTTCAGATTTTTTCCTTTCCTATCCCCACAGAAAACATCAGGCAGGTTTCAAAACTGGGAACTTGGTGTTACATCAGTGCTTCCTGCCCTGTTGAAAGAGTTTTTGAAAGTAGCTACTAAATCACCAGTTCCTGTTGTAGGGCCTGTTATAGCTCTGGTGTCCAACTGGAGGTATGCCATGAAGACACAGCACTAGTGTTCAGTGATTTCTGAAGAATCTGTAACCCTCTCTTGGGGGCACATGCCACCTGCAGTGTCCCAGGACACAGCCCAGAGGTGTTTTATCATGATAGGTATTGGAGAATCTGGCTGATTTTGAGCCAGTGGGCTCCACCAGTAAAAGTTGTTTACAAGGAAGTAGCTAAGGCAAACCAAGTTTATACACACTCTGTATTTGTTGACATTAAAAGATAGGAAATGGATGGGCAAGGCTGTCACTATGTCATCTCTCTCAAACTCTAGGCACAGCAAAGGAAAAGTTGTAAAGACAGTGCAGTTTGATGATAAAACTTATTATAATGCCTTACATGTTAATTGCAATTAGAGCATCAGACTCACCACCTCACATCATCCTGTGGGCACTTCCAGACCCGCACTGTGCCTTTGGCTGGGTGTTGTAGCATGGAATTGCAGCAGTAAATGTGCTTGGCACCAAAGTTTTGACACACTACAAAATTTTTGGCTGCATCAGGACAAAAGGAGATAAATCCCCCCTTTCAGGATGAAAGCAGAGCTGGAAACAGTTAACCATTTGGTGATGTCCTGACAACTGGTGTGCCTAACAGATGATCCCCTCTGGACAGCGTGGTCCTGGAGGAAGTGTTCCTCTTCCCAGAGAGCAGCTTGCTGTGGTACATCTTGAAAACTTATACAGAGCTTTGTGCAAACATAGGAGTACAGAAAGCACTCAGTGAGAAACACAGCAGCCTGCTGGGATTTTCCCTGGATACTCTTGTTGCACAGTTGTAATCCTCTCAGTTTCCTTTCTGTTCTGTGGATTTGGATTTTCTGAGGCAGGATGAGAAATGTTTTGTCGTAGCACAGTGTTGGGGTTCAGGGCAAGCATCCCACTTTATCAGTTAAAAGCAAGGCCAAACATGCCATGTTTCTGGAAGCCAGTGTCACAGCTGGAGGGACTGAAGTGGGATGCCTGGTTACCTTCTCCCTTCCTAACAGTGCCACCTCTGAGTCCCTGTGGCCTGATGGGAATGGCCAGATACTGATGACACCACATGTGCTGTGGTGAGTGGGAAGTGGAAAGCCAGAATGAATTTCCAGGGATATGTGGAAACTCCCTTCTGGAGCTCTGCTTTTCACAAACTTCTCTAAAAACGGCTGCATCCCTCCCCCACAAGAAGCTGTAGGATGTGTGCCAGTTGGGCTGCACTGGAAGTAAAGGGAAAAAGACAAAAATCTGAAGTATGTTGTTTTATGCCATTCTCTAAGGAATCCTGGGCAGATTTTTTTTAAAGAGTGAGTGAAGTTTGTTGTCTAGAAATGATTATTTTAAGAGCAGGAGCAAACTGCATTTAAAAGGGGAATTCACCTCTTTGCCTCACACGGTTGTTCAGGATGTGTAATGTCCGGAAGCACTGTAATGTTACATGTTTTAATTTGGACCATGGCAGTTTTGCTCCCAGCAATTGTGTGTCTAAACCAAAAGTTGGAAAGGGACACGCTGGTCTGGACTGCTCTTTAAACACACAGAGGTCTGCCCTGCTTATAGGGCATCTAGAAAGCACATGTGCCTGGAAGGCTCCCAGCTGGGTGTCCCCAGGCAGCCCCACCACTGGCATCACCTGCCATTTCCCTTTCCCAGAGGGAATGCAGCAGGGATGGAGAGGAATAACCACTGCTCTGCTGTGGGACCCCACGGGGAAGCGTTCATGGGTTAACCTGTGAGTGGCAACTTGGGCATAAATCCACAGAGGATTTGGACCTGGAATACCACTGTGGCCAGAACAGCTGTTTTCTCTCCCAGCTCACTGCAGTGCCTCTTACCTTAGGAGGACACCTAGGGCTGGCTCTGGCCTTAGCAATGAGCTTTGTTTGACCTCATCACCATGCCCTGAGCACACCCCAGTGAGGACCCTGCCTGGCTTTCTGCCAAGGTTACTGCATTTTGCTGGCAATGGTCACGCTGCCAAAGCCCAGGGATCACATCAGAGTTTATATGGCATTGCTCTGGTTCACCCTGCCAGGGTGAGAAGTTACAGGCAGAAGTGGTTTGTGCTCAGTGGTCCAGTTTGTGTCTGAGCCAGAGTACAACAGCCCCATCTCCTGCTCTCCACAGTCTGGGGGGTCTGGAGAGCTGGCTGCCAGCTTGGCCTGCCTCCACTAGCATCCATGCCATCCTCTGTCCCACTGCTCTTTAGAATCAAATGCCTGTAGCTCATGCCAGTGGGATGAATAATGCACAGAAATGCTGCAGAGTGGGATGAAAGGTAGGAAGTGTGGGTGATGCCAAGTCTTGCTTCCCCTCAGCACAGAGGTATTTTTTTTGCTGGAAGGCTTTCCTGTTTTTCGTTAGGCAGCTGTGTGACGGTCTCTGGGCAAGGAGTCCCAGTCCCTTGCAGTGCCAAGAAAAACTAAGTTCTTGGCCTCTGAATGCCCATGTGGTGAGTAAGCTGGCAAGGATTAGATGTCCAGCTCTGCCATGCACAGATGGGAACAGACGGGAAGCTAGAAAATGGTTGAAGGGAAAGAAGAAACCTAACTGAAAAATGCTGGAGAACTTGAGGTCGTCTTGGCACAGATGCTTCCCCAGCACAACTCAAAGAGCAGGGAGAAAATGGAACCTCTCAGGATGGTAATAGGCTTCTCTCTTTCATTCTTTCCTCTTCCCTGCCCCAGTCACCTCTTTTGAACATGACCTGCCAGAGCAACACACAGCAACTCCTCACTGCCACACAGACTGGCTGTAGTTAAGGCACTCCTTAAGATCTTTCATCAAAATCTGTACCATCACCCTGTACCATCAGATAAAAATCTGCTTACTTTTGATCTAATTGCATTTAATAGGAGCTTGGACTTTTTTCCAGAGTAAGAACAATTGTTGTTGCTTAAATATTTTATAAACTAGCATTTTTCTGGCCAGAACACAAACTCTTAGAAGTCAATGATGAGGAGCCATCATGTACCAACACTTTTTTTTTTGGGCACAATGTGACTCTGGGTATTATTTTAACTTTCCTTCACTGGGAAGTGAAGGAAAATTTACTTTTTACTTTCTCACTGTCAGCATGATTTCAGTTTTCCCTTTGTGTCATGTCTCAGAGGTGTAACTTTACCTTTGTGATACATAACTAAATTCAATGACTAAATTAACGTTGTTTTAAAAGACTGAGAGAAGAGTTTATAGCCATTTCTTACTTAACAAAAGCCATAGTATCTTGCCCAGTTGTTCAATTCATAAGCCAGCATTTACAGTTACACTTTTCTTTGGGAAAGACATTGCTTTGGAGACACAATGCTGCTACACAAGCTGCAGAAACCTGCATTTACTGCTCCCACTGCTGTACAGAGTAATCCTCATACTTGAAAGGGAATGGGCAGAAAGTGTTTTAGCCTGCAAAGCCTTCCTAACTTTACCTGTCTAGGAGAATCTTACAAGGAGATTCCCATTTCTAAGGGAACCTTATTCCAGGGAACACTGTATTGGATTTGCATGGCCCTCTTTTGGTATTGGGCAGGCTATAGGGGTGGCTTCTGTGAGAAGCTGCTGGAAGCCCATGTGCAACACAGTCAAGGGCAGGTGGCTCCATGATGGACCTGCTGCTGGCCCAGGCTGAGCCCATCATCAACAGTGGTAGTGCTTCTGGAAAAGCATTTTTAAAAAGGGAAAAAACTGCACATCAGCACTCAGCTGGAAGAGGGGAGTGAGAATATGTGTGAGAAACGACTGCAGACACCGAGGTCAGAGAAGGAGGAGGGGAAGGTGGTGTCCCAGGTGACAGAGGTGAGACTCCCTGCAGCCCATGAAGGTCCATGGTGATGCAGAGATCCACGCGCAGCTCCTAGAAGAACCCCCAGCAAAGCAGATGGATGCCCAAAGGAGGCTGGGACCCTGTGGGAAATCCCTGGCAGGACCTGTGGCCCCATGGAGGGAGGAACCCAGGCTGGAGCAGGCTTGCACCACCGTGAGAAAGGCAAGCTGCTTGCAGAGCTCTGTGCTCATATAAAAGGAGACATTTTAAGGATGCAGGCCATGATAAAAGCATGGCTATAATAATCCAGAAACAAAGACACTTGAACATAAACAGTCTGATGCAAGAGAAAACTGGAATCGGATTTCATAGCATCAAGACCTCTGGAGATCACAATGGGATCTCCTAGCTGAAAACGGAGTGGAAGGCATGAAGTACATTACTGGGGCTGAACTGGGGCCAACACAATGATCACTGAAAGTGCCACGACTGATGCACAGTCAGTCTTTGGGCAAGGAATCAATCACAATTCACCTCAGGTGCCTGATATTTCTTCCCCTCCCTTTGCTCACATGATTGATGGGAAAGTCATTATTTCAATGAAAGAATTTCATGACTGCAAAACCAAAAGTCCTGTGTGCATAGCCCAAAGAGGTTTCTCATGCTCTCTGCAAAAGGCCAGCCAGGCCTTGAGGCTTGGACTAGGGTTTGCTTCTCTACCTCAGAGTGTGCGCAGAGCCACCAGAACAGAGCCACCTCTAAGCTGTATTCAAAGACAGTGGCAAAGCTTGCCCCCTGTCCCTGCAGCAACTCTGGTTTGCACTGACAGCCTTCACCACACTATAAAGAACAGGCTGGATCACATGCCTGAACTCTTCATCTAGTGAATGTACAATGCTTAGACACTGCAACCATGCATGCCTCAAAAACCAGAAGCAGCTTTGTGTTTGATCTCACTCATCCCCTTCTGGAAACATGGACATAAGAAATCAGGAGGGAAACTTCCATCATGACAAAATGTTCTCTATCTTACAGGACACATATTTGGCCAGAAGGGAAATTCAACGTCAGCTGAAAGGGAATAAGGACATGCATTGAAGCAGTACCAGCAGAAAACCATTACAACTATTTTAAAGGGTTTTCCAAGCACGGTGGCTCATGCTGTGCAATAATACAGATGCTACAATTTTAACAATAGCAAGGACTTCTTTGCTGTAGGAGTGTCAGACCAATTGTCTGAGTCCTGAGAAGCTCCACTGTGAACAAAGTAAGTCTGGGTGAGTTGCATACCTGCCAGGTACGCAACTCCTCCTTTTTTGAATCTAAAAATGTGGGTTCAAGTCATGCAAGTGACCAATACATACTGCAAATTTTATTTTTATTTCCTTATTACAGAAACTAAATTAGCATATGCCTACATCTTAATTAAAACAAATTCACCACTGCAGAGAAAGAGTATTCTTTTTATTCTCTAAAGCACACCTGTGAACACAGAATGAAGTGTAATTCAGTATGTGAAAGCTTCTTGGTGCACCTCTTACTGCAGTTTCTCCATTAGTTCTTTTAAAAAAATCATTAGATCTTAGGTATTTTTATATGCTTCCATAAGCTTTGCATCTTCTACCCCTAATGCAATTCACTTTTAGAAATCAGTTAAGAAGCTAAATCAAAAAGGCCCCTTAAGTTTGCTTTATTTACAGATGCAATGGCTGAATTTAAATAGATTACAGTCACTCCCAGCACCAGCTTCCAATTTAAAGGATTAGTGCATTCCAAAATTTCTCTTTAATCTGTTTTCTAGAAGGGATTAAGTTGTCCATAACTACAGCTATGTAGGTAATCCCAGCCACCTACATAAATTACCTTATAGAAAATAAACATGCTGACAAAAATATTTATAATTAACAAAATGACAAAATGAGAAACTCAGCCTTCAGGAAGAATGGACAGAAGTTTGGTTTTGTGCTGCAGTCACTGCTGACCATGGGAACAGCAGCAGTGTGAGAGAAGAACAGTCAAGCAGGCTGAAGTCCAGAGCAGGTGTCTCTGGTTCCTTTGTGAAGAGAGCTGTATGTCCAGCTCTCATTTCCTCCTCCTTTTGACACATCTCCCATTACCACTTTTTTGTGAAATAATCGGGCAGATTTTCTGAACTGAGACATCATGCAGCTTATTTCAGAGGGGAAGAAAATAACTGCATCTGCAGGCAGGCAGACTTGCATTATCTGAATAAAGACAGATCTGTTCCTCTGAGTTTTAGAGTTTACAAGTGGATGAAGGTCTTGTGGCAACTGAGAAACTACTGTAAGATAAACAACTCTGATGCACATGTATTTGTCTGTTCTTACATACTTTCAAAACCCAATGGAAGGAAGAAGTATCTGTGATTCAGGTAGATCCAGAAGGATTTTTTTTCTTACACAATAAGGTAAATTACTTAGCACATTCCAGGTTAAAAAAATTACAGTAAACATTCAGTAACTGGAATGCATATAATATACAAGTACCATTACATTTACAAAGCTGTTCATGACAATTTTTCTATATTAAGCATAAAAAAGTTACAAGCTAATTCACAATAACCTTAGTTACAATGTTATTAAAATACATTGATGTTAATCATAAAAATATCTTACTATTTACATGTATATTGTATAAACCTTAACAATAAGAATATGCCTATTTAGGATGCCTTAAATGAATATTTAGGCAGATTGGCCCATTTTATAGTGCAGTATCCCTGTTTTGGTCTTCACACCATGAAACTGTACCAGATTCACAGTATCTTTGCTAGTGCTTTGCTAAAAGGCTTAATCTTTTTATTATTTAAGAAGCATTCATTCATTCATTACAAAGAGTCAGTTTTATTTCCACTTTGTTTCTTATTAAATCCTACCCCCAATAGTTCAGGACACTCTGCCTGGCCTTGAGCGATTTGGTTGCACTTCCACATAAGGCTGTAATTAATTTCATCAGTTATCACACTGTCCTGCTTGTAGTCCGGATGCTGTGCGATGAATTCCCTCATCCATCGAGCAACTGTCATTAATTCTCCTGTGGGCAAGAGGAAATGAAATTTCACAGTTTATACATCCAATTTAGCAGTAGAACACCTAGAGTTCTGTACATTATATACACAATGAGTAGCCCATGCTTTCATGAGAAATACATTCCTATATTTTTTGGTTTTCAAATATCGCTAAACTGCGGCACAATTAAGCTGGCATATCCCTGATGGTCTAAAAGACACTTATCTGGTGCAATTTTCCAACTTTCAGATGTTCCAATGACACAATGCAGACAGATGCAGCAACTGGAACAAGTGCTACTAACAGACTGTGCTGCAAAAGGTCTTAAACAGTTCATTTAACAGAGAATCTGGCTGAGATGAATCCACAGACACCTCTGCACCACTACATTTATATAAAATAAGTTTGTAGTTGATCCATCCAACTGAGCTGCTAGTTTTGATCAGTCAACCTGGGCTTATTATTCTTTCTCCCTCTGGCAGCTACTCCAGCAAAAAATAGGCTGGTTCTCAATTATACCAATTTCTGGTTTGTACACAGTGCCTCTGCTTCACTCCACAGTTCTTGGGTTGGTCAGCAGGTACCTAAGGGCCCCCAGCACCTCTGTAAAACGTCACTGAATGACACACACCACTTGCAGGAGACTGGAATCCCCATGAAGCGGCAGCTGGGGGCTGGCTGCACACCAGAGTCCAGGCTGCTGAATCTTGCTCCTGAATGCAGCACATGTAAGCAAACCTTAACTACTACAACTTTAAGGTGAGTCTGACTGTTAAGACATTAAGATGGGCTGATGGAATGCTCAAAGAGCCTAGAAAAACTTCCATGGCTAGCTACCAGAACATCAGCTTCACTGTGAGAGTGGAAAGAGTCAAGGGCTTCCACTACAGAAGTCTTTGGCTTAAGAATATTATAAAAAACAAGAGGAATCAAGTTAGAGAAAGCATGAAGGTACACACAAATAAAAAGTAAAAATAATCCAACATTATTTAAAAATATCCTAGCAGTGGTCTTGAACAGATGTACATGAAGATAAACCAGAAAAATTGCAGAAAAATACTGGGAAAAAAAGAAGAATAAAAAAGGTTACTAGAAATCAAAATGTGCTTCAAAAAACAGAAGTAATGTTTTAAAGGAATGAGGCCAGAGTTTACACTTCTACATAAGAAGTCAGGAAAAAAATTACCGAAGAGGCTTTATTTGTTGAAGGCACTAAAAACTCAATATGAAAACTTTCTGACACCAACGAGAAGCAGGGGGCCTGCAGGAAAGTCATTGGAGGCAGGAGATGGGCGAAGAAGGAAGAGACACGACTGAGGCGCAAGCCGTGCAGGCGCCGCGCTGCAGGAGCCGGGCAGCGTCCAGCGCACAGCAACACGGACACCTAGCGGCCCGGCAGCCCCGCACCGGGAGCGCAGCCCGCACAGGAACCTGCGGCACCACCGACCGACAAGGGGTGAGACACCTTCCAGGCAAGGAGAGGCAAAGGCAACTCTAAGTTCAGGAGCAGCAATTATCCACACGATTATGAATGCTGATGACAAGTGAGTAGATAAACGTGATCCTACAACACAGGAACTAGAAGGCATATCATGGAATAACTGTGAAGAGCATTTAAACATGAAAAAGTACAGTTTTTTCAAAAAGCATATAATAGAAGTGTGTAATTTCTTATTATATGACTTTAGGGGGAGCAAAAGTGTAAGTGCTTCAAGAAAGGCAAGGCAAAGATCATGGAAATCACATCTGTGAATGCTCATCAAGCTCTGTGATTACTGCACCGCAGGCAGCCAGGAGAGCACACCAGGACAAGGACCACTTGGTGCTGCTACCTCAGTACTGCTTTCATTAATAATAACTGGTGGTGGTCAGCAGTTGCCTAGCAGATCTGTAGTCTCACTGAGTGGTGGCAGTCACACACCAGCTATACAGAGACCAGGAGGGTAATACCTTGCTGTGCTGCAGGAGAGGAGGTGACTGAAGCTCAAATGAATTATGCCAGGGAAGGTTACAGCCACAGCAACTAAGGTGTTGGTGGTCTTAACTCAGGAATGCTGTGCTCACCATTGGAGAAATCTGAAAAATGGCCACTTTTTGTGGATAGGACTCATACAAAACAGGCTGTGGATAAGGAACATTTGATTTAAGATAAAGAGTAAACTGGAATAATCCAAAGCTCACAACTGAGAAATATCATGGCACAGTAATACAATACCTAATGCTTTTTTATTCTGTGAATTCTAGCTCTTAAGAAGCTTCATTTAAAAGTCATTTCAGTTCATAAGACCTGAACTACAAACCCTACACTCTTATCAACCTCACTCTCACAGCTTTTAGGTCTGTGTAAACACAGAAGCTGACTTTTGCAATGACTGCAACTTTGCACCAGGTAGCAAAGCTTTTCTTTGGTGGGGAACACCTGCAGCTGGTCACTAGGCCTTAGGAAAAAGGCCTACTACAGTTATGGATTCCTTGTTTTCTCAAGATCATTTCTCTGAAGGAAAAAAACCCCCAAACAACAGAAAAGGGAATGTTTAAAAGCATGTTACCATTCTGAAGAACTGCTGAAGTAGTGAATTACCAGGTAAGACAAAATCCTGATTTCCACCTCAGCTTTGGAAAGGTCTTTAGCTAGAAGCTTCTACAGCAATTTTCAGGAATTAAAAAGGAATGCAGCACTTTAGTTTAAAACTGGGGGGGGGAAGAGGGCTAAGAAAAAAAACCCATTATTGACTTAGGAGGCTATAATTAACTATCTAGCTAAATTTACATCAATGCAGTTATGCAGGGGATTTACACAGAAAAGTTAAAAAGTTGGTGCAGACTGAGCTAAGCACACAGCTCTGAATTAAGTTTAGCCTGCATCTTTTACTCATTACACTGCTGCATTTTAAGAAGAAATCAGTCATTATACACCTGTATTGAAAAACATTGCAACATGGGAAAGACTGTGGAAGAGCCTGCTCTGCTCTTGAAGGAGTTCTGCTACTTACAGAAGGACCTTATCAGTGAGCTAAAGTCTAGGTCCCATGGTCTAGCAGACCTGAGCTTACACTTATGAATGCTTTGGAGTCACACCAGTCGTATCAGGCAAGCTGTCAGACCCAGCCTCGAATACTCTTACAACACTCAAGTGACAAGGCAAAGTGGACTAGTGTATGTTTAAACTACTATAAAGTGGACAACACAGTGGCAAAACAGCAGTAAATGGTGTTGAAAAGCAAAATCGAGGACTGGGTACATACTACCCCCTAAACCATGATTGTTACTCTATCAATTACTCTGAATTTAAGTTCTAAAAAGGATCACTAAACATTAAAGATCAAAAATAGACAGGACAACATTTAAGCCAGAGAACACACTCCAGTCCTTTACTCTAATGATTCAACAGCTAATGAGACATCCACAGGTCCCATCAGTGTTATCCAACTGAAAGTAGAAAAATGTCAAGAAAGTCAATGTCCAAAAATATCAAACATACCAGAGGCTCTCTTTTTGATTAGCTTCAGATAGTTTAGGATGGTGCATCTTGTATCCACATCCACTTCCATGTTTTCAAGATAGGAATTCAAAATTGGGATCAAACCAGGAAAGACTCCTTCCTGTGAAAGACAACAGAACCAGCATAAAACACATACTCAGTCTGGTTTCTGGGAGGGTAGAACAGAATGTGTTCCAGGTAAAAGAGGCTATTACCTTCCCATTGATAATTGTGTCAATGCTCATTAAGGTGTACTCTTCTGTGTCAGTGCCTGTCCCATTCTGTGCAGAGCCACATCCATCCAAAACAGCATTTCCACCTTCGCGTGTGACAAAGGGAAAGGAAAAAAATGGTTAAAAGGCAAGGCATGTTCTAAACAGCCACAACAATGTTAGTCAGATTACTTGATGTGATACCTTTGCATATATCTTTTCTGAAGTAAAACATTCCCTGTCGTACAGCATCTCTTTTCTGGGCCACCTTCATGTTTTCATCCACCTGGCAAAAAAAACATTTCAGAGATCTGCGACATTTTAGAAAAGCAGGATTCTACCAAACTGTCACATTTGTGTTTTGTAAGTTGAAATAGATACTATATTTCTTACTATTTCATCACACAAGGTCAAACTGTGAAGCTAAATTTTATTTCATTCTTCAGTGTCCAGGACAAACCCATCAACAGATGACATTTTATGAAACTGGGTCTCCAGCAGAATAGGTAATGGTATCATGTTAGAGAATATGCTATGCTAATTTCAGTTTGGATGAAAACACAGGAACAGTTACAATTCACAGGTTACATCCCTTCTGGAAGACTACTTTGCATATTTCGATGCAATTTAACTAAGTATGAAAGAAAAAAATTTCAATTTCCCTAGCCATAATTTGCTACTTTGATTAACAAACTCATCACTATCTTTAGAAGAATTATCACGGTATTAAACAAACATTCAGAAACAGCATTCAAGTAAGTTTGTATGGGAGTTGTATCTATTCCATCCCAAACATGTTAGCTATTTAAACTTAGATTGCCAGCAAAAAAAGTTCTTAATTTCAGGCTTCTCCAAAGTCCCCCAAACTACAACATTTGCTCTGCGAATGACATAAGCATTGCTCTGTCTTTCTGGATGGAAGATTTTGTCCAAGTTCTTTGGTGGGTGTGTTCTCAGGGAATTAATTAACATCATACAGCTTCTGGACATTAGCTTTGCCATACTGTCTTCAGAAAAAAGAGATATAATTTGCTGAATTCTTTGTCTGATATTTAACTGAAGGCTATGCAAAATCTTCACTTACTTCTTACCTTTCAAACCTTTGTTTTCAATTAATTTTATATTATGAAACCTATTTACACAACAGGTTGCTTTGAAAGTTTGAAAGAACTCCAGTCCCAGCTGATGAGTGTTCAACCACATTCAATCAGACAGCCAAGATTAGCGTGAGATTAGCCCCATAACCCCCTATTATTTTACTTGAAAGAGGCAGGCTTACCAATGGTTGTGCAATTCTGTGTTGTATTACCTGCCAAATTGCTTGGCAAGCTCAAGCAATTTTAAGCCCCCCCGCGCTCCACTTCTGTTCAGGTTCTTTCACCACCTGATCTCTTATTCATTCTTAACTGGCAGTTAAAAGTTTTGTGCTTTTGAGACACTCAAATAACAATGTATTTATGTAATCTAACTGCTAAATTGCTGGATTATTCATGGAGTCTGAACTCCCTGACATCTCCTTTTAGAAATCATACCAAATCATACCATGTATGTATGGCATGATTACTGTAAATTTACAACTTCAATATTTTTCTCCATTTCAATTAAAAAAACTCTGTGAAAGCCACTGGTATCGATACCTATGGCTATGCTGGATTTTCTAGCATAGTGTCAAAAGCCTCCTGCCCTTCAAGATCTTTTTTAAAGCTACCTATAACATCACAGGAACATCCATACAAAAAGACATTTTTTGGTAAAGTGCCTCAGAAAAAGGACATGCAAGGACAGTTTGACACAAAACAGTTCAGCAGTTGTGAGGGCAAGATTAAGGAAAAAGTACATTTTGCATGGCTTTGTCTGTCTAAAGACAAGCCACAGTTGTGACCAGAATCAGCAGTGTTTGTTTCCAGTCAAATCCTGTGTAACACTAAGCGTGCTGAACTCCTCCTTTCCCTCCCCACTAGATATAAACAAAACACAGAGTAAGAGCATCAGACACAGGCAATATTCATGTTAAGATAAGTCTAAAGTTTTTATTTTGAGTTCCACATATTTCTCCCCTCCATGTAAAAATGGGGGAAACATGCCCTTTCCCAGCCTCAAAACAGCCTTGTGACAACGCTATTTCTTAACATTTCTGCAGTAGTTCCATGCTAGGCACCACAGAAATTCCTACAGCATTTGTTGATGTTTAATTCCATGAGACAGCAGGAAAATATTTGCTTAATATTGTAGAGTTTACATTAATTCAAAGTACTGGTACAGATGAAAACTGACAGGAAGAGAAAAATGACTGTTCTGTAAGTGGACAAATATTATTTCCTAGCTTGCAGGGGATAAAAATCAGACTTGATGCATTACATTTAGTTCTAACAGATCTGATCTTTCACACCTACCTTGGACAAAGGAATGAGAAAGTCCAGTTTATATGACAGAATCACTCTGGTTAGCAATACCACAAACACAACATAAGCAGAGTTCTCAAAGTCTGTTAACTGGACCTAGACATGAAAGGAATAGAGATTCAATTACTTTAGTGGGAACACACTCATGCAAGGACAGTCTGGACCAGCTGACTCCGATGTTCATGCAGGCACTTGTGTTCACACAGGCTGTACTCGCCGAGGGGCGATCCACGCGTGCAATCACCAGCAGCGACTTCCAGCGCACAAAGCACGCACATGCTGCAACAAACTCAACCCTGCAATTCGATGCAAAGCACATTTGTGTTTCAAAAGACTAATAACCTGCACCTTCAGGCTCTCTAATTACAGAAGTATAGCAGCATTTAAATTTCCACTCTAAAAGGATTAAATTCAGAGAGCTTATAAACAGACAACTATAGAATAAAAGCACTTTGTGAAAAAACCAGAACTGTGACAGTGGAATTGTTCAGTACCAGGAAATGTACTAGAGAAATACAGTCTCTAGAAGCTAAATGGGGCTTTGTTTGCTGCTGCTTTAATACAAGCCTAATTCCTTTACCCATCACCCCAAATCCATTAGCATGCATTGATGTACTGCAGTGGATTCTCCTGTCAGTTACATTCCCACAGTCCATGTCAGATTAAATAGTGCTGTCCACTTCACTTGCATCTAGCAAATCAAAGGGGAGAAAACGCAGCACAAGTAACAGGAGTTTGATACTGGATGGCAGAATGCCTGGTACTTTTCCACTTAAAAGGAAATGTGCTCTTGTACATACTGATGTCTTCCTTACCTCCATAGGTCTGAATTCCACTCTCCATCCAATATCTGAATTTGGAGGTGGTGGCTTAAACCTCATTGTCTGCCAGTTTGTAGACTGAATATTCTGCAAAGCACATGAAATAATCTGTCACAATCAAGATGCACATCATTCTATAATATAATTGAAGAAAAATAAGCAGATAACTAGAGTCCTAGTGTTTTCCGTGGAACAGTGTAGCAGATTAGAGAAGTGGTTCCCAAGTAAGTGCTGTAATTTCCTAAAGCCCACAGTACAACTACCCAACCTAGGAGCAAATACGTTGTACTTTCTCATGCTGCTTTGATTGACTATTATGTACAAGATACTAAGGCACTGGCATGAAGCTGACTTTATTTTTTCACGAGAGGCTGACACATTGAACTAAAAAGGCCTAACATTACCACAGCTATTACCCCATAAAGCTGTAAAAGAGAGATTTCTACATAAATGAAATATAAACCAGGTTTCAGGAAGCTTTAAAAATTGACAGTTCCCCTTAACATTTATATACATAGCTACAGGCTCATATATATACATAGCATAGGCTCTTCATATTTTATTTTAGTTTAAAGTATAAGCTATCACCTTCTAAATAAAAGATAAAATGAATGAATGTGCTTACAACTGCAAAGTCATATGCTAAAACTAACTCAAGTGAAAAATTAATAAAAAATTCTTAGCTAATATAACCATCCTCCAATTTAGTATTATGAAGATAAGCAATTATATATATATCTATATTTATTAAATTCCTCTAAATTAGACATAACCTCAAAATGGTCGGATTCATTTGCATCATCTAGATGTATTTTCTCCTCAAACAAAGTCAATGGGTCTCGAATGAACAAGTGTGCAATATGCTGTGCCAAAAGGTGGTCAATACCTACAAAATGAAAATTCAAACAAAAATTCATACATATCAAAACAGGCTCCAGGATTTTTTTTTTTCAAGACTGAAAACATCTAACACTGCAGTGCTACCTCAGCCCACCACATCCTGTTACAGTGATGACTTCAGGAAGGAAGGAAATGATTAAAAAGAGCAAAAAAACCCAAATCAAACAGGCTCTTGTTTGGAAATGGCAGTATTGGTGTAGCTACCATTCTTCCCATTTTCTGATGCATTCTGTGCCCTGTTTCCTAAACCAGTTCGGCTCTCTCCATAAAAATAAAACATTAATTCCAGCTTGAGAAACTCAGTATGTTGCATTAGGGACAGTTTCTGTTACAAATTAATCCTTTTTAAACAACTCTCAAGACCACTCTGCACAGCTACTTCCTGAGTATGAATCACTCTTGAGAGCTGCACAGTGTTTGTAACAAACAACAACAAAAACAGTAAAATATCCCCACACACTTAACCTGCTCATAATGAAGCAAACACTTACCTTCCTTTATTAGGTGCTCGTAGATATCTTTGTCTATTGTCAAATCAATGTCATTGTATTTCTCACCACATTCAGATAGATAACTGTCTATGGAATCATATCTGGATTTACTGATTCTATAATGGTTGTTCTTCAGTGGCTATATAATTTAAGAATACAATATTTTAACAGCTTGTTAACAATGTTACCTAAGTTTTGCTCACTAATGACACTTATGTTGAGAATTATTATCCTATTTAAAAACCCCTACCACCTCAATTAAAATTATTAAAAGCACGAGTCTTAAATAGGCTCAATATAAAGTGATTCTGGAATTATGACTATTTTGTTTGCAGACATATATATCTGAGCAAAAAATTAGTCACCACACATTTACCAAAATTCTCTAGATGTAGAAATGTTTTCCTGATGTAATATGCCATCACCCCAAGCACCTGGCAGTAAACATATACCAGCTGTTCACTATGTGCACACTATTAGAAATGCCCTTAAAATAAGTAGTTCAAGAAATATTTCAAGTAAATTAAAAAATTATTTATTTTATGTAATTTTGTAAGTGCATTGAATGAAAATTCCTGCTTAGAGAAACTCTACAAGTTCTGATACCTAACTCTCTTGATTTAGTTCTAGTTTATACTACTCAGCAGCACCCACTATTTAATCTAGTGCAATTTTTGCCTTTTGGGCTCAAACATAAATTAGAAAGTTTCATCACTGGGGCCCTTTTCAGCCAGCTGTGGAAGACTGGGATTCCATACCTAATTAAAAATATGTCTTTGTTAACACAAACTGACCAACCAAGGCGAGTGTTTACACCGTCTTTCCTGTATTTACCACAAAGACCATCACATCCCCTCACTAGGGATTTGATAAGCACAAGCAGAATCTGATGCTAAAGGGGATTTAACTTTTTTGCCCAAAAAACCCCAGACAGCTACTAGGTACCCTGACTGACCTCCAGCCCTCGCTCCTCGCGCGTTCGATCGTCCACGGAAGCGGAGATCACTCCCCAGCGACAGTCAATGTCAGACACGTAGCCTCTGTAGAATGGAGACGCAGCACTCAACGCCATCTAAAACGGAACAGCCTGACATCAAAACAAAGGACAGGCCAAGGAACCAAAAGCAAAAATACAACCCCACTGGAAAGGGATCCAGAAGGAACGGAAGTATATATACATATATATATATCAGTTTAACATCCAGCCAAAGCCTGTACAACCAGAAATATCTCAACTCCTGCCTCCTAAAAATGCCTGGGGTCAAGCGTTAGCTTCCTGAAGTGGCTTCTGACACTCTCCAAATGTTTCACCTCTACAGATCAGCATTTAAGGAATGCAAAAATTACACTGGCAGAAGCACTTTTGAGCCAAATCAGCAAGTATTCTGCTTGCTCACTTCCGAAGTTCACCTGGCAATCATTTTATTTTGTTTATTTTTGTTTGGCCAAGCACCTTAGTAACACAGCTGGAACATACCTCACTCAGGGCAGGATCTACTCATCACTCAGACCAGACAGATACTTTAGTTTCATAACTCCTGTTACAAACAGTTGTTTATGACAACGTGCTTATAAATCGGGACAGATTTAAACAACTTAAGCTGAAATCCTCTGTAGCACCAGAAGGTTTTCAACACTAGTTGAAAAATCAAAAATTGTTTTAAGGAGCAAGCTTGCCTTGCTTTCATGGAATCAAGGACCAAGAAGGAACAGACATTATCTGTTTTAGGTGTCATTTGCACATTAAATAGTTAACATGACTCACATGGCAACCTAGAAAGAGCCTTCTCCCAGAGTACCCAATTTGTGAGCTTGCAACTTGGGTATTATTTTTTTTAATATATAGTGGATTCTGCTACTAAGAAGAGTTCCTCTGACAGATGTCCATTACTTACCACAATGGGACAAATCGTAGCTAGCTGATCATAGAGATACCTTGCTTCGGAAATGCTGCAAGCCTGAAAAGTTACCTGTTGGAAGATGTACAGTTGCTATCAAATTTTTGTCCATACAACAAGCACAGTCTTCCTAGATTTAAAATTATTCATATACCAAAAATTTTAGGGTTTTTTGTTTGGTTTTGTGTGGTTTTTCCCCCTAAGTCTCAGACACATTTCTGCCCCACCTATCAGTAGCATTTATATTACAAGCTTCTTTCCATACACTTCCATGTTCATTAAAAGATTTCAGACCATAATGCTTCTATGGTGAGGCTGAGTATACTTGCCAGAATAAAAAAAAACTGAGTTAACATCTAGAATACACATGGGTGAGTAATGCACCTTCAGGAAGTAAGCCAGGAACCTACTTACTTAGAACAACAGTCAAGACTCTATTGTAGATTTAACATTTGTTTTATGTGACGCGAATCCTGTTTTAAAGAACATTTCAAGATGCCTTTGATCCTGAAAAACTGTGGGGAAAAAAAGAGTATCTGTGTGTCTACTGTAATTTTCATTATATTAAAAAAAAGTCCATCTTTTTCTGTATCAGAGGCTAGAACCCAGCAAAAAAATAGAAAATAAATATTATTTGCAGAAGACATTAATGCTTTGGAAGACCTACATCAGATAGGTCACTGGAATAGGTAACTCCTTTGTAATATTTTTGTGACATTTACTCAGAGCAGCATCAAACAAATACACATTTCTAGTAGCAGATCTGACCCTCTAGACTTTGTAAACCAACAATTTATGAATTTAAAATATGCACAGAGTGATCAGTCTCAAAACTCCCTTTGTCTTCACAGGTTATGTATTCACAGATCAGAAAAAAATTTAGATGGGAACGTACACCTGTACTATCATAACATTATACCAAGAGGCTTCAGCTCTATACCAATATCTCTGCTTGCTGTCCTGAAGAATTCCAGTTGTACACAGGCTTTCCTCTTCCAAGGATAGTAATTAGAATGACCCACAAAACACAAATTTTCATCTCAGCTTGCCACTAAACCAAACTGCACCTCAAGAAAGACTACAAAATAATCCAACCAACAAATTCCTCCAAAACTCCTAAGCTCCCTGGTGCCTCAGTGATGGATTTTTTGGGGGGTGTTGATGATGATGATATTGGGGAAATATGGGATTTATTTGTGTTTGTCCTTTTAAATCTTCATCAAATATTCATTAAAACATCCCAAATTAGAAAACAGCTGTGCTGTGGATAAAATATTCCTTCTGTGTCTATCCTCCAAGTGGCTTGTTTTGTTGTTTTTCAGAAAAAAAAACAAACTAACAAAAACCTAGGTGGTTAAAAGACAAGACTAAGTAATTATCTTGCAGAAAAGCAGCTAAGTATTATTTCTCATCATTAATTTTGGAAATTCAGCACTAGAGAGCTAGCCTTGAAGTGGGGGTGGGTTGACAGAACACCTACACTCTTACCCCAGACAGTGATATTTGCTTCCTCTTTCCTTTTATGTTTATTCCAAACCACATTAAATCTGAGATTCAACATGGTTTCTAGGCAAATGTCCCATCAGAGAGGAAAAGGGCAAGGCTATCTTCTCCAGAAGGGCTATATGCTCTGCCAGTGCAGGCCACCCCAGCCCAAGCTCATCAGGACATTATTTTTACCTCTGGAAATGCATCAAACCAAGTTGTAGCCTGGTGTGCAGTACAAAAAAAAAGGAACAAAAACCAAACCAACAGACCACCCCCCAAACACGAAAGGAAGTATATATACTACAAATTACCTTACAAAAATAGATGGGCAATACATGTTTTCTTCTAGCCAGTTATCAGGAATTATCAGTTGATACAGAAGCAGCTGCCAGCCTTTTCATTTTCCCTTTGATGATTACAGGGCTACCAATTTTGAATCTGGCCACTTATTACCATAATGTAATAATAAAATGTAGCAGTATGCAAGAGTAAAATAGTACTCCTTTAATAATGTTTTTAAAATTCATACAATGACTGAATAAGGCTGGATTTCTTTTATTGATCTTAAATAAGAGATGGTAGAAAATAAACCATGGCAAAGTAACACCCTGTAAAACCACAGAGTATTATGTACACTTCACTATCTCATCAGGTATCTCACCCTGATTTGCCCTAGTGACAAGAAACCATATGTAGCACCGGTCGAGAACTTTTATTTATACAGCTTCTGTAGTTTCTCAAAGGGAGTGCTTTTTATGACGTTTTTTCCTGTCCTTGCTATGAAACAAGAAGAGTCTAGAGAATCCTATAGAGAGTTAACACTAGCCTCTTCCTAGCTCTGCTTCCAAGACTGTGGTGGCAACGGGCACATTTTATCAAGAGTCAAATACACCATGATTACCTAAGGTGTTACTGCCCAGCATCAGAGAAACATTTAAAGCAAACAAAAAATGAAAGGATTAAAGCACTCTTAATATTCAGCACCTGGATTTAAAGGGAAGATACTGCAAGACAGGAATAACTCAGGCAAATTACTAAAAAACACAGAAAGTGGGCATGTTCAAATGAGAGAAAACAGAATCAAAAAACATCACAGTCAGAGAAGACAATTTCCCACAGGGATTTGGTAATTTGTGGTACAAGCAGTGAGAAGACAACTCCTTAGCAGATAGCTAAAAATATTTAAGAATGAGAAACTTCATATAGGAATTCATGATGTTTGTAAATGAAATAAAATTAAACAAAAGCAGAAAGCTACTTATTTTTAAACATTCCCACAACCTCTTCCACTCCCTGCTTTTGCTGTTCTAAGGTGCAGAAGAGGGAAAACACCCAAATGAGTAACTAAAAAACCTCTCCCATTCCTACAAGACAGCTCAGTTTCCATCTCTGCAGCGTCCTTTGGTCATGCCTAAAAGATGACCAGAGTAGAGGATGACTTTTCACACCCAAAAAATTGCTGGAGTTTCAGGAGCAGGTGTTTGATCAAATGCGGTTTGACCAGTTCAAGAAACTGTCTCAGCCAGTCATTCAATTATGTTTGAGTATTAGCAAAAAAAATTAGAAAAAACTCCCCATAAAGCAAGTGAATAAACCTGGTGGTATTGGACTGACCCTGGCTGGATGCCAGATATCCACCAAAGCCATTGAATCACTCCCCTCTTTTGCTGGACAGGGAAGAGAAAATGTAACAGAAGGCTTAAGGATCAAGGTAATGCCAGGGAGACAACACAGAATCAGCAAGACTGGAAAAGACCTCTGAGATCCCTGAGTCCAGCCTATGAACACCACCTGGCCAACTAGACCATGGCACTGAGTGCACATCCAGTACTTCCTTAAACACCTCCAGGTACAGTGGCTCCACCACCTCCCTGGACAGCCCATTCCAGTATCTAATCACCCCTTCTCTGAAGAATTTCTTCCTGATGTCCAACCTAAACTTCCCTAGTTGCAGCTTGAAGCCATTTCCTCTTGTCCTGGCACTGGCTGCCTGAGAGAAGAGGCCAACCCCAGCCTGGCTCCAGCCTCCTTTCAGGCAGCTGCAGACAGTGGGAGGGTCTCCCCTGAACCTCCTCCTCTCCAGGTTAAACAGCTGCTCCTCCCAGGACCTGTGTCCAGCCACTCTGTCCCCAGCTTGAGCTCTGCGTGGGCTTGTGGCGGCCAAAGTGC
The DNA here is from genome assembly GCF_017590055.1 of Onychostruthus taczanowskii. Lineage (NCBI taxonomy): Eukaryota > Metazoa > Chordata > Aves > Passeriformes > Passeridae > Onychostruthus > Onychostruthus taczanowskii. Next base: position 8,541,611 of record NW_024500683.1, on the reverse strand, counting down.
AGGATCCAGCACTTTGTCTTACTGAACCACATACAGCTGGCCTTGTCCTATTGATCCAGCCTGTCCAGGTTCCTCTGCAGAGCCTTCCTACTCTCCAGCAGATCAACACTGATCCAACTTGGTGTGGTGGAGATCACCCACCAATTACTGTCGCAGGAAAAACAAGCATAACTAGGGGAAATTAAATGAATTTATAACAAGTCAAATCAGAGTAGAACAATGAGAAATATAAACTAAATCCTAAAATTCACTTCACTTGCAAATTCTCTACTTTCTCCCCTCCCAGCAGTGCAAGAGAATGAGGAATGAGTGGTCAGTTTGTCTCTGCTGCTCCTTCCCCCTCAGGGGGAGGACTCCAAACACTCTTGCTTCAGTGTGCGGTCCTTTCCCTGGGACAGTCCTCCAAATGAGTATGTTCACTGCTCCAATATGAGTCTTTGTCCTGGCATCAGCTGGGATAATTACTTTTGTTCCTAGTGGCTGGGTACAGTTCTGTGTTTTAGATTCAGTATGGGAATAATGTTGATAACACAGTGATGTTTTAGTTCTTGCTGAGCAGGGCTTATTCTAAATTAAGGACACCTCTGTTTCCAATGCTCTGCCAGTGAGCAGCTGCACAAGAAGCCGGGAGGGAGCACAGCTGGGACCTGAACTGGCCAAAGGGATATCCCATACCATATGGCATCATGCTCAATACAGAAACTGGGGAAGTTGGCTGGGAGGGGCCAATTGCTGCTTGGGGACAGGCTGAGCATTTGTCAGCAGGCTGTGAGCATCTGTTCTGCTCAGCATCACTTTCTTCTCAAGTTTTATTCCCCCCCAACCCCCCTTATTTTCATTACCATTGTTATGATTTTTTATTTTCTTTCAATTATTTAGCTGTTTTTATCTCAATCTACAAGTCTCACCTTTTTCTGATTTTCCCCCTCATCCCACCAGGGGCCAGGGGGGTATATGTGTGTATGAGGGAGCAATGGCATGGTACTTATTTGCTGTCTGGGTTTAAACCACAACAGCCCTTCTCATGTACTACACTTAATTAACTGCTCCAGCATGGGTCCCTTCCACAGGGTTCATCTTTCAGGAACTGAGTGCTCCAGCACGGGTACTCCATGGGGTGACAGGTCCTACCTCCTTCATGCATCCACCTTTTTGGTGTGGGGTCCTCCAGGGGCTGCAGGTGGACCCAGGTTCCAATGCCAACCTCTTGCCTTACCATGATCTTCACTGCAGGCCCCAGGGGAATCTCAGCTCTGTTACCTTGAACATCTCCTCCCCCTACTTCTTCACTAGCCTTGGTGCCTGCAGAGCTGTTCCTTTTACATATTCTCATTCCCATCTTTACCTGCAGTGTCATTGCACAGTTTTTCCCCTCCTTCATGCTCTGTGTACCTCAGAGGTGCTACCACTGTCACTGGTGGGCTCAGCCGCGGCCAATGGTGGGTCTGTCTTGGCATTGGCTCTGTTGGACATGGGAGAGGCTTCCTTCTCATTGAAGAAGCATCTTCTCACAGCAGCCACCCCTGCAGCCCTTCTGCTAACAAAATCCGGCCACAAAACCCCAACATAGTTGGATTTTAAGACTAGACTACTAGACATACCACCTGTTCTTTTATCTCCCCTTTTGCCACACTGATGTTCAATGCATCAATTGAAGAAAGTGAAAGTAGACAGAAGACAAGTCTTAAAAAGGGAAGTGTTGAGTGAAGTCAATGTGTAGTAACATATTGAAAGCAGATGCACTTTACCTGGAGACAGCAGTTTCCCATTCCAAAACCCATAGCATCCATATATATGTAGTCTGGCTTAGCTGCCTTTGCTGCTTCTCCATCATCATTAGGAAATGTTTCAATGAAAGGTGATGGTGTGTTCTTATCTTTAAATACTGTGTGGAAAATACAGGCACTCAGTAACTCAAGAGCATGAGACTAAACAATTATTTTGAAAAAGAACAAAGATAAGACTGAATTTACTCACTTGGTACATTTATCACAACCTTCTCTCCTCTTCGGTGTCGAATGTTTCTGGTCAGTGTACTACAACAAAAGAAAATGTTTTTTGAATGATATGAAATTTTCTCTTTATGCAAATATTTTTGCAGCTACTTTCTAAACAATTTTTCGGGTTTCAGAATGTCAACTTCCTATTTATTTTGAACACTCTCCTTAGGGATGCTTATTTTCCTAGTTTAAAGATAGACTGTAAAAAATACAACACTGAATTTTTCTTCAGTAAAGTCAGTCTTACTTTAATGGACTTCAAAGTACTATATTAACAAAACAGTAAAAGGTTACAGACCTGAAGAGTACAAGTCCAAGTTAAAAGGTATGCTTAGTTTTAAAACAATGATTTTCATTGGCCAAAGTCTCATTTTACAGTGAGAAGTACAATTTCAGAGTAACTAGGGCAAGCTACTGGGTACAAAGATGTCAGTGTGACAGACCTAAGGGACAGCTGGATTAACCATGATGGAAGCATTTAGGCAGAGGACTTCAAACTGGAAACAATTTTGCAGTAGCAAAATCAACACTTTTTGCCCCATAACAGTGTGAACGATTATATAAAGTTCCTTTAACTTAACAATTAATTTTCTTAAGACACTTTGAAAAGAAAATACATGTCATCACAACCACTTCTGTCCAAGTCCTTCTGATATCTGCAGCAATCAGCTACAGTGCTCTCTATTCCAGTAATGTAAAGAATTTGCAGATATGTCTACGATATTTAGGTAGAGACAAAATATTTGAATTCTCAAATTTCCCAAATATTCTTACCCAAATCTAGGATGTTTATTGATGGCTTCATCTGGAAAAAAAAGGGATTTTGAAGCTCCTCCTTCTACTGGTGTTGGCATACAATCCGGCAGTGTAAATCCAGGACAGCCTAACCTGTGTAACACAACAATGAGATCCAAGCTGTAATGAAAACAGACTGTAATTTTAGAATGGTCAGATGATCAGAGATTAGGATTCTAGTAGACAGCCAGCCAACAACCACCTTCCACAGTAGTTAACACAGCCTTTTTTTTAAAGAAACCCCACTAGTCCATCATCAGACAGCAAACATGGACATTTTCAGTGGCTGAAGCAGGAAACTTCAGTACTATGTGGGGTACACACACATTTTAGTGTGTTAGTGCTTGTTATTAATACTGACGTGCAGCTGCATTCCTTGCTTCAAAGTTTATCTTGAGGATACAGGTTGACTGCCAAAGTAAGTTATACAGTCCTACTCTTAACCATCTATCCCTTTTAAAATATAGGCTTAACCAACTCTGTAAGAATTAGAGGCAGTTTCAAGTGCTACACATATCCTAAGTGTTATAACACTTCTAGAACTCTGAAAACCCCTATGAGACAAATGTCATAAGCAAAGAAAAATTGCAGCTATTAGGTGTAAAATGCTGAGAGATATGCAAGCTAATCAGAATACATCCCTCCCCTTTGGGAAACTCCATTTTAAGATTCAGAGTCACCTGAAACAAGAATAAGCTCTCCGTACAGCTGAGACAAAGGAACATTTGACAAGGTTGAGGTAAAGCAGCAGATTAGTTTCTTCATGTTGCACAGTAAAAAGGGCAAAGATTGTGTTGAAAGGCTCTAGTATTTGTATAGTTAAAAAAGTTAGCTGATAAAATTACAAACAAACTACTCAAAATATCAGGAAACAGACATCCGAGAATATTATTAATCTTCAATATTGTTTCTTCTTCCTGGTTTCAGTAAGGTGTCCTACAACTTGTAAAGCCAGCTTCATCACTTACCCAAGTGCTATATTGTAAACTGCATCCCTCCAGTCCTCAAAAAGAAAACAACTTTCTGGCCCAGCAGTGATGGCTCACAAATTTAGGGACTAGGGACACTTATTTAGTACCTAAGCTATATTTTTTTATTATTTAAGCATTTTCAAATCGTTCACTTTTAACTGAATTATTTTGATTTGAATAAGCTTGCTTCTTTAGCTTTCTTCTGTCAGCACTCTAACAAGTTTTTTTGTCTTTTCAAATGCACAGATTTTATTGCATACATGTGTACATGCCCAGATGCACACAAGCATAAGTACATGTTATTGTAGAGACAATGTGGAAAAAACTTCAACCCCATGAAACCTCAGAAATTCATGTTAGCAAGACTCCAGTCAAATCAACAAGGACTTGAATGGGAAGATAGCAAGAGGCAGAAATAATAAACTAAATTAGGCTAGCCTAGGGAGAGCAATCTCTGAGGGATGAAAGCATGTTTGGAATGACCCATAAGTCATAAACAAACTACATTTTATTACTTACTGGCTTCCACTGAAGTTCAATGTATTGCTCCTACAGTGAAGCAAAAAGTATTTATCTGTATCTACAAAGGGATTAACAACTCCTCTCCCTTTATTCCCCGCAAGACAGGGTCCAAAACATTTGTATGTTAAACTTTTTAAATGACATAATGGACCTGGTAAGGTTGCAGGGGAAGAAAACACAGTTCTCTAATACACTGACAACTACTTAACCACTCACTTTAAATAAACTCTTATTACATCTAGTATAACTCTAATAAAGTGAAAGTAAATTTTGTCAAAGAGTGTTCTTAAAACAGCATTTGTGGGACATTATGCAGATATTTTAGCACCACTGCTGCTAGGACATATTTTGTATTGTTCCTACTCTCAGCAAGAATTTCGGGCTATTGCATTCTGTATTACACAAGAATCTAGCCATAAGGCCAGCTGCTTCTCTTCTACTGCAGAGCAACTTTTATAAGCATAACTATCTTCACTCATGTCACTGACCAGGCTAGTTAGAATGAATGTAATAAATCTCTGCCTAGAATTATATTTCAAAGGAATATTTCACAAAATAGAGTTTCTCCTAGATAATGAAGCTCATTCTAAATTTAATTTCTTCAAGAACTCCTTTACAACAATAAAAAGGATGAAATCTATCCTTTGTACGGGTATTAGTAACCCAGGAGAGATGCTCTCCTTTCTAGATTCAGTAAGTAGAGTATTGTATAATAGAAGTACTAGGTCCAGGTGCCCTAAACTACCAGAAGCTTGCGTGTACTTTAGTGAAAAAGTAGTATTAAAATTAGATCCCACTGGCCATGTTTTGCAAAACTGCTACTTATAAAGAACACAGTTTGCAAAACAGGTAAAGAGAAACCTTTTCAATATAATTTTCTGTATTAACTCAAGGTGGTAGACCACTCTTTAGAGTTAACACTTTGTGTTACAAATATTCAGTATTCTCTTCTAATACAAAATCATCACAGGTTAGAAGCAACCTAAAAATGTAATAGATGCTTATTTACTTGTCTCGTTGCAATAAAAAATTTAGGAAACATGACTGGAACATAAAAGCCAAAGTACTTTAATCAAATAATATTTTTCTCTATTTCATTGAACAGTATAGCTGTATGCAATAAGGAGAAAAAGTGTATAAGGAGAACAGGAAACATGGCATTACACTTGAACAACCATCTTACCTTGGAAATGATGTCACGGTACAAACAGCCTCATTTTCTTTGAGTACAGAAGCAGCCTCCTGCCGTCTTTTCCTCATGTTGTCTTGCACAGTGTTGAATTCAGACATGGTTCCCCCATATGGCTGTCCAGGTGTACCCTCAATCATGTAACTTCCATATTCTGGTCTCCAGAGTGTTGGGTGACTATAATGAAAGAAGAGTCACTGATGAATTATTTGTGAGAATTTCAGAAATTAGTACCACTTAGAGGGACACAATGTACCTTCCCATGTACCTCACCATCAGGAAGCGGTGAAAAGAAAGCAAGGTTCAGTTTGGCAGTAACAAGTGTTGCTGTGTAGTACAATAAGCAGGACTTGCCTACTCCAAATTGCACTCACCCTTAGCATCTGCCTCAAGCTTTGTTTCTTGGGGTTTTAACCAGAACCAGAAAATACTGCTCACTGCTGCTTTTCCACAGGAGAGGATAGGAAAAACTTCCCTGCCATTCTTACATCTACACTCTAGTTCTTCCAAAAATGGGAGAGTGGTTCTACAGAACAGGCCTCCCCTATGCAGCCCTCACTTGCTCCTGCAGTCATGAGATACAGGAGTTAGTACTTTATGGGACATGGATTACTGCATAGACACGGACACAAAATCAGAGCAAGACAAAACGAGCACCCAAACGGCAACTTCTGTGGGCTCACCATTACATCCTCCTTTATTTCAAAGCATAGTAATTTCAAAGCAAAAAGTGCATGGTCTGCCTGCAAGTATGCTCAAAATCTTTCACTTCCTGAACCCCAGATTCATCTGAAAATATCAGTATCTTTGGTTTACAGTTTTACCAATGGCAGACTTGAATGTTAAGCCAGGTTAACAGTATTTTGCACAGCATCATAACAGGAGGATAAAAGAAAAAAAGAAACTGGAAACGGCTACTCACTTGGGATTTATCTTCTCCCCCTTATCTTGCAGTGTTTGAAGAACTTCTTCACCACAGAGTAACACACGCACTTTCTTATTTTCATGGTCAAATTTTACCAACATATATTCCACCTTGTAAATAATAAAAACAAAACAAACTATTAAACAGCAAGGGTTTTTCAGGCACAAACACACTGGCATACAATTTTAAACATCAAGTGAAATAAAAAGATATGTCACACTGAACTTTATGAAGGTTCAAAAACATTACTAACTATGAATGCAGTAAGCGGTACTGGCAAAGATGGCTGCAGGCTTATTTCATCTTGAATAAAGACTTGAAATTCCTTGAAATTTCTTTCCTTCCATTTCTAACCGAAGATGCTTCACCAAAAACATCCTGAATTTGTACTTGCCTCCACATTATTTCTGGATGAATTAAATTCTAGAATTATTCAGAACTATTTCAGAATATTCAGAATTATTTCCAGAAGGAATTAAAACTCCATGCAAACTATATGCAACCCACCAACATTTCACTGTCATCCCATCAGTTACAGTCTCTGCTGCTGACAAAAAAAGCCCCAAACAAACAAAAAACCCCAAAGTTATTCTGCAAGAATCCATTTACACCCATCACTTGTTGGAGCTATCAAAGACTAGCACTGTGTCTCATTTGCACCACAGAAAGCCCACAGCTGTTGGTGACAGCACCAGTCCTGTCATAATGACACTCCAGCTCTTCGCATAACACAGTGGTTTTCACCTCCACTTGATTCAGCTTGGCTGCCACATTTTCTTCTCCTCCTGCCCAGCAGCATACTTTGTCCCCAGAGCTCTCCCCCTGTCCCCGCTCCAAGCTGCAACCCACACTAGATCCAAAAAGCCACTCATGACAGCACTGCTGCATCCCAGCACTAGAGAATATATTCCCCTAACAGACATTATCTGAAAGTAGCCAAACCTGGACCACCCCTGTCTCAAACTTCCTGATCTCCATGCACACTTGCTGTCAAAGCCCCTGTAAAGACTTCTAGAATGCTACCCAGCTTGGCAACCTAACAGCTGCTTGGACCTTGTAGCCCTTCAATACTTATGGATACACTCTATTTGCTAATATCTCTAGGTCAGAGGATGCTTAGCAATGTTCTGGGAAGTGCAAAAGACAAACCAGCCCCCAGTTGTGATGTGTTGCCTACCATGTAAAAACATGGGAATGCATTACCAGAGTACTAGTAATGCTTTCAGGGCTTTCAAACCCCAGCTGGGCCAGCAGTGAGAGGTAGTGCCTTTTGCTGGAGGCTCTTGAACCACTGCCTCCAAGACTTACAAAAATCATCTAATTCAAACATCAACTTAGAGTTAAAAATTCAGATTGCAATTTCACAACTAGAACTGTCACAGGTGCACAGTGCTCCTCAGTTTCAATTTCCAACACTGTCTAGAGCCACATCCCTCCGTATTTAACAAACACGACTGCTCCAGTCCCAGGAGCTCAGATTCATGTAAGATGCTCATGTTAAAGTTGCAGCATACCAACTCATGGCAATTTCTATTTTGTACAGAAGTCTGATGAAAACAGGAGAGCAGCTTGCCAAAAGACAGGGAACTTTTGCCATGCTTTACAGCACACTGTAAGTAGATTTGTGGTCTTCATGCTCTTTGGTTGCTTCAGTGTCCAGTGGAAGAGTTATTCCTTACTACTGTGACAAAAAATATAACCCTTGGTTGGGATTTGTGATTAAATCACAAGCAGTATTATCCAAGAGTGTTTGTAATTCTACAGAATCTGATCAGAGCCAGAATCTGGAGGGATTCATCCAGCAATTATACACATTTGCTGTATGTTTCCTAAGATCAAATTTTAATCTCCTAGAGAAAAAAAAAAAAAAAAAAAAAAATTCTGGTTTCTGTGCAGACGCACTTTGTTGCATGGTATATTTTGTCAATTGTGTGTATTATGCCACAATAATATACTTGAGATAACTACAGATTATCGTCAACCAGAACACAGTTGAGCACTGATTTAATTATTGCCCAGTACCAGTCACTCCAGCGTCACCTGACCTTGAATACTGGAACGAAAAAGGAACTTCCAGTTCCCTACCACATTCAACATCATCTCCTGCTTCGTGAAAGTATCATTCTCACTAGGAGCCAGCCTAATCCAGAGGGGGTATGGAGTCCACAGGTCTGAGTCATTCAGATGGACACAGAATGAGCATCAAGCTTGCACATCCCTGGCCTCCCCCCACACTGCTTGTGGGAGTGGATAGCAGAAGGGAGAGCACAGGAACTGCAGCTGCTCTTGAGAGACCCAAAGTTGAACATTTGTCTACCTTTACATGAATATGCTACTGTGATTAGCCTCCTGTCCTAGAAATCCCTCTCCAAATGTACCTGTAATGAGCTGGTGGGGAGAACACTGTATTTCTCTATAAACCAAACTGCAAGCTTAAAAAAAAAAAAAAAGCCAAAAGTATAAGGAAACACTAAGTCAAGAGGCAAAGCCCAAAAAATCCAAGTGTTTCATATTGCAAGTACAGTAGTTCATATATTGCATTTATGCATCTAGCTGTAGAAACAACTATTACTTTTGCCTCCAGAAACACTGACTAAATCTTCAAAGCTGTCTTAACACACACACGATCTGCCATTAATTGTAATAAGAAAAAACTTCAGACGGCTGCCAACAGTTTCAAGTAACCCACAGAGTATCTTGACAACAGAGGGACTGACTGAATGGGCATCCTTAAAGAATGTAATTTAGGCTCATTAAAAGATTTAGCCTAGAGCTACAAAGAAAGAAACAAATTCAGAGTTCACACATTTTTACATTCAACTTCAGGCCATCATTCACAGAGTTCTCACATGTTTTTTATCCACAACAAAGTTCAGAGAAATGCAGCCAAGTTGAGAGAATCAGCATGTCTGGCAGAGATTCCAGTCCAAAGGCCAAATATGAGGGGCTTCACCCAACATCCATAATTCATTATTTTGCTGAGCTCTTTAGAGCTCACTTTTCTCTGTGATTTTAACTAGGCTCCTTAGCAAGAATCAAAATACACAGCAGACCAAACTACTGATGCAGATGGCTGACCAGCAGCCTTGCTTAGATCCAGCGAGGACAATGCACCCTGGCAATTTGGACCCAAGTTTCCAGTCAGTGCTCTCATGGTGCAGCAAGCCCTACACACCTCTGTCTTCTGGCTGGCACATGCTGCAAGGCTGCTGAGAACAAGATGTGGCATCCCAGCTCCTCCCTGCAGACAGACAATGCTCTTAACAACCTCAGTGAAAGAATCTCTCTGGCCCCCCTTGCTCTGCCAGGCTCACAGAAGTTCTGTGGCACCTTACCAGGCAAAGGAACAACAGTATGGCGAGCAAGGTTGCGAAGCAGAAGCTCAAAGTCCAACCCCTTACAGAGCACACCTAAACCAAATTACTGTTCACAGTTAAATGCATTAAAAAAGCAAATACAATCTTAGTTAAAGCAAATACTTGGAGCATCAGAACTACTTATGAGCCAACACAAGGAAAAACTGTTCTTTAGAGGCTTCCTTCCTCTTAATTACTGGCTTGCAATCTAACTGCATCTACAGAGTACTTCCACACAACCTCTGCTCCATTCCATTGCTGAATCTTCTCAAGAAACACTATGCTCCATTAGCTTGCTAGCACCCAGAATACTGCTACTGCACTCACTATGACCTTTTCTCACAGTTGGTCACCAAGAAAATTTCAGGCTTTTGAAAATTCTTTGATATTGCCTCTGTAAATACAAGTGGGACCTTGAAGCCTTTCAACTGTGGAGAACCACAACCACTCTCCATTCATTAAGTCAAACAATTGTGCTGGACTTGTCTGGAGGCAAAATGAAAGACGACAGCTCTCTAGAAATGGGTAAGCATGTCTGAAATTGTTTGAACGCCTGAGTTGTTTGACCATAATTACACATATTATTTCTGCGTAAGCAATGCTTCTTAAAAGTGAAGCTGTATAAAAAACAACACGTTATCAGTAATTCTAAGGAACAAGGAGGACCGAAGTTGTCACCTATGCCACAGTGCTGTCCCAAACGTGGGTTTGTTGTCCTGTGTGCACAGTCAATGTACACACCAAGATGAGATACCTCTATTTAATCACAGAATCTTCAACATTAGAAGAGACCTTAAGGATCAGCAAGTCCAACTGTCAACCCAACATGGTCACTGTAGGCCCTAAATCACTAAACCATACCACCGAGCAAGACCTAGATGCCTTGTTAACATCTCCAGGGATGGTGGCTTTATCACCTCCCTGTGTAACCTACCCCAATGCCTGACCCCCTAATGGTGAATTATTTTTTTCTAATGTCTAATCTGAAACACCCATGTTTCAACTTAAGGCTGAACATTTCTTTATTCTAATTTGTGCAAAGCAAGGAGCTAGGTGATAACACACAAAAGGTTGCTAGCACCCCTATCATCAAAGCTTTATACCATTTATACATTTTAGCAAAGAAATCAGTTCACTGACTACAAGATACATAGTTCTCTTATTAATTCTACTTCTGTTGGTTAAATGATTCTCTTGTTTCTTATGCTAATTAGTCTGCACACAGTACTTCTCTTGAAGTTGGTGGGCTTCCTAAGTCAGCAGACCACAGAGGCAAGAATCTCTCCCTGTCGGAATTACCTTCTACCTTGAACTAATCTCTGCACAGTTGCTGAGTTAGCTTTGTTACTTTATTACTTATCTTGGGATAAGTAATCTTGGGATCTTGCCAAATGTCCCTGCAGCCTGTAAATTCTGTGTACTTTGTGCCCACTGTAAGTAGTAAATCCTTCTCCCCAAGGTTTGCTAACCTCCTCCCCTAGACCTAAGTCCACTGAAGCTTGTTAAGCCCTAAACCTTAACACAGCAATTTCCTCAACACGTAATTTATCTTTCTAACGCAGGGATAGCAACATTTATTGTCCAAATACTTACCTTGGCAGTGGTCTGCTTCCCAATATAAAAACCTGCCCTTAATTTAACACCATCATGCTAACTACACAGGGAACAAAACCTATCTAGTAGATGGGAGCAAAGCCTCTGCTGTAGCGTAAAACATTAAAATCTTTTAACTTTCTAAGTATGTGCCATGAGGTACTTCTGCCTATGAAAATACTGGTAAGCACAGAGTCTGGACCTTAGTAAGCTCAAAAGTAAGGTGCCAAGATTATATAATAGAAGAAAATAGTTTAGAAGAATGATTTGAAGAGAAGCTTTTTTTTTTAGTTTTTTTTTTTTTTTTTTTTTTTTTTTTAAAGAAAAGCAATGAAAAAAGCATTGCTTCATGCTTTCTACGTGTGAAAAACAGTACCTGCATTAGCCTTGTACCACACTCCTGACCATCCATCTCAGATGTGGATGTCCCATCCCTGGAAGTGACCAAGGCCAGTTTGGATGGGGCTTTGAGCAACCTGGTATAATGGAAGATGACCTCGCCCAGGGCATGGAGCCCACAAAATGATCTCCCAAAGGTCCATTACAACACAAACCGTTCTGTGATTCTAAACAAATCTGATCACAGGTGACTCACAGACCACTCTGTTTCTCAAGGATAATCTGAATGACAGCTTCTTTCTCCTTCCACTGGGCAGCTATTGCCACACACACCTGGAACAATTGTTAGCATTCTCCTCATATGAATCTTTCTTCACGCCTGGAGCTTTAAGGGAAACTGAAATTTTTTCCTGAACATCCAGGAAGGTCTCATGGGTATTGTTTACTGTTAACAAAAGCCACTACCAACATTTAAGTATTTTTGTGCAGTTTGCCTCATATGCCTATGCCTATTGCCTTATGTATGAAGTAGAAAATACCCTTTTCACTGGTTAGTAAGCTCACTTATGGATAAAAAGTAGTTCTTCCATATCTTTATTCATCAGTTAATGCATCATTAAAATACCATTATCATTAAAAGACAGTCTAAAGGAGAACAAAGTTCTAATACCCTGACTGCTCATTAAAGAACTCTGCCACAAGTTTTCAGTGTTAGATGGAAAAAGCAGATTATTTTCTGTAGGTACAAATACTTCTGATGGATGTAGAACATAATGCCCAAGGTGGGTTTTTTTGATGTACTTATCTTCTCACCACTGATGTGATAAAGCATGGAGCCACAGAAATAAACAGCTGGTAATGTACCTTTAATGAAAGCTTTACTATCTTACAATAAGTCTAATGCCCTCAGGAGCAAATTTCAGAGGAAAACAAGTCTAGAAGTGCCACAGTGGCCGGTTACCCTGTTTCTAGCCAACAAGCCCCCACACTCCACACTGGCATGAGGCAAGGCATTTCCACACTCGTGAGATTACCATGGATGTTCTCTACCACAGAAATAATTTCAAAAATCTGCACAGGAGAGCCAAAATTAAAACGAAATTCCCAAAATGCTTAATTTTGATAAAGCAGATTGGAAGTGGCCATCCAATTAAAAAAGCATCAGCCTTTTTTCTGCCAGCTCTAAACAAAACCAATTCACAGAAACAAAACACAACTCAAGTTTTACATTACACTGACAATAATGAAAAAGTTAAGAACTGCTATGCCACATTATACATTATCATAGACAAAACGAAGAGGATGCAGAGGGTCTCATCTCAGTCAACACAGCAAGCCACAGCTAAGCACTCTTGCCAGTTCCCCCCATGTGACAACATCAGGGCTGCAGATTTTTTTGTGCATGACACAACGTGACTAGAGGACCTTCTGCACACACCACAAACCAGGAAGCTGGGTTATTGAAAACTGAAATTGAGAAGTTATAACCTTTTGCATGATTCTCAAGAAATAAGATGTGGTGCATTACAGAAAGAAGTGCCATTCATCTTTGACTTCTGCACTGTGTAACTGAGTATTACTAAAAAGACTAGGATTATGTTAACTTTAGATTTCTGCAGCAAAGACAACATTATTTATTCACCTGTGAAAGAAAATGCTGCAAGTTTCTAATTCACCTTTTGCATCAGAAAGAAAAACAAAAAAACTGAACATGCAACATCAATAACAAAATCTTTCTTGCACTAATCCTTCTGACTCCCTCTTTCTCATACTGTTAACTAAAATAAGGCATCTGCACAGCAAGAAGAGGTCCTTAGGGAAAATAGGAATTATAATAGAAAAAGTCCCGTGATAAAACCACAGGAATCCACAGAAGGAAATACACTGTGAACAGAATATTTTGTTATCAAAAATATACAAACAGTAGGTAATTTAAACTTCTCTTATTAAAATCTGAGATTGGGAAGGAGGAAATCGATGTTTACTATGGGGGCAGGTCAATATTTATGACCAACTGCAGCCTACTTTGGGAAAAACACTACTAAAAAAAACTCCTAAAAAACAGCCCTAAAAACCCCCAACCAACCAAAACCCCAAACCTTCCAAACTGGTTTCCAGTGATTGCAAATTTCAATTTTCAAAGAGTTTGTCAGTATAAACTACAATGAGTCTTGCACTGTCACCTACACAGTGCATCCGGAATACAGCTCTCGGGTAGGTCACTGGTGCTGCACTACAACCTTACATCATACACACATACACATCACCCAGCCACTGGAAAAGCTAAGCAGAGGGAGGTGAAGCAAAATTATCAGCCATCATGGGGTTACCACACTGTGCACGTTTTGAGAGCTAGAGGGTTTAGTTTAGGTTTTCCCCAATGCTTGGTTTAAAACCAAGCAGAAAAAGTAGTTTCACGGCAGTCAGCCAAAGTATCCAGGGAATGAACAAACATGAAGACTCTTCAAGGGCACCAATCTTGCTCAAGTCAAGATTTAAAGAGTTACATTTCTGTGCATTAGTGTATTCCTTTTAGAGGTTGCATACTTACACACTCATAGCTGTCAAGCAGCATAAGCTGATGCGCTAACATCACACCTTCAGACCCAGCCCCAGAAAACACCACTGTTTGAAACAGCAGGTATCCATACAAGGGATAGAAAGGAAGCACTAAGTCTAATTGTAAATAAGTAATTCTACTGTCCCTTTATTTAGCCAAATAAAGCTCAGAGAGAGAAAGGAAATAAGCAGACACATGACAAAAAACAAAATCATTCATGAGTGCTGCCTCCCCCCATGCTGCCAGTGGGTGAGCACATCGATTAAGACAGCTCCATTGAGATGCATCTGCACATGTCACATTTGGCAGAGGCCATCATGAGGAAGTTCTGCATTAAAAAATCAAAAACGCATTCTGTTTGGAGAATTTCACTGGGGCACGGGAACACTAAAAGCATTTATCTTAAAACAACAAGAATGCAAAAAAAGACTTCAGGTTGCCATTAGCTTTAATATAGGCACAAGATTACCGAGAACAGCTTTTAAAAATGCAATTTCTGCACACTGGTATACTGCAGCAGTCTGTACAAAGTGAGAATGTGAGATCATCGTAGTACTGATGATGAATCTGTATAATGACTTGGACTAATATTTTTAAAAAACCATATATTACTGACATTCTGGAAAATGGAATAACTATTTTTTGTGATTCCGTCTTATTTATAACATATAAAACAAAAACCTAGTTAAAAAGTTTCAGATAAACACTAAAGAAAACCCACAACTCATTATACAATTATCTAAGCGGTTTGGATAGGTGGACAAACATCTTGCATCATGTAAAGTTTAAAGAAACCACAATAAACTGTCTATTCTTGTTGTCCATGCAAGTCAATATCTCAGCATCAGAGCTATCATGTGGCATCTTGTTCCACAGGGCATCTAGGCTTTGTGAAATAAGTAATTATCTTAAAAGGCCATCTGTTCTTCTGGCCCATTAGGTTAGCCAAGTTTCTTGTAAAATGAGAAATGAACATTACCTTTCTGTACACCATGATGCTCTCTCAATGTACTCATCAGTTCTGGTCCTTTCTTATCTCTTTTTGAACATTTTAATGCATGTATATCAGTCTCTCACTAAGCCTCACTGGTTGTCTTTTTAGCAAAGTGATGATGAAAACTTCCTCTGTGTACATTAGGGATATTACCTGTACTTATTTCATTCAGCTGGTAAGCTATATTCACCATTGCTAAAAAATGTCCTAGATTTTGTTCCTGCTTTTAAAAGACAGGCAAACTGGAGCCTCAAACCGTGTGCATCTGAACCCAAATTAATTTCCTTAATACGCAGCAATAATTTTATCTGCCTGAAGTTCTACAGACTGTAATGTAACATGTCCAATCATACCATTTACAGGTTGCTACTGCCATGGAAACACCCAAAGACATCTCAGGCTAGAAACTGTAACAAGACATTAATGCAATAGCTAGCTCCCTGGAAAGAATCACTGAAGAGGAAATACAGCTCTTTTCACAGCCCAGCATTTCATTAAGAAAAGGAAGAAAGCTTTCAAGACAGTCATGCATCTTCTGATCAGAAGTAACACCTTTGGGACATTCTAGTAAGAAACCTCTGGCCTCTCCTAGCTCCTGAGAAGTGCTGCTTTGCTTCTTGCATGAGGAAGTGCTGATTAGCACAGGTTCATTTTAGTTCTCATTTAACTTATTCACAAGGTATAATTCAAAAACTAAAAGATAAGGAGAGGAATTAATTGAGTGTACAGAAGAAAGATCAAAAGAAGCTTAAAAAGGATGGAGAAAGAGGTAAAAGCAAGGAAAGAAAACAAAGAACCAAAACCAAACTAGAATTAACTCAGTAAGACTTCAAGTTGCAAGCAGTGCAGTGGTACATTTTTCATGTTGTCTCATAAACAGCATTATCAAATCTTTTTAAAGGCCTCAAAATTTCACTTCAAGTTTCCATTAAGAAAACAACTTTTAAAAAGCTGAAGATGCATATTGTATGCTGGGTTCCTACACTGATTGGAACAAGACATACACAACAAAAGCGTCATAATGTCCAATTTCACTAAACAAGGCTGAGCAAGTCAGATTCCTACTTCATTCACATGTACTTTAAAATAAAACTGTCATGTTTTGCCCAAGCTTGCTTTCTAAATCCCTTCCTTCTGAGACCTTCTTCTGGCACACCTTTCTCAAAATTTTCTTACACTGAAACAGCTCCTTGTCAGTCTTTACAGACTGGGGAAGACAAGTATTACATGCACATATGAATACACATGTATATGTAATTTGGTGTGAAATGCTGTGTCTCTACACTTGTGTGCATGCTCAGCACGAAACAGCAGCAGTGAGCCCTGCCAAGGGCCAGCCATTCCACTTGCCTGATCCGAGTGTCCGCATTAAGCTCCAAAGGGAAATTTAAGCAGCATCCGTCAGTTAGAGGAATGCAATCAACAGACAAGAGAGAGGTGCTGAACAGCACAGGAGACTAATAATACACTGGCACAGAAGGGAGCTTTTTGGGAGAAAAGCTGGGAAGCAGCGGAACAGGCCAGCATCTGCCAAGCTGCACAAACTAATTGTTTCAGATAGTATCTGCTAACTGTACTGGAGTTCTGAAACGGTACCGAAAAGGTTTTTGATTCTACTGCACAAAAAAAAAAAAAAACACCACCACAAACAATCACAACTCTGCAACCCCCAGGTCAAGCATAGATTACTGGATGGAAGAGGAAGATGAGAACACAAGGAGATTGTACTTGTTAGCATGACAGGGTCTCATCAGCAGATTGTTGCCCAAACTTTGTGAGCATTAAGGCAATGATAGTAAGGCAGGGTTTGATGAGGGGTAATGAGACAGTTCACTGTTTTGTATTCTCCACAGTCAGAAGAAGTCAAGCATAAACAAGGAGATCAACTGTCAGTTTTAAATGAGGTAGAAGGATGATTAAGAGGAAGAAGACCTTTACCTGCAAATTCAAATTTAAGGAGACCTTTGAAAAGCTTTTTTTAGAGCAAGTCTTACTCTGTTACATATTTACATAAATATTTACATATTTACTGCTGCAAAGGCTTCATGGTTGTGGAAAATGGAGTAAAAAAGAACTTAACCCAAAACAGACAACAGCTCTCAGTTCTATTAACACTGCAAGCAATAAAAGAGCTGACTTTTCCAAAGGTAGCAGAAGCAGTGTTTTGACCTTTACAGCTCTTTACTCAGGAGAGGATGGGAGCACTAGGGAATGCTGCCCTGCAATGTAAGCTGTGATTCTGTCTCACTCGCTTCAAAACAGACGCCACCATCATGCTCTGTTAGCACTTAGCCTTAACACTTCTGTCTGACACCCAAGAAACAGTACATGATAATTCCCCACAGCTTCATTCCCTTGGAACCCCAGCGAACGATGTCCTTAGGAGGTTACAAGCACCCCAAGGGACCCCCACAGCTCTGTAATGAGTCTTACAACACACACTGAGAAGCGGGAGTCCTAGTGAAAACAAAACCAAAGCAAACGCTGGTATCTACACTTATGAGCAAACACAGTATTTCCTTTTCACAATGGCATCACCTAGATGGGGAACAACCTTTCAGGAATTCACACATACACCCTGAAAGACAAACTCAGTATGTGCTACAGAGTTTTCTCTCATAAACATTCCTCAAAAAAATTTACAAGATACATTTTTCACTAAACACGGTCACAGAAACACTAATTTTGTAAGAAGTAATTTTGTACAAAGTAATTTTGTTTACTCTGATTTTATCTCTACCACTACATGAGGGCTGTCATCTTCATTCTTGATTTCTATCTTCAAGAAGTTTTTAAAACAATTAAACACCCTCAGGCTATGACTTTATAAATGAAGGTCAAAGTGCAACCAAGACTTTTTATTAAACCTGTCCAATTAGTCAGTTGATTCATCTAAGCTGCATATACATGTGGCGCCACTTTCTAACAACCAGGTATGTGAGAGGAAAGATGGAAAACAAAGGCACGGCCCTGCGCGTTAGTCTTTCGACAGCACAACTCAAGTAAGCTACAGACCGAGGTATAGCGTCGTGTTTGCACAAGAGCAGACTGGCTACAAGTACCTGCTCCATTAACACACTCCTAAACGCTACATTACATAAAAATATATAACTGCGTAACACAGAAGAATAAAGTTGTCAGACATGAGTCTATTAGCATTTGCTAAAATGAAGAGGTAGACAGTGAACCAGGTTACCCGACCTTCTTGGAATGCCCACAGACATTTCTAATACAGCTCTCAGCTCCTTATCAAAATTAAGTCTGCAATGATACTGCTCTTAAAATCCTGTCTCTTGCCACACTGGGGCATGGTAGAAGAGAACTGTGAATCTCCTTTGCCAGTACACTCCACTATTTATCGAGCATAAACACTTTGTTCAGTAGGGTCCCTGGGCCAAAGGGAGAATGAGGCTCCCAGAGTCCAGTCTCACCATACATCTAAGATTACCAAGTGATCAGCTGCGGGTGCTCTAGGGGCCGGTTGTACTCGACCCCTTTCCTCCACACACTCCTGGTACTTTGCTCACATTAAGCAGAGCTTGTTGGGCCTACCTGTGAAAGAGCTGAAGCTCTGCTGAGAAAACCAACCACCCTAAAATATGAATGGAAGAAGAGTTTTCTCCAGGTTCAACTTTTTAAAGTCAGCTGGCCAGTAACAACACAAGGCAGGCAGCAGAAATAGGAGCCCGGAACACAGGGAGGGAAGCTGAACCAGCCTGCTAGTAGATCAGCCTTAGCTATCTTGTGAAATCTCACTCTGAGAAAGCAAGGACAACTAAAATCTAACACCCATTGAAAAATGAGTACCATCTCTTAAAGATTAATGAGAAAACCCTTGAGCTAAGTCTCAGAGCAACAGGAAGACTGTCTATATTCCTGGACTTAAAAGTGTGAGGTTCTTTTGCCAGCGTAACTTTAGTCATACAAGACATGCGGGAACACAAATGTCAGACGAGGACAGATAAAATTATATTTAAACTTTCTGAGTCCACACCACAAAACTCTGCAAAGCATACTTTCATTAAACAGATTTTAGTAGCCAAGCCCCCACTGACTCATGGAAGCATCTTCTGTGCGCTGACATTTGCCCTGATGTTACATGCATTTTAAAAGGGATTAATTTAAAGAAGAACTGGCTTTAAGAGAGAAGTTCTCTCAGAGTGCACATGGTGAACAGCATTCTCTATTTCTCTCTGGCAAAGAGCATCTGTGAGCAGCTGTTATTACCTGAAGTTTTCTCACAAATGCCTTTGCTGCTCAGCAAACTGTACATGAGACACAGGTGCAATGGCCAAGTCCCCGCATTGCTTGTATCCTAATCTGTTCTTCCAACTTCCCTGCAGCTGCATCTAGAACACCTTCAAGTGACCAATGCCGGACTCCACCAACACCACAGACAAGGACAGCTTCTAGTACAGCACAGGTGAAGCTGCTCCCTGCCCCCTGGGGAACTGATGAATAGAGAAGGCAGCCTTTGCTCCTTGCAGAGCGCTGTCAGGCTGTGGCACAGCTGTGCAGGTTTACAAGGCAACACACCCAAGACCGGTGACTAAAGTTACGGTCCTCGGGCACAAAGCACCTGTAACAAAGTTCAAGTCATGACCCGAGCGATCACCCTGATCCTCGTTCAGAAGGCAGGCGGACGCGTACCAAACGCCCAGGAAACCCAGGGGTAAAGCAGGGCTCGGCAGGTCCCTCTCACGCAGGGATACAGGAGAAACGCACTGCCTCTGCAGAGCCGCCCGCCCACCCCCGCTCCTGCTTCCCTCACTTTCCTCCCAAAAAATGAGTCTGAGTCCGAGCAGGCACTGCCTGGGACTCGAGGCATAGACATGCTTTACTCAGACTCATCGAGAGGGCATAAACAAACTCCGGAGAAGGAGCGAGTGCTGCCGAGCATCACCGTCCCGAGAATACACTTCCCGCGGGGCTGCCCGGGCAACCGAGCGGTGCCGGGCGGAAACACTGAAAGTTGTCCCAGCGTTTCAGAGCCGCGGGTAACAGCGGGGCGGCCGCGCTGCGCAACGAACGGCGGCGAGCGCGTGTGCGTGCGCGAGGTAAACAAAGCCCCACCGGGCAGCCCGCAACGTCCCCTCCCGCCGAGCGACCGCGGCCGAGCGGCCGGGCCCGCTCCGGGCGGCACGGCCCGACCCGCGCCGCACCGGAACGGCACCTGCGCCCGCGACAGGGGGCGGCGGAGGCCGCGGCGGAGGCCGCGCTCGCAGCAGGGTCCCACTCACCTCGTCGCCCCACTTGAGCACGTCCTTGTGGCGGTCGCGCAGGGCGCGGTAGATGTGGAGGAACTGGAGGATGCCGTGCCGCCGCACGTGCTCCGCGTACCGCCGCGTCTCCTCCCAGCTTAGCGGCGAGCCCTGCGACAGCAGCCCCATGCTCGCTGGCTGGCTGGCAGGGAGGGAGAGAGGCCGAGGAAGCGAGCGGAGCGGAGCGAGTGCGCTCGGTGCCGCGGGTGCGCTCGGCGCCGCGGCGGCGGGACCGAGCCCGGCGCCGCACGTGACGGCGGCCGCGCGTCAGGGCCGTGACTCAGCACTTTCCGCCGGCAGGCGCCGCCCCCGCCGTGCCGAGCGCGGGGCTGAGCGCGGCCTGCCGGCCCCGGGGCGCTCTCGGCGCGGAGCCGCCGGGCAACGAGCGAGGGAGCGTGTCCGGGGAGGCAAACGCGGTTGCCGGCAGCGACCGTGAGCGCCGCTGCTCCGAACGCCCGGCCCTCGCCCCGGACGCGGGAGGAGGCGCCGCTCGCCTGCAGCAGGGGACATGGCGGCGGGAGGGTGTCCCCGGCAGGACGGGGCGCGTCCGACCGGGCTGGTGGGCCTGGGGGAAAGGGACCCTTTTGGGCCTGGGAGCGCCAAAATAAAGATCCTGATGGAAAGGCCCAAAGCGCGGTCAGTGTGCGAACGCTCCTGTGTACTTTACAGATGAGAGCACAGGGGAATAACGTGATGCTCGGAGTGGGTGAAGTCCAGAGAGGTCGCACCTCAGGCCCCATAGATTCTCCTCTGCATCTCTCCGGCCGCGCAACCCACGTGTTGTGGTGTCAAGCAGTAAGCCCAGCTCGTGAAGATGTTGAAAATGAGTTTGTTACCTGGGGTTGTTCTAGAGGGAATTGCAACAGCATTGTGTCAGGAAAGAGGATGTGGGTGCGTGTCAAAGCGTGTATTTTACAGTCCATAAAAAGTAGAAGGAAGGCCTATTAGTGCTAAGTCTTTACTAATTGAAGAGACCAAAGCTGAACGTTAACATGAAGGGAAAGTTTCTCATTGCTGAGAAGCAGCAATTCAGTACTCCTGGACCCTCAGTGTTCAATTCATAAAGCTCATCATCGGCCGCAGGGCTGGTATGTGATAAAACCGATGCTTTGAGAATTAGTGCGGTATTTAAATTGTGGTACAGCCCACTAATGGATGAACTGTATTATTAGATATTTCCTTTACTGAATGACTATACTTACAAGAACTGTTTGTCTTATTCCAGGATATGAGGTACCTAAAAGATAGAATGAGCTCCCAAGATAATAGAATAACAAACTGAAATGCATTAGTGGAAGATACCATATATTAAAGTAAAACAACTCAAAAGTATTTTAATGGCATAGGTTTCTACACAAAAGGCAGCATTGACAGGACAAGGAGTAATTGTTAAAATTACAAACAATTTATAATAAGCTTTTTTTAGGAGCTCATGGTTTTTTTTTAAAAAAACCCCATGGTTTTGGCAAAAGTTGTACCTGGCCTGATTGAAAGCAGTGTTGTTGTTGGTACTATAGTAGATCTGAAGATGGCTGGTTGACTTAGTTTGGTGGACAAGAAAACAGTCTTTTCTTCTAGCTAAGAAATCCCATAGCCTTTTTTATTTTTGAAACCTCAAGGGCCAAAAGTCTCACACTTGGCAATGATAGTCTGATGAGGCATATCCCTCATGTGAAAGCCAAATTGTACTTTATTTCAGATCTAAGGGGACAAAGCCTTGCATGTTTAAGGACAATTGCACCAAAATATCAAGATAATATATTGGTGCCATCATGCTGCCATCAAGCCTCAGCTTTTCCACAGCTTTAAGTTAGAGCTGAAGCACCTCAGGAGTCCTGGCAGTGACAAGGAGCCCCTGATAGCCAACAGCTGTGTCAGTCCCTTTCTAGCTCTTGGGGCAGTGAGCCTGGGTCTGGAGCAAACCTTGTTGTATCAAATCAAAGTTAACATTGTCATCTTACGAATCTGAGCCAAGGAGTCTCTATTGTTTAGAGTCCATGCTCTCAGTTCACTTGGCTGACAGCAAGAGCCCTCTGTTACTGAGAAACTTTTCTGGAAGAATTAGGTATTTGGTATAATCCCAGCTGCTTTGAGTGTGCTGGTGCAAACATTTCCAGCAACATACAAAAAATTTTGAAATTAAGGTCAGTTTTATTATCTTGCAAGCTGCTATTCCGCAGTCTGTATTCTTCAGCTGACCACTAATGCTACTCTTTGACCTGCACTTCAAGAGCACATTTTCAGTGTCCTGTCTTTCTCAGTATTTAAACTCAGCTCATTTTTGTGTTCTTTTAGTGTTACTATCTGCTCTATTTCCAGTCCTGTGTCCTTAGTCTCATCATTAACTCATTATTGAGATAATACATTGTTTGTAACAGAAACTCAAGGTATTTTCCTTTTGCACCAGTAAAACTGATAAAGATGTAAACTCTTTTCTCACACTGCAATCTCTAGCATAACAGCGTGACAAGTCAGCTCTGTTTATGAAGTGTTCACCACCTTCAGCTGAAGCTTTTTCCCCTCCAGTTCTAATGTATGTGATCTGGCAGTGTGGGGTGATCCATAGTGGAGGACTAAGCCATGCTAAAGTTGACAGCATCACATGCAGAAATGTTCATTTGCACATCACCTAAATTACTTCAAGACAAACCACCATTGTGTAATATCTGCCCACATGCTTAATGTTGTATAATTATTTCCAGTACACTGAGTATCATGTATAATTACTTCAAATACACTTAATACGAAAAAAAGCTTCTCTGAACACACAGGCAGTACTTTGGATGATGTTATTAGTTTACTCTGTGCCCATATGCCCAGCCCCAAGGCTTAACTACTTTTCCTGAACAGTTCAAAGGAAATAGTTGAGGGAAAAGGCTGATGTACCAGTAATTTAGTAGGTTGATCGGAGGAGAATATGTGACTTGCAGCTTGCACAGCAAGGAGCTGTTTGACATGTTCCTGTCTTTCTCCACAGAGGATAACTCACTTTTTGTTTTGTATAGCTGCAGAGCTATTCAAATCAGCTGCCACTAAATCTACATAGAGTAGCTTGGCTCTTTGAGAATATACCCGCTGGGAGAGATGAAAGATATGTAGACTCATAGGCGAGGCCACTCCTGCAGAATCCTTTCTTTTACTGGCTGTCATTAAAAGTAATAAGTAACGAGGAGACGTCTTGTGATGAGGCTGTTATTAGAAGGAAGAAAGAAAGATTTGTTTTACTTCATGAATCATCTGCAAAAAATTTTTAAAGCAGCTTTGTTCAAGGTAATTTTTGAGCTGGCATTGCTGTATATTGTGTTATTCTCTGAGTAAAATGAAAATACTTCAAATGAAACAATCTTCCAAAGTTTTAAAATGGTATGTTTGGTAGAAAAAATTATTTTTAAAAAATTTTTTTTACCAAATATTTTTTTGCTTCCAGGTCTATAATTTATGATATGCACTTGTGTCCAGTATAATTGACTTAGGTGAACAGTACATGCAATAACTGCTTCCTTTTGAGTGAGGAGAATGAGGAGGTCTCCAGATATTTCCTGAGGCACTGGAGAGACCTGTGCTCAGTCTCAATTATTTCTTGATGCAGAAAGTCTTGCTGACTTGCAGCTTGGATTAAGTGATCTGTCTGGGGAGAGAAGGAAGTCAGGACACTGAAAAGATTCAAGTGAAGGATCTTCTGATGTATCTTCCAGTTAAAGTTTTCTGCTCTGCATTGAGGAATATGACTAATGGGGACTTATTCTGGTCTAACTAATAGTACTTATTCCCCTCTAAGCCAGCTTCTCAATTAGTGTATGAGAGACACTGGTGTGGCTTGTCAGTATTGCTTTAAAATTTTCTTGCTGTTGCCTGATGTAGAAATGACTGTAGTAACATTAAGTTATGTCATGAGTCTAAGTGGTGTATTTCTAGGATATTTTTTGGTGAATTTTTATTAATAACCATTGGTTTTGAGGGTTGGAGTTTTTTACTTCAGTCAGGATGAATTGTGCATTTCATTCTATAAAGTTTCATGCATTTATGTAAAAAGTGAATATAATCACATTGTTTCACCACTTTGGTCTTTATTAACGTGTTCCTTTTGCAAGGAACTTGAATTTCTCATTTCTGAGTACCTCACATATTCTTTTGCTGTGTCTGTGGATAGGACATGGTTATGGTGCCTTGACTGACTTGGGCATATCTAATCATGCCATGAATGCTGCTGGCAGTAATAGCAGTTGTAGTGTGTGAATTACTCTGTGTGCACAGTGCTGAGCTGCTCCCTCTCAGAGTGGTCTGGCATGGTGACTGATGCCCATTGCATCCTGTTTACCTTTTTGTCCTGCCACCACCAGTTCTCTTGGAAGTGCATTCTCCTACCACCAATTCAGCTGTCATGGTGTCCACATCTGTCCTAAAGAGGCTCTTTGATGACATGCACAAGATACAAAGTATTCAAAAGAAAGCAAGAACTTCCAAATTACTTTCCACTTTATTTTCTTTCCAGCACCTTCTAAGATGGAGACCCTTTATTATAGGATTATCTTTATATTCTTTTCCATAGGCTGACCTGTGGGTTTTTTTTTCTTAGTAGATATTTGTAATATAAAATAAAAGAAGGCCAGGTGCTTGATAGCAAAGCTGAAGGCTACCTTCTCATCCTCTCTCCATGTCTAGTTGTTGTCTTTCATGCGTCACTTCACTGTGAGTATCAGAAGCGGTGAAATTCTTCTTTAGACATAAGAAAAATAGTGGCTGAGTGCAAAGTCCTTCCAAAGACTCTGTTGATAATTAAGCTTCACAAAAGCCTGAATTGAGAGTGTGCATCTTAACAAATCAACTGAGCTCCTTGGTTACTTGAATTCCCACCACAGGCAGGAGTGTAGGTGTGTGCACTTCTTTTGCACACATGTATTCTCTTAAAGGACAACACACCTAAAAGTCCTAATTCCATCATCAACATCTCATGAAAAGAATCCACAAACCCACAAATATTAGTTAAGTGTGGGTTGGAGCATTCAAAAGTTAGTTGAAAAGCAGAATAAAGAAAAAATACTTTTCTCTTTAGCAACTGTCTCATCTTTCCTGCCATAGTCAAGCTGTAGCATATTTTTTACATAAAGTTTAACAGCTAAGAATAAAATACTGATCCTTAGTGAAAAAGATAGTAGAATTCCTACGTAAGATGCATAAGTAGCAGCTTTTATATCTTTTTTAATATCAGTTTTCAGTCTCCAGTTTTTTTTACAGGCTGGGAAATAAGAGCAGAGCCAGTGAGCTGCACTGCCAGATAAGAGTTGGAACCCAAACCATGCTTCCCATTACCAAATTCCCCAAGGCTCCATTGTTCTAGTATTTAAGATTTATAAAAAATAACTGCCTGGTTTCTCTCCTATGCCTGTAAATTATTATAGGCCTCACATTTCTAACCTCTTCTAATTCTGCCAGTAACAGCAATACAGCCTCCATGTGGTAACTCACTTGTTCACATCCGCAACTTCTTTAATCTTTGTCCAAATTCCCATTTTTGCCATTGCATGCATCAGGCAGCAAGATAAGACTCAGGGAAATGTAACCCTTGCCCCAAATAACCTGTCATGAACTGTAATGTTTTATCACAAGAACTGTACTTTGCACAGTTGTGTAAAAGAGCAGCCATCTGCCTGCCAAACCTGCAGCTCTCCCACGCTCCGTGGCTGACACCAGGATTCCCAGGTTTTGCCTGTCGGATTGCTGCTGCCTGCTGGTTCTTTCCAAAGCCACAGCTGTTGGGTAGCAGCACCAAGGCAGAATTGCTGGGTTTGTGCCCTGCCCGGATCCATACTTGGTACAAAGAGAGAGAAGAGGCTGCAAGGTTTCCTCAGTGCAGGCTGCTGGGGGCATACAGCAGCAGAGCAAGAAGGAAGAACAGCAGATACAGCCGAAAGATTCCATGCTTAAAATAATTCAGTCTAATGCTGGTTATAAGCTCCCTTTTAGTGTACGTATGTGTGCAGGTTTTTGTCATATGGATCACCCCCTGAGAAACCTTTGTTCTCAAATTTGTGATGACTCCAGTGTGCTTTAATCTTCTTTTTTGTAAGAGCTGTGTAATTCTGTGGCACTCCACCAAGGAAAAGGCTTTAACTATATCATGAAAGAGTTGTTCAAAATCCCAACGAGAAACCTGTGTATTACTGCATGTAACAGAAGACTGTATTTATTAATAAGCCTAAACATGTTCCAGACATCTCGAGTGAAAAATGCTGTTAGCTAGCTCAGCAAATATTAGTGAGGCTGAGCTGCCAATCTGCAAACAGACTGGCTATATCAGGAAAGATGACATGGGCCTTCCATTTAATAGTTCAGGTACTTGAATAATTTTACATTTTTATCTTTCTTTGGCAGCTTGTATTTCTGGATACAGCTTCAGGTACTGAGAAATGGGTGGAATATAAGCTGAATAGGTCTGCTTTTTCCCAGTGAGAAATTGAATTATGTGAGGGAACAGCTCCCATCTGCTGTCTCCCTGCTGCTTCCACATGGTGCATAAACACCACTATTGGAAGTAGCTGTAGATCATGGGCCACAGGGTCTTCGGTGGTCTTACCACGCTTGTTTCTCAGCCTTTGTTGCTGAAAGATGCAGTCCTAAATGACCCAGGAGGTTGTTGAGAGGTAAGGGATAGATGTTAGAGACAAAGATGCTACAACTACTACAACTGCACAGGCACGTGCAGCTCTCAAAGGATGGCTAAGTGCTTTGGAAACACTTCAGTAGATACTACTTGATATTTTAGGCTTCTAAACATATTGAAAAGGTAGCTTAGCTTTCTCTTGGAGTTCTTTTTGTTCACATTATCACATTATTGCTCAATCCTTTGAGCCAGGCTATATAATTACTGTCAGGCTGCAGATGGCTATTAGGAGAAGCCTGCAGGACACATAACAAAGAATTAAAATGTCTGCAGCAAAGCTGCACAGGTAAAGTTACACATTTGGGCTTGAGATTTTCTAATAGCTCATTTCCACTTAAAGAGGTTCTGTGCCCTTCTCCCTGGCCTCCTTCTGCCTTGGCCTACCTCCCCTTACATGCACTGGCTTGTGTTTTCTGACCCTGCACCAAGCCAATTCTAATTACTGGAATTGGGAAGAATATTAAACTGGAAAAAAGGTGAATCATTTGTGATAGCATAAGGAGTTGACTCAAAGCATGAATGTACTGATGAGCACAGAGCTAATGCAAAGGATGTGACTGGATCTGGGTCTAGGGAAAGGAAGAGGAGAAAAACGAAACAAGAGTTTTACAGCAAGGGAAATGTGATTAATGTTATTTGTGTAAAGTGCCACTACTCCTGAATAACAAATGGCCAAATTCTGTTCATGCACAGTCCAGCATCATCCTTCATGTATATGTTATCCTTGTCATTATGGTTTTGCCTTTCACAGCATGGGTCTTAGTGGGTAAAGCTGGGACTGCAGTGTGGCAGATCAGTGAGACACCAGCAAAAAGGCTTTGCTCTGAGGGAGGGGGGTCAATAGTAGTGACATATTTTGTAAACTTGCCCCTCAGCTTTCTCCAGGTGATAATGTCTCTTGCCAGCTCCATGGAACGAAGGTAGGCTTGCTTTCTCCGTTCTTTTTCTTTCTCTCATTTTTAGCTGTTTTTCCCCCCCTATCATAAATTCTGAAAACACATCAGCTTTCCATCTTCCTCTCAAAAATCTGTAGAAAAGCAAGACAGCAAATAAGTAAATGGCAATGAAATGTACTGCCCATGAAAGATTTGGCATAATTCAGTTGGAGGAAAAGGAGGAAAGTTAATGGTTGGCAGCAACTAGTAATCACTCCAGCATTTCAAAGTTTTTTCCAGATTAACTGAAGACTTTTCTGTTTTTGTTGAAGTGAAAGACAATATTTCTGTTGGCTGCAGTTGGGGCAGTTTTAATCCCTTAAGTTTTGAACCATCCTGTTTTTCAATCTAAAATAATGAAGTACGATATTCTTTCAAAACTGGGTCAGTTATCTGATGTGTGGATTCATCATTCATTTTGACACTTATCTGATTATATCCTCATTCTTCTACTGAGGTTAGTTTAAAAGAAAAGGCACCTCCCAAGCTATCCTCCCTTGAAATGTCACCTGAGGCTTTCTTGTTCACTTTTTAAGCTCTGTGGGAAGTACAGCTTCAGCCCTATTATAAACAAAACACAGCAAGAACCCATCTTCCTCACGCAACATCTTGGGTTGAACACAGCAATGACTCACTCTGGCACCCTGCTTTGGCTGGGCAGGTGCAGTGGCAGGAACGTGGGAGCATCACTTGCATGGGCAATTCATGCACAAGGGCAATTCATGCCAAAACGTGGACAGCTCTGTGTGCTGGGAACAAGGCAGCTGCCTGGACATAAACTGCAGAGGGTGGCCAGGACATCCACCCAGGGCTGAAGACACAACACAGGACTCACTGGACCTCCATGCCCTCTGCCTTGTGGCTGGAGGCTGGGTGCAGTATGCCAGGCACTCAAGAGGGCATCTACATGTGAAAACCTGCATCTTTCTTGAAGGAAACACACCCTAGAGCTGATGTGTTAAGAAGTCATGGGTGAAAGAGCTAACCTCCACAGAGAATGTACTTGTTGGTTTTCCTCAACGTATTCTCCTCCGCAACCTTTAAACGGATTATGGTTTCCACTTCTTTTTTTAACAAATGGGCTATTTGTGCTGGTTTTTTCCTTTGGTATAGCATATTGGACCTCTTGGCAGCCTGAAGGTCAAGGTTCCCATGTTGCAGTTGCCACTGCCTTACAGGCAGCTCTCAGCCCAGTGCTTCTGGTTGCACAGATGCATCTCTCATGTTTTGTCTCCTGGAAAACTGGAGGAACGGTCCACCTTCAAGTGGACAGATTAACCAAAACTCAAGGAAAAATATGTCCTTCAGGTGGACAGATTTCCTTTGAAGAAAGTAGTTATTCTCTTCTTCGTCTGTGCATGTAGGCATTGGACACAGTGGTCTGTCCTGGCATAGATCAGAGGCAATTTCAAGTTTTCAACTTTTGTATTTCCTTATGATACCTTCAGGTATTTGTAATCGGTGCAAATGCATCCTATGGTCAGTCAGTCAGCCTGAGGACATTGGTGTAACTGTGCCCAGTGAGTAAAAAATGTGGATTTTCTGGGGTTGAGCTGAAATGTGCTGCTCTCTGAAACATCATCTTTTAGGGTTGAGTGGAGAACTTTCAGTGAGGGTAAGAATACTGCCACAGTAAATGCAGCTGGATATGGCTGTCTCACACAGCCTGGGGCACAAGACATGAAAACTAGGTTTTCACAGCTTGCTTAGTCTGTATTTTTTAGTTAATCATCTTGGATTACTGAGTCATAGAGCTCAGCTGCAGTTGACTTGAACTTTGAGAATAATTACATAAAATATTACATTTTTAATTTCCTATTCAGAGCTGTACTGGGAGTCAGTTCAGTAAACAAAAGAGTGTGGAAAAGCAGTGCTAATAAAAATCCTGCCTAGAATCTCTTTAAGAAATCTCATCTGTTCCTGTGTACTGAATGAAGTAGGGATCTCTTGAAAGAAGCACAATGCAGTTGTCTAATTAAAAAAGTGTATCATCATATGTACACAACAGGATGTGACATTAAAGGCAAGCTTAATTCTGGCATTTCTTGATATTAAAAGTATTGACTTTGCAATTAACAATTTTCTTTCAGTGCAGGACCATTTTTGCTTGGGTGGTGTGTGTGAATAACCTCATAACCTCACCTTCACGAAATTGGGAATGTGAAAATGCAAGCCTCCTGTGAATACACCACTCATGTTGTCATTTATGCTCTCCTCAGCGAGTTAGGATGCTTTTGCTTCATAACACATCCTCTGCCCTTTGAACTGCACTCAAAGATAGGCTGCTCTTCCCAGGGAGTCTGTGCCAAAAGACTGCTAAGAAATCTGTATTCTCATTGCCTTTGACACATTATATGCAGATAAATGGAACTTGCTTATTCCCAGCTCCAGAAGAAGCCGAGATGAACTGAGCACAGATTTGTCTGGTATTTGCTTTTCATAATTTCTTTGTGATAAGTTGTATCTTGTGCTGATGCATTGGCTCCGTGTGCTGATCCTTGCCTTGGAGCCTTCACAAGAGCATAAGGCTGGCCCAGCAGAGCAGCTGCAGCGTTACTGTGTGGGGTAACATCTGTCAGTCCCTCCTTGGTTCATAAACCTCCACAGACTGCAGGAGCAGGGCCCCCTCAGCACTTCCAACCCATATCTGTTGTGTCCTTGGAATCTGAGGAGTTTCTTACATATGTCGTGCGACCCTCACCTTTCCAAGTGGGAAATTCTTCATCAAATTCATAGTTACCAAAGAGCTTCCCAAGGGACCAGTAGTAGTCTTGTCAACCTAGGAAATAGCGTGTTTCCCACGTGGTCATGTTCTCATCAGTGACTGAACCCCTCCATAAAGGTGTATTTTATGTCTTTTCTTGACCTCAGTAACTGCCTCCAACTATTTTTGTCAACATTTTCTAATGATGGGCACTCTTAGTGATACCAAGAGTGAAAATTTTCAGCTGTATGGAAGTCTTGCAAAGTCAAATGAAGAATTTCAGGGGAGAACCACTGGACACTTTTTCCTTTAAACACTGATGCTGGATTTGTATATGGTACCAATCAGAAAATGCTAAATTATTCATTTCTGTCCTGATTTCATCATTCCTTAACAAATAGAACATGATTTTGCCTACTGTAAAATAAAGACAATAGCTGCTATTCAGTTGTATATTGTACTTGTGAAGGAAACAAGTTTCTGCATCTCAGATTTCTGCATTTGTTAAGCTGTCCCATGTGCACACAGACTTCTTCAAGACATACAGAGCTGCTCAGTAGCAGAATCCAAAACAGAATTAAACCTGAGAGAGGAATCAGAAGATAGAAACTGTCCTAGTTGATGGGGATATATGTGATTGACTGCACTAAGGATGTAGTTTATTTTAAATATTGTCATCCTTTTGAAATACTAAGAGATCTAAAATTACATACTGCAACTTTGAAATGGAACATTGCTATTTGTGGGGATGGTACCAAAAGTAAATGTAATTGCCAAAAATACACAGAAGTATTTAGTTGCTTTTTAGCAAACACTGACCAAGTAAAGGAACTCCCCTGGATCAAGCTGTATGTTAATTAGTGACCCATGACTAGGGCCTTTGCTTCTGAAAATTTAACACCACTATTTTATAACAAACCCATAGGATGCTACATTTTAGAAAATACTGAAATTACCACATTTCCTGTTCCCTCTGTCAACCTGAACAATTCCATCTGAACTAAACAGATGTTTAGTTTAGCTGTTCTCATGCTCCCCTAAAATCTCTGCTCTCTGCTTACATCTGAGGCTACTTGCAGTTTAAAACAATTAAAATTTGTGGATGCGTTTTTTGTATTGTTGTTTGGCCATACAATGATTATATATAATCAATATGGGGTGTTTTCCATGGTAAGTTACATCAATATGTGGCAGCAGTGCTGTGAAAATCAGGTTTCCAATTCCTTGGAATTTCTGACCCAGTAAGATGCTATTTGAAATCATCTCAAAATATCAAATATTCTGTAAGAAAATAAATGAACAAATCCTTTTTATCAATTCATATTGTTTTTCTGTTGAAGTATCACCAAATGAAACCAGAAAGATAAGGGATTCTTTTTTTTCAGAGAAAATGAATTAATTTCTTATCTTTGGAAAAATTTGGCTGGTCTCTATCCTTAAGTGATGTCATGTTATTTCTCTGAGCTAATAAAAAGACCAGTGACTCAGCATCTGTAACTTATAGTTCAATCTCGGGTGAAAAGTTTGAACAGCATGCCAATACTTCATCCTAATATTAATGGATTATCTTCAGGAGAGGCCAAGGGGAGCCTTCTGGAATGCAAAAATGAATACATTTAGCCATAATTATTTTTAAGTCCTCTGCTTGTTTTCCAGGTGGCACCTATTATTTCTAAATTACTTTAATTCCTCATTGGGATTGACAGTTGATGGCAAATTTGCCATCAACTCTGCCACTTCCCTACCAAAACTGGTAGGAAGCATACTAAAACAGAAAAAAAGAATAATTACAGCAAGAAGTATTTTCTCTTCTTTCTGGTGGGTTGATTTATTTTAATCTTCTGCACTATCAATTATTTCCAAAACCTTCAAGTGGAAAATGCAGATGTAAACAGAACTTTGGTACTCCACAGAACACAGCTTGCACAGTTTCAGGAGAAAAAGTAGTTTCAGAAATTAAACTCAGGTAACTTTTTTTAAAATTGTACTTCAAAGTTGTGGGGAGAAGTGGGGTGCACAGAGACAGGGGACAGTCTCAAAGTATTTGTGGGGAGGTCACTGTGCAGCAGCAACATTTTCCATGAGTTCACCGTCACAGGGCCAGGGTGATTCAGGAGCCCTCTTGGAGCAAGAGCACCTTGTCTGGGTCCCTCTTGCCTGTGCCACTGAGCAGCATCACGTGTGTCATGGTATGGTGCAGCTCAAACCTACTAATTCTTTTTGCAGAGGGAAGAACAAGAGTTTGTCAAGTTGTTTAGCCACTACTAAATTGAAATAAAATAACACAAAAAGCTCTATATACTGTTTCCTGAGGGTTGCCATGAGGTTTCCGTGCAATGCAGGCAGCTGATTGCTTCGCTTAGCTTTTCACAAACCTGGTGACTTTTCTGAAGTGAACGTTTTCAGAACCTCCTCTCCTGGCACTTTCAGTTTGCCAGTTCTAACAACAGCTGCTCTTTGAGGGTTGTATGACTTGGGTGGCCCAGTTGCAGAAGCAGCTATGCCCTCCACATTCTTGGAGAGAAGGCTGAAAAGGATTTCTCTGCTGGGGCTGAGAAGTTGGTTCAGGAATGAAATTGTATTTTTAAGCTAACATTTGCCAGAATTGGTACTAGATATAGTGTTACCTCCCTCCTGCTCATTCCTACCCTCTCCCTTGAGTTTGCACAAGCTTGGTCTAAACAACAAAGGAATTAATCCAATTAATTAATTAATCATCCAATGGGAACAAAACCACAGCTGTAATCAGGCTTGGGGTTGTGATGTGGTTTTCCATCCAGCCATGTGGATGTGTGTGCCCACAGGAGACAGAGCTTGAGGGAAGGGAGAGAACTGTCTCTCAGGGGACCAGGGAGGAGGATGCAGGGTGGTCTCTGGGAGCTTGTGCTTCCTCACACAGTGAGGTTAAGTGGGATGGCTGAGCCTGGGGGTGGCTGTTAACCTGGGGACACTGACACCGACCTCCAGCAGAGCTCTGTGAGTGTTTGTGAAATTTTTCTATCCTTACTTCCCTATGCTGGGATGGTGCACACATAAGCACCAAGCCTCATGCCACAGCATGCCACAAGCAGGATGGAAGTGCTGGAGCAGCATGAGCAGGAGCCCTCAGACAGCATTTCCCAGGCAGCCACAAAAATTGCAGAGATGGGCATGTGGCAACCTAGGATGACTATGCAAAATGGTGTGTAGGACATGCTGGGAGGTGCCCCAAACCCAGCTGTCCTGGAATTTCACCCACAAGGTAAGTCATGAGCATTTACTGTACAACTATGTGTTTAGGACGGCTTTTCACAATGAAGCTGCATAAAATTGACTTCTTTGTGTGTTGATAAACCAAGTCAGAGGTGTGGAGCATCTACACACCAGCCCATAGCAGGGATTTTGCAGGCTAGCTCCAGGGCTGGAGAAAGAGGCATGTGGAAACTTGGACTGTCCTAAAAAGAGGGCACTGCAAGAAAAAGTTTCAAGGTCCTTTACTAGTAAATTGTTGTTTTTTCTGTTTTGCAATACAGGACAACTAAATATTCTGATCTTGTTGAAACCAATGTATCTCTTTCATCTTTCTTTCATCACCTTCTTTCTTTATCTCTGACTACAAAAATATACATTAATTCCTGGAAAAGCTTACAAAAACCAAAAAGGTAAGTTAACTAATTTCACCTTTGTGGAAGAGGGCAATTTGTTGGTACTTGCTGTCAATGTGCATTGATTCTATCTGGTGGGAAGATGGTGGTGACACCAGCATTGAGGTGCCTTGCTCTAACAACTCACACATGTACAGGGGCTGTTGAGCAGATGGAGAGAGCTCAAAAAAGTGGTATAAAATGTAGCATTTTCCTCTGTGAAAATATGCATAAATATATTTTTGTTTTCTCATTCTTCCCATTGGGAAGATTTTTTTATTTTTCAGCCTAGCATTCAGATGAAGGAAGACTCAGCAATCACAGTGTCCATCCATCTGTCCTACTCTAAAAGCTTTGAAACCAACCACAACTCTTTAACATCATGAAGTGACACAGAGCTCAAAGGAATTACAGTAGGATTCATTTCACCTAAGTTTAGACCTCTGTAGTACCAATGTCTTCATCTGAGATAATCCCTTTGGTTGCCCTTACAGTTAGTGGAGCCCAGCTGGCATGCTGAACCATGATTCAAATGACCTGATTTAGATGTCTATTTTAGGGTAGGATGAATCATGGACTAAGAGTGCCTTTCTCTCTTTTCTGCTTCGTTAGGATGACCATCTGAGATAAAGAATAGTGAGATTTTCTGCACGACTTCTGAAGACTGCCTCTACATAAGAAAGGAAATTTAATGAGGCCAAGTTGAAGTGTGTGCTCACCAGCAGTGGTTGTGCCACTCACTGTGGGTATCAAGCTGCGAGAGAGAACATGTCCCTTGTCAGGGAGCCCTTCAACTAGATGGTATTTGGAGGTCATGAGAGGAAACATGCTGAAGAAGTACATCTGAGGTGAGGAGAAAGTCATAAAGATCTTTAGGAGAGGTTATTGTGTTGGGCGGGTAAGAAAATAAAACATGAGTTCAAAATAAACCAGGCTTCACCAGGTTTACTGTTTGCAGAATTAAATTATTCCCAGGAACTCCCCACAATTCTGTGTGCTGTGACTGCTCAGATAAAACAACTTCTAAAATAACCTTTTCAGTATTTAGAGGTCAAGCCCTACCTCTGATCAGCTTATGATGCAATTTAGTAATTTTCCATTTCCAAACGGATAATTTTCAAACACCTGCTTGTGATGCTTTTTCCAAGAAGCACTCTCTCTTCTCTGAAAAAGTAATTGTAAACAACTCATAGCCACCTAATTATTTTCTCTCAAAGTCCTCAGGCCCACTAAGCTCTTGATGATGGTTGAGTGGTTGCTATCCTGAAACTGCTGCCTCGGATTGATTGTTTCTGTTTCCTTTTGCTTTCTACCTCATGGCTACCAGTCCAAGTACTTCTGTTCAGACCTTTTCTTTGTTGAGCACAATGAAAGTGTTAGTCAACACATCAACACATAAAATTTATGGTAATGCAAGTAAATAAATATGAATATATTACTGTACTAGTTCTGTCCTGAATGTGTGAATGTTAGTGGTGTTCCCTCTAAACTGAAGGATCTGGAAGTTGTTACAACAATGTCTCTAAAACACGATGAGACCTGAAAAGTTGCCTGGTTAAGCTGGGCACTCAGTTGTTTGTGGAAGGAGATTGAGAAGCAGGATTGAGCTGTACCTGCGGAAGGGGCAGCCACGGACAACAACAAAAGGAGGAAACAAAACTGAAGAATGTGCCACATCATTTACTGATCCCTGTGATACCGTTGAATGAAAAGATTCACCTTAATAACCTTGGTAGCAATTTGTGCTTTGTCACAGTGACTCTCAGCCTTTTGTAAGGCAGGGTGTTACTCAAGACTGGCCTCAGTGAAAACGCAGTTGCTCCCACAAGTATATTCTTGTCTTAGGATCACTTGTTAATGCATATTTATTTAGTAATTTACTTTCTGAGAGCAATTCAATTCATGTTCACTTTTTCATTATCAGCAAATACTCATTACCCTGTTTTTCAGAAGGCACAAATGAGATAGCAAGTGAGCTAGTTGCTAGCTTAAAGCCATGGAGTGGGTCAGTGAGTCATCAGCAGAGCAGTCTGAAGGTCAGGCAGGTTTTGTTTTGTGTTTCATTCCAGCAAAAACAAAAGAATGCAGGCTGGGAGAAAAAGTTCAAACCAAATGAACTGGAACAATCACTCCCAAGCTGATCTTGACCAGAATTTGGTCCAGAGTCCAATGTTGCATGATGATCAGTGAGTGCCAGATCCTCATCTCAACCTCAGAAGCTTTGTTCTCCATAAAACTCTGGCAAGGTTGCTGTCTGTTTTCCATGATACCTCTGTTTGGGTATCCTCATCTTCCTCATGGCACAGTGGAAGGGCTCATGGCCCAGGTGACATCCTTGTTGCCATCCTCTTGCAGAGGGACCAGAGGTCTTCTATCATGATATAAATGAGCAACTCATCCTTCACCATTTTCCAGTCTGACTGCTTCTTGGTTACATGTCCTTGGTTATTAATACTGACCATTCCTTTGAACTCATTTTACTGGTTTTTTCTGATGTTCTTGAACACATTAATTACCATGTCACCCATAACTCCCCATAAGTACAATTTTTGTCCCCGTATGCTGAGGAAGGACCACAAGGCTGCCTTCCTGGGATTTTCTGGCAAAACACAAGTAAGCCAGAGTTAGGAAAATTTGAATGCAGTCTCTAGAGCTACCTGTGTGCACATGTATTTGTTCTGCTCTAGCCTGTTAAGACTTGAGAATGTGAACTGTTGATGGACATATTTCAGGTGAATGAAAGAAAGCATGAGAGCTTCTAAAATTAAAAGACACAACAGCCTCAAAATGAAACTCCTAGCCAACAAATTTTTCAAGGGCAGAGAAAAACAGGTAATATCAAGATAGAGGCTCTTAAATTAACATGCCTACACGTAGATAAAGATATATATGCTTGCTGTCTATATTTTGATGATGGAGATCAATAGGTCAGTGGAAACCAGTGGTTTGATTAATTTGCTTAAATATTAGTGCCTTTGGACAAATTTAAGAAGTCTGAGATATGCCTGGCACCTAAAACATAAGAGAAACCCTCATCCTTTTGGGATGGCTGGATGCCAGACAGGACACAGGCAGTGCTGGACATTTATGTGTGAATCTTGTTTTGAGCCAATACTGTCAGTACAGCCTAAGGAACAACTTGGGTTATTCTACAGTAGGACTTGTGGGTGACTGAATAAATCACTTCATGTGCCTGCATGGGCTGACCGTGTACCTTTGACTGTACTGCCTGTAACTGAAGGTTTAATATCTAGTACATATATAGATGTCTAAATTTATGCTTCCTGACCTTGGGTTGTCCTCAACCAAGTGTTTCAAAGGACCAGTGGCAGATATGAAAGAATTTAGCTTACACAGCAGCTAATACCTGCAACTCAGCTTCATGACTTGCATGACTGATCTGGCCTTTTTAAGTGGTCTGCCCTTCCAAAGAGATATGATCCTATGGGAATTCTTTGAATACTTACTTCTCATATGAACAGATCCCCCTTCTGGGTAGTGACCCAAACTGACACATCTTCCTGCTCTGCTTCTGCTGCATGAACCAGTCTCTTTGCTGTGATTCCCTGCAACAATTTTCATCCAGAAGACAGGTGTATCTTTTGTTTCAAAGGATTTTGTGAGAAGAATTGAAGCTGCTGCTAACATCTTATGGTGTTATTACTCACATAACACCTTAAGAGAGCTCTGCATTGATTTTTAATACACGATTTGTGATCTTCGCTTTCATTTTTTCAGCTTTGTTAAGATTCCTTTGCAGTCTAAGTGCTGTGCAGTTCACCTGATCTGCCACATCTGTTCCTCCTTCACAAGAGCTGATCTGTTACTTCTGACAATGTGGCCAAGGTGTCCTTTTGCCAGAACTTGTTTGACACCAGCAGTGAAGCAAAGGGACCCTGAAATGTCACTGAGAGCCATTTTGGTAGCTTCAGTGCATTTGCTGTTGTTCCACTGAGTGTGATCTAATGGAAAGCAAAATATTCTTATTATAGCAAACGATAATTCACTGGCTGAACTCTCAAGTGTATGCAGTGACCAGCATAACAGCTTTAGAGCAGCAGCTGGGCCAGGAATCTGTTGGCTGCACCATTCTCCCAGCAACATAGGAAATAACTGTTTTTCCCATCTGCTAAATGTCAGTAATTTAAAAAATGTGTTCATACTGCACTGGGATGAAA
The DNA here is from genome assembly GCF_017590055.1 of Onychostruthus taczanowskii. Taxonomy (NCBI): domain Eukaryota; kingdom Metazoa; phylum Chordata; class Aves; order Passeriformes; family Passeridae; genus Onychostruthus; species Onychostruthus taczanowskii. The sequence continues at coordinate 8,503,005 of NW_024500683.1, read as the reverse complement.
GCAAAATATGTTCTTGCAAGAACTTGTCCAGCATTTAGCAGACTGGCTTGGGAAGCTGAAAAGAAACTTAATATTTACCACCTACAAGGGTGGTAAATATTAAGTTATATATTCAAACTGGAACAGCTCTGACAGAGGAGACTGAAAAACTTTGAGATAGGTCGATGGTGAGATAATGTATCTGCAACATGCAAACCAAGTCCCTGGTGTGAGCCAAAACCATGAAAGATGTATGTCCTCCCCAAACAAGACTATGTCCTTTTCCCTGTGAAGGCAGGGATGGTACTCTCTTGCAGTGACCACAAATTCATTCTGGATCCAACAAACATTTCCCTGATGCTAATGCTGTCAAACCTCATGCACCGTTGTTCACTTTGATTTTTGCAAATGGGAATTTTTTCACCTCATCCTTGTTGAATTGCAGTCTGCTATTTCAGGCTCATGGCACCAGCCTCCTGGGATCATCCAGAGTCTTTACTCCTAGGATGTTTATGGACTACAGATGGACATGAGAGAAGGGGCACTGGGCAGACCACGGCTGAAATACACATTTTTACATGACGCAATAACTCTTGACTTGAATGTTCTTCCCCTTTTGCACTCGCGTCCCCGGAGCCGCCAGCAATGCTGGTTGAAAAAAGCACTTGCTGGCTTTCCCTCCGCTTTCCCCCGGTGCTGCCGTCAGCTTCCCAGTGGGACACCCTTGTCCCGCGGCCGCGGCACGGCCGCCTGCCCGGGCTGGCAGGGACGCTCGGCTCCTGCCCCGGCTGGCCCGGCTCGCCGCCGCGGGGAGCCCGGCGCATCCCCGGCCTCTGGTGCCCTCCAGTGTCTCCTTCCCGGAACAATTCGGGAGTGCAAAACGCTTTAGAGGTCCCACGTAGAGTGATTATCCTTCGGGATGCGTGAGCATCAGGTGCCGAATTGAGGATTGAGACTAAATTAACTGGGCAAGCCTTGTGCCATTGACTAAAGGCAAGAAATAGAAGCGCTCAGCCGACGTTAAGCCAGGCTGAGAAAGACAAGCTTTGCTGCGGTCAGTAAAGCAACATGGTGTTCCTGGTTATCTGAGTAACAATTTGGAGAGTGGCTTTATCAAAGATATTCCCTCCATAACCATTTGCAAAGTACTTAAAAGGTGGCATTACCCAACACAGAATGAGAAATCGTGATTTTTCTGTGGCCGCTTTCACTGAAAAGAACACAAGTTGCAGACTGAAAGATCTTTAATCTGAATTTATTATCTTCCTTTAGAGAAGTAAACTCAGTAAATTCAGTAAATTTCCCGCTTGGATCAGGATAATCCCATACACAAATAACACAAAACAAAAGCAGCCTGTTAGATTTGACTGTTTCTAATTAAATTAATCAGAATTCTGACCCTACTCATCTTAGCTATTCTCACATCACTACAGAATCAGAGTCATGGGACGGGTCAGGTTGAAAGGGACGACAGAGGTTCATCTGGTCCAGCCTCCTGCCTAAGCAAGGACATCCTGGAGTACCTGGCACAGGATTGTGTCCCGATGATTCTTGAGTGAGGGATACTCTACAGCTTCTCTGGGCAACTTGTTACAGTGCGTGGTCACCTGCACAGTTCAGTTCTTCCTCATATTCAGGTGGAATTTCTTGTGCTACTTAGGAATTTTACTTATAAAATACATGGTGTCCTTCAAATGAAAAAATAATACGGTGCCATTCCATTTTCATGGAATGCTTATTTTATAAGCATTCCATGAAAATAAGCAGCACACAATTTAAAAGTCTCTACATAGTGGGTTTAAGTTGCTATAATGGACACCATAAATCTATGCAAGACCTAGTGCTAAATTATGGATAATTTACAGAAAACCAGCTTTTGCTAAGTAAATATTTCACTCATATTATTTAACTGTTTTTGAAGGGAAAATATGACATAATAAGCTCTAAAATATAACTACAATACAGAAAAAATAAGTTTTCTCAAGCTCTTAAGTAACAAAGCAAATAGAAGAAATAAGGGATCCATATAGTTTCTACTTTAATTCATGTTTACTTTAGCAATGCTGGCAAATAATGCATTTGTCAAGACTTGCTTAAAATATTTTTTCTTTTATATCATAGTCTAATTGTAGTCTAATTCTAGCAGTTTTTATGATATAGACTAATGTCTTGACTCTTCAAAACCATCCTTGAATTTTGAAGCAAAATCTTCTCTTTTGTTTCCTCAAAATCCTCATCACTATCCAAGGCAGCCAGGACTGGTGGATGTATCAACATACAGAGGTCAGCCATTCACTCTGGACTGCAGTGTGGAGAGCAGAGGGGCAAATAAGTCCCCTTCTCCAGGCTTGACTGAGTGGCCATAGCTGGACACCCAGTGCCATTTGAAATGCTCTGCAGCACCTGGGTTGTCTGCACAAGGGACATTTTAGAAAACTGAGTCCTCACTCCCAGACTTGATGTGCAGGTAAGCACACCCACAGGCAGGCAGTGGCTTTTCAGGTGCCCTAAGGAGCCCAGCTGCTGCTCCAGATGTGCATGGGTTCTGTTCAGAGCCAGCAGGCTCACCTAGCTGCCTTGGCTCTCCCAGCTGTGAGCAACCTGGTTAGAAGAGGAAAATTGCTGTACAGAAAAATTTGTTGGTTTGAACATCATGAGAGAGAAAGGTCTGCCAGCCTGGGATTGCGAGGCTGAGGACTAGGCGTAGGAACTGCAAGCATCCTTGAAAAGTGCAGCCATGGACCTAGATACCAGAGACATCCCAAGGTATCAGGAATAAGTGCAAACCCAAGAGACTGTAATGACACTTTACTGTCTGAGAAAATGGAAAATGACATAGAGATATAAAATTGATGTAAAAAAATCAGAAAACAGAATCATCTATTGTCTGTTAGAGGTGAAAAATAGAAATTAACATAACTTATTAGATTCTCAAAGCAGAATCTCCTACACATACTTAATGTCTCTCTGTTATAAAAGAGACTAAAGTTGTTTCCCTCTGAGAACTTCCCAGCTGAATCCCACATGAACTGTCCATTCTCTTGGATTCAGTGGGAATGCTGGCTGACTCCACACTCTGTGTCATGGATCTGTTTTGAAGGGAAACTCTGTTGTCTTACTGCTTGGATCTTTCTTCCCCTCTTTTGGGGATGGTTGGGTGTCCCCTCCAGGATCAGTCTGTTGCTCCCTTTTGGGCTGGTTTGGCTTCTTCTTAAGTCTGGCTAATTTGCTGAATGTAAATATTATATATATTAAGCATATTTGCTGTTATATTATTGTTGATCAGTTTGTTTCAGTGGCAATCTCTAGTACTTGTAGTACACCTACTTGGCTGTTTTTGCCATTGGGTATACTACCATACTGCTTGATGCTAGTGTTGATTGACATCATACTATTGACTGATATTATTGATTGCTGGTAATAATTGTAATAGCTTGACATTCACATTCATTCATATTCATTCATATTCATTCATAGTCATTCATACTCATTCATATTCACTTTATTAATCTTCATATTGGTTGTAATAACTATTGGTATACTTGCTGGCAGTGATCTTTGTGGTAATCTGTAATGGAGTAGAAAATTTTAGAGGATAAAGCCTCTGTGTCCTTTTGTATTATGGAATCTTAGGAACCCAACAGTCATGACCTCTGCACAGCCACAGACCAGGTAACCCTTCAGGCTGTGACCTATAGAATCACACTTTGAACCAAGTCCTTGATGTCACAACACAGGGAACAATTTTTGACATCTCAAACCTTCTCATCTGTGGCACAACTTAGTTGCTCTTCAGAATCCGGACTAATTTTTTTTCCTTGAAATTTAGATGTTTTTATTTTTGGTACTGTTAGCCATACAATCCAAATGAAAACATATTCAGTTGCTAGTCAGACATCTGATTTATCATCACTTCTTGTTAGTCATTTTGATTGCAACAAAAGACTGTGAAGTTAATTGTAAAAAAGCAAGTTGTTGTCTTTGTTATAAAATGGAAAAAATAAAAGTGGCTCCAGTGTCACATTGTGCAGCTTATTGTGAAGGTGGTTTGATAGCCTGGGTGTAACAAACATTGCAGTTGGCTGATATGAAAGCAAGGATCAGCGCAGGGCTCAGAAAACAAAGCATATTTCAACTGCAACCAGGCATTTGTCAGAAAGGCAGTCTCGCAGTTTCCAACTGATTTTACAATAATTTGTTTGTGCCATGTGTCAACAGTTTTATTTAAAGCACACAATGAAAAATACCAACATGCTGTTTTCCTCTTAATGACAACTTGCTGCACTACAAATTTCAGTTTTTAAGTAGTAACATTCTCACATTACACTTACAGATTTTTTTCTGTTGTATTATGTTCCCTTGTGTTATCACAGTCCATCTTTAAAGTGTACATTTAGAAAACCCTTCTGTATAAGCAATCTAACATTTATAAGCCAGGAAAATGCTTTATACAAATAAGTTATATTTTTAACTTTTCTTGTCAATAAAGGAACTGATAAGACTGCAATTAGAGTAACAACATCTTCCTTTCACAGTGTATCTAAATGTGTGTGTTCCCATTCTTACCAACAGAAATTGCCTACAAGTTTATTAATTGCCTATATTGTTATTGAAAATTTTCATTGAGACAAGTATGTCTTTTGCATGGTAAAACTTATCTGGTATTAACCAAATTTCTCACACCAGCTGTATAGAATTGCATGTATGTTCCTTTATTCTTTAGGGAACTTCTGGGAACAGAGCTCTGTGCAGGGTCACACTTGCAAATGAGCACCAGCAACTAATTTCTTAACAAGGTTGTGGGTTTGATCCCCATACAGTCCATTCACTTAAAAGTTGGACTCTGTGATCCTTACGGGTCCCTTCCAACTCAGAATATTCTGTGATTCTGTGATGTTTCACCTTTTTTTATCCAGCAGGCATTTCAGAATGTGTCCTTTTCTTTATTGTAGCCACCAGCAATGAGATTTTTATAGATTCACAGGTGAGCTTTTATGTACTGTTTCACATCTGTGCATCTTCTTTGGTGCTCTGATAGTCACTCAGTTATGGATAAGAAAAGAGAAACTAAAAGACACAAGAGATCTTCCTTTTTCAAGGAGAAGTCAAAGTATAAATCAGTGCATTACACTGTGCTTATACTCATTACAATGAGTACTTATACAAAGCAAATCTTTGACAAAAGAGAAGATTAGTTGTAAAAAGGTCAAGAACCTACAGTAGGACTACTGGCTCCAATTGCAGGTGAATTCAGACTTTGAAAATGATCTCCCAGCTTGGCTAAACAGATAAAATGGAATGAAAATTCCGTTCAACTGAGAATTGAAGTTACAGACAATTGAAAATTGATCTTTGCTTTTCATCAGAAAGATGATGAAAATCTCAGTAGTGGAACATAAGCAAAGGCTGCTTATGGAAAGGTATGTGCTGAAGTAGATGCTTCTTTCTAGCACATTTTTCTCAAACATCCTTGAGGACTGGGAACAAAATCTTAGTTTGCTTATGGTTCTAAGTGACTCCATTTTAGCTTTTCCATGGACACCTCCCATCCTGTATGTTGCACAAAAAAAAAAAAAAAAAAAAACCAAAAAACCAACCCTTTGGAGTATATATGGGATTTCATTGAGCAGCCATTCCAAGGAAATATTATCCTTACAGGGTAGTGGAGTCTCAAAAAATGCCAGGTGCTGGTATGGTAAGTGAATGGTGATGTTGAGGATCAGTCTAACACCCTCATGTTGGCTTTAATTAGACATTGATGTTTGCCTGCTCATGGATTTAGTTCTTATATTTTATTTTTCCAAATATAAATCCTTGGGAGCAACTTCTGTAGCAGAAGTCCCATTGAATGCAAGAAGGTATGCATGCTTATACAACTATTTGTGTGACTGCTGGGTTTGCAACTAGAATTACCAAGCCCAGTTGCTAAGAAAAAACTGCTCCTAAACCCAGTATGATTTGATAAGAGTTAGAACTGTGAGATAAACTAATCTAGGTTTCAGGATAATAGAAATGTTCTTACTCAGTCATTTCATTCATTGCATCCCTTTTTTCTGCAAGAACTGCTATTTAAAATCTCAACAAAGCACTTTTCAATACCTCACTGAGCTTGGTTGATGCTAGTTTTGCCTGCTTCCCTCTTTGAAGGATTCAAGTTTACTGGACTCTTGACTGATCCACAGATTATCTTGGAGGTTCACTTCAAGAAGAGATTAAATGATCATGATCTCGTCCTGATTAAGAACTAAACACAACATCTTCCTTTCAGCACAACTTTCCAACAGTAAGTTTATCCCTCACAATCTCTAAAACACTCTCCCATACAACTAAACAGTCAGGAATAAACAAGAAAACAAACCCTTGCAAACTGCTTCTCTCACAGACTGAAGAACAGTTATTTTTCAGATCTGAATTTGAAGCACAGGTGTCAAGTATGAAATGCATGGGTGTTTTATACAGAATTTTGAGGATAACAGCTTATATTAATTTGTGTTGTTTGGTTGGTTTTTTTCGTACTACTAGTACAGCATTAAAGAAGATCCCTGTAGTGCTTTAACAGTCTGCATCTCATACAGTTGGAAGTCCTCTGCTCTACTTAATATTACCATATACAGTACTTCCTTGCACTTTAAAACTTCTTTTTGGTATACACAGTATTTCAAGTTCAACTGAGATGTCACTATTAAACATGTAGAGATCAAATATATGGTACCAGACAATGAAAGAACACCATCCCATAAAACAGAACACACAAGTAATTTTCACAGTTCTAACAAAAGAAGGTCATACATAAAATACCACAAATAGCTCAGTACGTAGCATGATTCAACATAATATTAAGTCCAGCTAATAGTGTCACATATTAAGGGCCAAATCCTGGCTCAATGTGCAGTTGAAACCTAAACAGATGTTTAGAGAAAATAATGTAAAGCCAACCTGTAGTGTTATATTGGTAACAATACAATTTGTTAATCTACCTAAGATTTTTGGCCTGAAGTATGTGCTAACTTGTGCTACAGAAGGAACACACGGCCAGTGGTATTTGGCTCCTGTCCTAGGACATGTCTTCATGGATTTGTCATGGCCAAGGGCACTGGAGGCAGAGGAGCAGTCTTCCTTCTGGGTATGACACTTTTATCTACTGTTCTGCCAGAATTTGGCCAAGAGTTCAAAATCCTGTACATCTTATTCAGCAGTCCCATTGAAGTAAATGGAAACTCTTTTGTGAGTAAGATGAAAAGGATTTGGCCCCCAAAGTTTTTAACCCTTTAAGTAGTAAGAGAGAAGTTTCATTGCACTTAGCCCATCATTCATAAATAATTTACTACTCAAAACCAAGATGGTTGTTGATGTACATGAAGTGCTAGCTCATAAACAGGAAAGCATGCAGCAATGTCTGACTATTCATGGCATTTTGGAACTGAATTCTTAAAGGGAAAAAGAGATACTTGCATATGGCAATTCCATCCAATGTCTGTTTGAGGCCATAATATTTGTTTTTTCAATTCAAAAATACAACCTTATGGATACATTATAAAAACTAAGTAACTACACCATGAATACAGTTATAATTGAATTTGTACAGGTGTCTTCATTGGACCAGACAGATTTAAAAAATTACAAGAAAATATTGGAATAGATGGCTATTTCTAAAGAACTTCCTAAATGCATTCATATGGAACATGTGATCATGACTTGGGAAAAGAGAAATTTTTTCTCCCCTTCAGGAAAAGCTTTTGCTGATTGGAATGGGCAAGAACAGAATTTTCATACTTAAAGTAAGAGTACTCTGTTACACAGAGTACTACTGTTCCACATTTGTTATTATTTGAATTACACAGAGTAGAGAACAAATATATGCCAATTAAATGAATCAAAATTATATGACAGTGCTACTCTGACCACAAGTCATCGATGGCAGTGTATGCTAATAATATGCAGCACTCAAAAATACGATGTGAAATTTAAAATTATGTAGTCAGGATGCAAAGATGAACTCTAAGTTAGAACTGGAAAACAGGACCGAGTACCATGGAGTTTAATCCCAACCGACACAGTGAATTACTTCATCTCTAATACCATGTCACACTCATGCTGATCCTCAATATGCAGCTTTAACAAAGCTACAAAGAGCTTGGGTCTTGAAAATGTTTGTCTCGACAACATCTGCACTGACAGACAATTTTATAATGTTCCCTTTTTGCAAATGAGATAAAAATTTGTCTGCTTTATAAGCGTTGCTGCTAAGAGCATGGCTTCTCATTGACACTGAAGCCTGGAGGTGTCAATGACAACCTGAGGAAACTGAATGTGAAGCCTCCATGAATAGGTTAAGGTGAGGACCCTTCTGGTTATAATAAATCATTTTAATTCCTTGTATTCCCTCTTTCCTCCCCAAAAGAAGGATGCAGACATTTCGTGCTGATGTAGACATTTTGTGCTGACAGCAGTCCTTTGCTATCAAATCTTCACGGGACATGATGGGCTGCATATCCCTTTGGCTATGGGAATAGGAAGAAGTTACATGCTTAATTCCCTCCCCTCTTGCTGAAATCAGGAAGAAAAGTTCTTGGAGGCAAACTAAGATGAGTGAAGACTCCTGGGAAGACTTCAACATAAAGAGCTTTAGTCTAGCCTTTGGAATAATATGACTGAAATCTCCATATAAAGGGCTCGATGAAGGCTTCAGAAGGAGATGCATAATGGTATGCCCAGGAGAAGGTTACTTTGGGTGTTATTGTGCCTACACCTGGCAAAAAAGGTGTTAAGGTACCTCTTTATTTCTACTAAGGAAGTTTTCCCACGATTTCCTGTTTTCCACACAAATTCTAAAGGGCAGATCCTGAAGTTTTTATTCCATCTTTGTTCCTCATTCCACTGGTTATTTGCTGGAGTAATGTAAGGGAGCTTGCTCTGTGCATCTTCCCCATGTTCAAATGCCATTAGCCCTTGGTGTCTCCTGGCATGAACTCACCTTCCAGGTTTGCCAACTGGAATGAGAGGGCTGTCTCCCTGGCATGAGGAGGAGGATGAGGTGATGTTCCCTGGTGTACACAGAGGTCAGGAGAGCCATCTGGCACCCTTAGGGCTGGCCCATAATGCTTATGAGAGCTGAAGTATTTTGTGGATTGAGACCTTGAAAGCCATGTCACAGCATTGATACAGCAATTAAAGGGTTTCATCCTCAGAAGATGAGGAACTCTTTCTACCTTCTGAAGAAGAAAATGCTTTGAGAAGTTTTGGGAATACCATCATGCCAAAAGGAAAGTATGCATATGCTATGTGTGGTATTTTTGGTTTGCCCTTTTTTTCCCTTCTGTTTGTGAAAATAGAAAATGCTTAGAAAAGAACAAAACGGATCAATGTTATGATGACATGGCACATTTCTGATCTACATTATTTAGTCATATTGGACTTTCATTTTGGGTTCTGAAAGTGTTTAAAAATTAGTATTAAAAGGCCTCATAGAAATCTTCTGAAGCAAGTTTATCTCAATTTTACAGGTAAGAAAACCAAGGCATAAAGAAATTAAATTATTTGCCACAGATAGTATAGTAAGTCAGTGGCAAAGTCAGGAAGAGAATGAAATTCTGTGGTTATGGGTTAACTCTCTTTTCCTGCTAAGAAAATTGATCTTATCCCTAATGTGCTGTTTCATGCCACCTGTACTAAAGTTCATGAAAACTGGCCAGTTTGTACTGTTACAAAGCACATTTGCAAAGCCAATGATTTTTTTTTCTATATAGCACAAAAATTCTACTTAAAGGGTTAATTATATTGCCGTGCTGGTAAACATTTTTACTTATTGCTGGTTAGACCTGTCTTTAGATACTGACTGGGACAGAAGAGACTGAGCTGGCCCTGGACTCCCTCGTCTTGGTGTTGGGCATGGATATAGTACAACAAGATACACCCACAGTGGCCTCGGGCAGCTCATCTTCCTCTGTCCATTCATTGAGATCTGGGTTATAGCACTGAATGCATTTCTTATACTTTTTCTCTATTTCATTCCAGCCACCCACTAAGTAAATTTTCCCGTTGAGGGTGGAGGCACCGGCCGTGCTAACTCCGGTTTGAAGTGGCGCCACGTAATTCCACTGGCCCGTGTACGGGCTGTAACGCTCCACAGGGAGAACATCGACCCTTTCCGCTCGCCCCCCCAGCTGAGACCCACCCATGACGTAGACCCTCTCCAGAAGGGACACTGCGCAGTGCCAACCCCTTGGGGTGCTGAGGCTGGCCTTATCCTGCCAGCTATCTTTGCTGGGGTCGTACATGCACACCGAGCGAGAGTAAGCGTTATTGATGTAACCTCCCGTGACCAGGATCTGGCCATCCACCACCGCGCTGGCATGGCAGCACCGGGGCACCTCCAGCGGGGCCTTCATCTGCCACTGGTTAGTTGCAGGCACGTAGCACTCGACAGAGGAGAGGCAGCCCTCGGAGTTGCGGCCTCCCACTGCAAAGAGGAGGCCATTGAACACGTTCAGGCTGAAGTGGGTGCGCCGCTGATTCATGTTCGCTAAGTGAATCCAGCTGTTGAAACGAGGGTCATATCTGAAAAGATTCAAAAAAGAAGGTAACAGTCTTACTTACTGCTCTTACTCCTAAATTATACAGGACTCCTATGCCACTGCTGCAAGCAAAGTTGCTAGAATTTCAGTTAGTTATTTAGCCTATTAAAAGTCAGCATAATGAAATTGGTATTCCTGATTAAATTTCAAAATAAATTTAGCTTTTGATTGGAGAAAAAATATTTTTGTATCATTCCAACCTGGTATTACTTTAAAGAAGTAAATCTGATTCTTCTGTAATTTGATTTTTTACGATAATCTCATTAGAATACTAGTAAGAGATAATTTCAAGATACAAAAGAAATTTTAGAAGTTCTTTTGCAATTTAGACCCACAGCAAAGATGTCTAAATTTACTCAGAGAGTTTTTAAAAACTTTAGGTTGTGATTTATACTTGCATCCTCTTAGTGCTTTCTAAATGGTGAGTATACTTTCCTTGCCACTCCTATGGAGTAAGTTTTATTGGAAAGAGCATCTGTGCTTTCTAACACCACTGCTATCTGAAATAACATTCTTTGTCCTTGACATTTAAATGACCAACTTTGAAATAGGAAATGGCAAATTATGACTCCTGAAGATGCTACGTGAGGTGCGTTAGTGGACCCACACACTTCTGTTGCATGCTGAGAGGACCAGAGAACCACATGAGAAAAAGACTATGGGAAAGTAAATACTAATTATCATTCAGCATTGCCATCTGCAAGTCCACAGACACACTGATGTGACTTGACATGCTCAAGGTTAAGGGCACAATGAGGATTCCCCCACCTCCTCCCTGCAACCAAGGTCTGCACTGAGGACACAACTCCTTGTGACACTGTGAGGCATAGCTTAAGGGCAGAAGGTCAAGAGAGCAGATATTTTTCTGACAAAGTAGATTACACAATAAAACTGATTTAGAGAATGTTTCTCATTCATTAACTTTGGGTACTGGTTGGTGTCCTCAGGAGAAGCAGACTGTTCCTTCTGAGAGAAGAAAAGGAAGCACTGGTAGGACTGTGGCTGTGTAATGCCATTGCATGTCCATAGTCTGTTAGTAGATAAAAGGCAGATAAAAGTTTTCCCACCCCCAGCCTTTGCTTCAAGCTACTGTGCACTGCCAGCTTTTAGGCTGAACTATTTAAAAACTACTACTGCTCATGTGACATTGTATGTCAGTGTGTGCACTCTTCTGACCTTGCTATCACCAGTGCAGTCTCAGATGACTATAGATAGGAACTGCAAAATTTTAGAAGCAAGGTATTATTTGGGGTACAATGTAAAAGACAGCCTTCAAGCAATGGTACCATTGTTTTTAAACTCGTGATAATGATAATAATAATAATAATAAAAATAGAGGATATGAAATTCAATACAAAAGCTGTTGAAAATATGGTGAATGGTGAATAGAAAGTGAAGGCTATAATATCTAAAAGGTGTTTTTCCAAATTTTCTGTGAAGCATCAAAAGCTTTTGAAAATTTGAATAGTTTTCTTAGATCAACCCATGACTTCCTATTTATGTTCCTATCTATTTCCATCACTTGGAATAACTTTTCTCAGTTTTTCCTCATTTCTCAGTGTGCATGTGTAACCATGGTGAAATTTTTTGCATAACTTCAGTTGTATATTCTGTTAATTCTAAGTTTAATATAGAACAGCATCTATACCTCCCATACATTGTCCCCTTTTTCTTTATCCAAGTGGTTCATGTTGCATGACACAAGCCAGCTTAGTCCATCTACCTGCCTTCTATGGAATAGATACTTACATCCCTTTTAAAGAAGTAACAGTTACCTGCAGAAATTGCTGACTGCATGCTTGGCTTGGTTCCTGGCATCATTCTGGTCTTCCCCACCAGCCACATAGAGAAATCCATCCATCACTGTGACACACTGATTAAAACTTTTAGCAGGCATTTCACTTAGCTTCTTCCATCCGTTTTCAGGGTCTCTGTATAAGATGTCTCTGCTGAGAGACTTTTCTGTTAAAGCGGGGCGTCCCCCAACAGTAACTAAGACTCTGAAACCTCCACGGATCCTTGTTCTTCTGGACTGAAGTGTATTCTGGTGATAGGGAAGCAAGTGATAGTTCATGGCATCCACTAGGAGCTTATGGCAGTCTGCATCTTGCATCATTCTTGGCACAGTTTGAACATAATTGACAAGGTCTTGGGCTGAGATGGTACCAAAACGGATGTTACTTAAGAGGTTGGCAGCAAACTTTACTCTTTTTTGGTCAAATTCCAGCCATTTTATTGCAATCTGGAATGCAACAATTTCAGAAGGCAACTGTAAGTCATCATCTGCAAGAAGTTCATTAATCTGATCAAAAGTAAGTTTTAGGAATTGATCAGTTTCTGAAAATTCAATGAAGTTGTCTTTAATAAATTTGTGCGCTGCTTCCTTTGTTGTTTTTAGTCCATATGTTTCTGCAATATTGGCAATGTACATACAGTTCTCAACACTGATTTCTTGGGCTAGAAAATCACAGCACATCTTTGTAAGGGTGTGAATCTGTAGATAAATTGCTGTGGAAATAATACTACCTATTGTGTAAAGTGAGAGAGTAAGTTTTCCAGTGTAAGCATAGGTGATAACAGTAGCTAGACCCACTGGGGACACATCATTGAGGTCCACTCTTTGAGTGGATGGATCTTTCTTTAAGATGTTGTGAAAGTATTCACTGCTTGAAGCCATCACTACTTTATGAACATTGAATGATTTGGTTTTGGTACTGATAGTCAAGTCACAAAGGAAATTTTCTTGTCTCATTTTGCTTAGACCTTCCAAGAGGTTTGGGCAGTATGATGGGTCGGAAACCTCAGATGAGATGCAGCTGAAACCATTTCCTCCTTCCAAGAGTCCATTCAAGCCATTTAGTTTACTGAGGGGGCCATCTTCCACAATGATAGTTGTTTCGTTGACATCTGCTTTGTTCTTTTTCACATTCTTCTTCTTAGGGGCCATGACTGCAATGAAATATTACAGCCAAGCACTTGCTAAAAATAAAATTAAACACCACAGTTGTGAAATTTAATAGCTGAGTGATTATGCAACAAATCTAATCTTTGTCAATATGTGTAATGCACAAAACTAAACACATAGGATAATCTGTTTTCCTAAGTTCTAGGTTGCAGCATGGCTGCTTATTAATAACAATCAATACTCCAACGGTGAAGAATATACCTACAAGTAATTCAGTAACTCCTTTTTGTTTTAAATAACAAGATCATAAATTAACATTCACCTATTATCACCACAGTCAGAGAGTTAAATTCTCTAAATGGGTTTGCCAGAGTTTGCCATTAGAGAATGGCAAATCCATTCTCTAAATGGGTTTGCCAAATTCTACACTCTGGCAAACCCACTTAGAGAGTTTAACTTTACATAATAAAGTAATATATTTAGTTAGAATTTAACTTTATGTAATAAATGTATATATTTATTTAAATTAGACAGGTTCTAGACCTGAATTCATTAGCCTGAAGCATAGGAAAGATATGGGCCCCTGACTTTGTTCACCCTTACTTCAGAGCTACAGACTTAGAGGTGATTTCAGAACTTGAGCAGGAAACACTAAGACTGGGAAAAATTCTTAAAGAAACAAAAGCCAGACATAACGAGAAAGAGGATTGTAATATGATGTCATATTGATTTTAGATTTAAGTCCTGCTTGAAACTGCTTCCAGGTTTTTGTAACTTTTAGTTTTATAGACTGTGTTCTATTTCCTGTGTCAGATGTGCAAATACTTTCTGCTCATAGCATACTTTGATCGCTTTTCAGTATCAGTAATTTGAAATCTATAAACCCACTTTTAGGATTTTGTGGAGATTTAGGGAGATGTCTAACTTCTACTTGAAAAAATGTCACCCAAACTCTATCAGGATTTGTTATTTTAAACAAGTTCTGCATATGGGAAGGTAAGAATCAGTCCCATAATTATGTTAGAACACATATTTAAATTATATATATCAGCTCTAGGTGAACTCTCAATGAAATAAAGAGCCACTTTTTTTGTCAGATGAGATATGAGACAGCCCCTAGTATCAAAGGAATTACTTGGAACAAATACATATATGTGCAAATATACTTGAAGGAAAGCACTGATCTTCAATAACACAATTTAAACAGAATTGTGAAGATCAGCATTCAAATAGATTCAAACATAGTATTTATCTCAAGTATTGATTTTAAAACAATTTACACATGCTAATTTTCTTTGTGATCCTTGCAGTCATAAAAACTCGACCATGAAAAAAGGTTAATTAATGATAAATCAAATGACTGGTTTATTGTAGATAATTAAATCAAAATCTTCAGTAATATTTCAATCTAGAATCTCAGCACATCATTCCTTCCTTAAGCACAGAGCATGTAACAAAATGGTAATTTAATTATAGAAAGGAATGGTTGCTGCCTGTGAGCACCAGCAGTTTTTTGCCGCTGCTGCTGGGTGACGGCCATGTGCAGAGCAGGCGAGGGAGCGGGCCATGTGTGCCCGGAGTGTCAGTGTCAGCCTGTGCTGACGTGAGCTGTGATCCCTGATATGCCAGTGTGCCAGCACAGGGGTCAGCTGCTGCCCAGCTCCCCAGCTCTGGCTGCATTCCAGGCCTGCATCTGTTGAGACCTATCAGAGTCACCTCCCAAAATAGCAACCTCCCAGCAGCTTGCCATTTTAAGACAGGTTCAGTTGAAGGTATAGCTGGTGTTTTAGTATACTTGGCTGTTTAACACAACTTTTGTTGCAAAAACCCTATGATGTTGCAAGTATCGCGTATATTTGTTGGCATGAAAAAGAAGCAAAACAAAACTTTTGGATAACTTTGTATGTTAGACACATAGAGCTTTGCATATTAATAGTCGCAATTTTAAAGATGGCGAGGGCATATTCTTTCGGCAGCCTTATCTGTTGTTCTAAGTAGTTTTAGAGACTTGTAACTTAAAATTTTAAAAACATGTACCACTTAATATTTATTGTCTCATTGCATCATTGCAGAGCTCATTTAAGTACAACATTTTAAGCTCTCTTCAAAAATGCTCACTATCCAAAGTTTTTCCCTGACAAATGCTTTTTCATCAGCAGAAATTTCACAAGCTAGCTTAGCGTACAAGCACTGTAACTGATGGGACATGCAAACCTACTGAAACAAATCAAACAATCCTATAATAAAAACAAGTTACTGAACTTAGAAAACCCTGAGCGATTTGGTTTCCTATGATTGTTTGCTTTCACCTACTTTATTTTAGCTTAAGTACCAGTCATGCCAAAGGACACTTGGGGTCTCAAAACAATGCATTATACCAACCAGCCTCCCCCCTGCTTTAAAATGCCACCTTTTAAAAACTATCAAAGTGAGGAGTTAAAAACTTCTTACCCTCCTCAGAAAGATACTGTCCCAGAGCTGTCCGTGAAAATGCCTCTTCCTTGGAAAATGTGAGCACAGAAAGAGAGGAATTGTGGGGAAAAAAAGAGTGAGAAAGATCAGAGGCCACTTAAGTCCCAGCTCACTGGCTTTCAGTGAGGCACTTCGCTGTCACAGTGAGCAAGAGAGACCGGAGCCTGTGCTCGGGTGCTCTTTAAAATGACCCCTCCTCTCCATGCCTTGCTCCCTGCCTCTGCCCAGCCACAGGAGCTCAGCTTCCCTCGGCTGCCTGGCCACTGGAAATCAGGAGGACAAGCCTGGATCCTGCAAATGCACAGGTACAGGGGAGGAAAGGGAGGGGAAGGTGAAGATAACTACAGCAGGTAATAACTGCCTCAGGTAAGTGTAGGGTGAATAACTGGGTTCCCCAGCTCCCAGCTGGGAGCCTGGGTGACAGCCCTATGGTTAGGGAAGGGCACAGGTTTAGACTGGACATAGGGAAGATGCTTTATGAGGGTGGTGAGGCACTGGAACAGGATGCACAGAGAAGCTGTGGATGCCCCATTCCTGGAAGTGTTCAACACCAGGTCTAGCAGAAGACATCTCATGGCAGGGGGCTTGGAACTACACGGTCTTTGAAGGTCCCATCAAAACCCATTCTATGATTATTATTATTCTATGACCTAAAATAACCCACAGAAAACACCATGGAAATTCTGTCACTTTACACTTAGATTTTCCATGCTTAACTCCAGGTAGAGGAAAGGAGACCAGCTGATGGGGATTCAGTCATGTTCTGTTTTGTGGAGTTAGGTCACTGCTTCCATAAAGACCTGCCTCAGCTTTCAAAGATTATGGCTTGCATCCTGATACAATTTCAGAGATGTGAACTTTGATCTTCTGTCTCTCATGTGTGTGTCCTGACTTGGGGGTTATACCATATACTGGAATAATTTTATCTCTGCATCCTTGCCAGGTGACCTCAGGAATAATAAAAAGCCAAACCTTCACATCCCTGGAGAATTTCATCCCATGGGAGAGATAAAAAGAGTGCAAGTGTCTGCATGGGAAGGGAAGAGTACTGGGGGAAGTGGAAGTCTGAGAACAGGAAGATTTTCTCTTGGCTGTGCTTTGTATAACGCTTAATCATACAGATTTATTTGGCTGCCTTCAGGCTCAGATGGGTTTTTACAACAACCGCTGCAAAGTAACACTTGTCATTTTGAACTAAAGGGCATCACTGTGTGAGTGGAGCTACATCACAAGGTAAGAATGAAAAAACAGAATAGGAAATTAGTCAGTCAAACGTGTGAAATGAGGCTGGAGGAGAGTGACATAAAGCTCAGCCCTCCCAACAGCAACAAGATAATCAGCTTTCCTTTTGAAAAACAGGGCCATAGCTACGAAAAACTAAGGACAAAGCCTCATTTTCACAGAATAGTGGAATACTAAGTTGGAAGGAATACCAAGGATCACCTGGTCCCACCTTTCTTGGCAAAAGCATTGTCTTGACCTCATGGCCCAGCACCCTCTTCAGGCAAATCTTACAAGTGTCCAGCCTTGGGGAATCCACCACTTAGTTCCCTGGGGATATTATATTCTCATTGTGAAAAATTTTTCTCTTGTGTCAGATCATAATCTCAGTAATTTGTAGCCATCCTCCTTCACCTTTTCCTTGTGATTTCCTGTAAAAAGAGAGTCTCCATCTACTATGTTGTTGTGGTTTGACATTGGCCAAATGCCAGGCACCCACAAGAGTCACTCACTCCTCACCCTGCCCTGCTACAGCTGGGCAAAGGAGACAAAAATAACGAAGGTTTCATGAGTGAGATAAGGACCGGGAGAAATATTTCAAGGGCAAACCAGGCTCAACTGAAGTTGCAAAGTGAATTTATTACTAACAAAATCAGAGGAGAATAACGAGAAGTAAAATAAACCCTTAAAACACTGTTTCCACCCCTGCAGCCCCTCCCTCCTTCCCACTGACAGTGCAGGAAGACAGGGTGTGGGGGTTTTGGTCAGTTCATCACCCGAGGTTTTTTTCTGCTGCTCAGGGAGAGGAGTCCTTCCCCTCTGAGGTTGCGGCTTCACATGTTCTCCATGAACTTCTCTGCTATGGTTTTCTCCTCATGAGCAGCAGCCCTCCCAGAACTGCTGCAATGTGAGTCCCTCCCATGGGCACTCAGTCCTCCCAAACCTGCTGAGTGGGTTACTCTTCCACGGGGTACAGTCCTCCAAGGACAAGCTGCTCCAGCCTGTAAGCAAGGGCTCTCTCTCTCCATTCGGGTCTTCCACTGGATTACAGCCTCCTCCAGTCATTCATCCAATCCAGCATGGGCACGTCCCCCATGGGCTGCAGGTGGATCACTGCATCCCCCATGGATCCCCATGGGCTGCAGGTGGATCTTCAAATGCACTAATCTGAATGTACTGGGTAATCATACCAGTAATGCCTTTAGGAAGGATGAAATTCCTTATGCAGACAGGAGGTAACTGTGAAAGCATACTGAATTTCAGTGGGAACCGCAGTCTTTTCAAAAAAAAGAGATGGAAAAAAAAAAAAAAGTGTTTTTTTTTAAGCTGGTGAATTAATGTAAAAACAACATTGTTAGGAACAAATGCACAGGGCTTAATTTCACAGAGGTGGCTCTGAGTTACTGTGTTCAGCAAGGCACCCAGCCCCAGGGGGTCACTCAGACCTCCCCCTGTACTTGATCATTTCCTCCCACTTCCTTGCCTAGTTTTGCCACTTAAGCCTCATTGATCCATCCCTGGAAATTCAACCAGGCTCTTCTCCTGAGCTCAAACAAAGCCTATTCCTCTTTCTGGTTTCAATCCTTCCTTAGAAACTCCCTAAGAACTGGAAGTAGGGCATAGGGAGGTCCTTAAAGGTCAGAAGAGAGTTTGCAAGCCTTCAGCAGAGCTCATGGTACAACAGATCCCTTGAGCATGTAGTGTCAGAGAAATTTTTGGAGCAATATTTGTGTGTATGTCAAGCCCACTTCTTCCTAAGAGGAGTCATGCATCAATGCCAAACAAACAAATCCTTGTAATAATCAACATTGGTGGCAGTTTTGAAGGACTGAGTAAACCTGGGAATTCTTTCCTCTTGAGTTATGACAAGCAATACAAAAAATGCATCAGTTAGGTCTGGGCTAAAAATATTTTTCTTGTTCTATTGAGATTTTAAATATTGTCTTCACTGTCCTGAAATCATTATCTTTCAGAATAAGTGGGCAGAAAGAACACCTTCCTCATCCCAGAAAATCCAGTAGTTTGATTATTAGGCTTTCTAACAACATAGGGGAAATCCCAGCTTCAATCACAGAATTTGTATGACAATCTGACCCTCAACTTCCCTACTCAGTAATGACTTTAATCATAACGCTGGCGTGGGGTCAATTTTTCTGATTTCTTCTGCATAAATGCCACTCTTGTACAAAAAATGTTATACTATTTGGGCCAGAAAACTGAAGAGTGACTAGTTGTGAATGGCCTGTTTTAAGGTAGGGTTGATGAAGTCTCTACGTTCTGTGAAGATAATTATTTCTGTAAAATGAAAACATGAGTATGGTAACTGGAGAGACAGTCTGCATCAGGGACCTGGATTTGTTTTTTCCATTTCCAGCCAGAGTGCTCTACCTACTGTATTGCCCTATCAGCTATTTTGGTTTCTCTACTGATTAATTTGCTATAAAGTGTGCCAAGCTGTAATAAGATCTATTTTGCAAGAGCAGCAATCCTAACGTGCAAATACCAGACTTTTGCCTACTTAAAATTCCGTTGTAGTTGAGACTGGATGCACCTTTTTTAAAAACTTCCCTCAAACATCAGTTTAACAAGTGAAAGGTGTTCTGTGTACCTGTTTTCATTACATTTACAGCAACTTCACAGGAAATTCTGCAAACACACACTTTTAGGAGGGACTCATTCATCTGGGGAGTCTTACAAGCACATGCTCAGCCCCGGCAAGCTCTATGGCAGAGATCTCCTTTCAGATGCTCAGTTCACGCAGGGCAAAGACTGATTCCCTGTCACAAGCTTTTTAGGTAATCCATGGGAGAACCCTGCTGAAAGTTGCGGGGCCCAGAAGTGCTCAGCCCCCCCCCCCCCAAAAAAAAAAAATTAAGAAAGAAAAAAAAAAAGGCAGGACCTAAAGAAAAGGATGACCCCTTCAGCCCGAGTCAGGACTGCAGTGGGCTGCCTGTGGGCACCAGTCGCGGCTTCACGGCTCGGCCTCGGTACCCCAAAACAAGGCACCCTTCCACAGGGCAGCCTCGCTGCCAGGCACAGTCACCAGGGACGCCACGGGCCTCGGGGTTACTGCAGGGAACAGGACAGTCGTGCACCAGCAAGTGACACTGTCCGTGTCCCAGGGCCCGCCCGGGGCTGCTCCCGAGGCCGGGCCGGGCAGGGGCACAGCGCCCAGCACCGCGGCCCTCGCCGGGCAGGCCGCTACCTCACCCATCTCCCCCAGCTACGCCGTGCTTGCTCAGTACCGCCCTGTGCGTTCAAACGGAGCCCAGCGGGGCAGAGGAAAGCACACGGCCCGCGCTGTTACTGCTGACAGCTGGGTAGCGAACAGCGGGGATGAAAGGCCGGGATGAACGGCCAATGGCGGAGCGGGCGCGGCTACAAGAACGCCGGGCGGCGACAGAGGAGCCCTGGCACCGGTGCCGAGGCCGAGGCAGAGAAAGGGTGAAGCGGCAGCGGTGCAAAGGAGGGGAAAGGGCGGAGCGGCTGTGCCATGGCGGAGAAGGGGCGGAGCGCTGCGCGGAAGCTGCTGCGGCTGCAGGAGCGGCTGCGCCGTGCCCAGCAGCCCGCCGAGGTACCCGGGCCGGAGCTGCTGGGTTGTTATTTCTGTGTTTATGAGAGCTTTTCTGTGCGAAATAGGTGTTTCTGCTGGGTTTTAGCTGCACACATCAAAGAGGAGCGGGGCCTGTCACGCCCTGCCTTTTTGTTCTTCCTGGTCCAAGGTTTCAGCTGTTCTGAATCAGCCCCTGCAGGGTGGCCGGGCTGCTCAGTAGCTGCGAGGGGTAGCTAAGGGACACCTGAAGCAGGCAGAGAGGAGTGGGGAGCGCGATCAGAGCAGGCGCTGAGGCTGCACAGGGCTTTGGAGGGGCGGAGGGGACACCCCCGGCTGTGGGGCAGAGGGACCAAGGCGCAGCGGGGACACCCCCCGGCTGTGGGGCAGCGGGGACACCCCCCGGCTGTGGGGCAGCGGGGGGACCAAGGCATGCCCCGCTCTCTGAGCAGCAGCCGGCACTCCCAAGGAAATGGAAGCTAAGTAGCATATGCCAAATTTGCCCCAATGTTTTATGAAATAATAAATTATATTTGACTGAAGAAGGTGTGTTTGAAACAGTGATGCGGTTTTTCCTTTTTTTTTTTTTTTTTTTTTTTTTTTTTTTGAGGGTTACATTTGCTTTGAAAATACAGGCGCTTTTACCTTTATGGGATTCAAAGGTGTTAAAACTCGATACAAGTTTGTGGTTGGAGGCAGAGGGCAGCAGTAAAAATGGCATTGTATTTGGTAATTGATGAGAATCTCAGCTATTAATCATGTCTACAGTGTGTTTTCTAAGTATGTGTGTATGCATATAGGAGAAATACTGATTTTCATAGCCAATAATGGCTTATTTTCTTGAATGCCTGTGATGTAGACAATATCTGTCTAAAAATGCAAATATCTGTGCAGGTGCTCCTTCATAAGTTTTAATTTGCAGTTCAATGAACCTAAATATCTTCCTATGCTACAGAAATTATCTGTTATTATAGTTTCTGAATTTGTACTTGGGATTAGTGTTGGTATGCTATTTGAACAAGAGGTAGCAAAGGAAAAGAAAATAAACAATTCTAGTGGTAATAAGTTTTAAGTGGTCCCAAACCAGTAAGTTTCAAAGCATCCTACTAATGTGAAAAATGAGAACAACACTGGCTAATTTGTATTCATTAAGGGAGGAGATACAATGTTTTTATGTGGCATAGCTGCAAGTAGGTGCTGCATAAAATGGAGCTAATGGTGGTGCTGCAGCACTTCTGTCCCTGGTAAAACTGTCTAGTGAAATAGAAGTATTTATTGGTAACATGGCGTAAGGAGTGGCAGGGAAAGTGAGAAACTGATAGTTGTAAATTGGCAGTCATGAAAGGTATTCCTAACAGAAGTTGAATCTAATAAGAGAAATTATGTGGTTAGTATCTTTAAAGGCAAAAAGGAGAGTTCTAGAAATTTGTGAAAAGAATTGCAAATCAATATTACAGATATGCTACAGTATGTAGGCAAGTGTTGTTGTTGTCAAATACTTCTGTTCCATACAGAGAATAATATTTGTCTTTGGACTTTTTAATATTGCTAAAAAGTTTTTGATAACCACACAGAACATCAATTGTCCATTTCAAAAGCTTCTTAATGTGGGAGGTTTGATAGCAACCCACTGAGTTTTCAGAGACTTGACAAAGAAAAGAACAGTTATTGAATGATGCTTATGGTTCCAGGGGAGGTGTGGGGAAAAAGTACTGTGCTAGCATTAAAGGTCAGTGAAATGGTCTTCATTGGCATTGATCATAATGGAATTATGCATGATGTTAAGATGCACCTGATGTAGAATTGAAGAGTGGTGCCATGATCCATACCACTCAGTGAGACGTTATGTAGATATATTCTGCCAAATCTATCTCGAATTGTATTTGGCTGACACTAACTGTTGTGAATGTAGGCAAGCTTCAAGGCATTTGACTTGTTTCTGTGTGATGCTGATTAGAGCAGCAGTGCCACGGGCCTGATATAATACATGAGACTGATTTCAGTTGCACTCACCAAAAATAAGTGCCAGACCTCATAAGGAAACAATGTTGGGTTGTGGGTTTGTGGTGGTTTTTTGGGGGGTGGGAGAGTGACTATGCATCTCTTTGTGACATGATGCTACTGAAACGTCCTTAATTTAGACGACAGCAAACATTGTAGGGAAATGCTACACATACTGAAGTCATTTGTATCAAATGAAGTGAGTCCCTTCTAGAAACCAAATTTGATCATGTGGTAGGCTGCATTCATTTGGGCAACACATGTTTTACCATGGCTTAGTGGAAAGTCACAGCTAGGAGCTATGAATATAGGTCATTCAGCGTAGGAGACTGTATTTTGGAAAGCATTGACTCAGAAAATGATTTGGAGCTCTGATGTATTAGCAGTTGAGCATGAAATTGCAGTGGAGTGCAGTGGCTTATGGAGGAAATGCTATCTTGGGGTAGCTTAGCAGGGTTATGTTATTATTGCTATATAGCATTAGAGGGACAATTACAGGAATATTATGTCCTGTTCTGAGGACTGTTTTTAAAAACAACTCTGGCCTAGCTGGAAAGATTATAAGATAGCCAGAGAATGGCTGTAGCTCTGGCTAGCATAACTTAATGAAACTAAAGAGCCAAGGTAAAATGTGTGATTAGTATTTACATTTATTTCTGTGTTGTGTAAGATGATTGGAAGAAAGCTCCTTTAGTGTAATTAACAGATCATTAGATTTAGTAGCTGAAAATAAAACTAGGCAATTGTTTCAGGTGAACGGCTGTGCTTGGTTTCTTTTGTTGTTTTTTTTTGGGGCGGGGGGCGGGGGTATTTGGTTTTTTTTTGCTGAACACATAGGGATTATCTGCTTGCGACAGAGTTGAGTTTTTCTAAGGTGTTTTCCTCAAAGTCCTGGTGCTCTTTTGAATGATTTGTCTAGTTCAGCCAGAAGTTATTGACATGATGGAATTTCACAGGCTTTGTTATAGAAGAGAATAAGCTAAAGAATCATAAGGATCTCGTTGAAATGGAAATGCAGCTACTGAGTGAAGAAAGAGAGAAAACAGGAATTACTGCAGAGAAATATTGTCAGTCCCCTGAGGACAGATGGTCTGGGAACCTGTTAGTGGTTTCCATCCTTCCTGATGTTCCAGGCTCAGAGGGGAAAATAAGAGGAGAATGTACAAGACTTGTATAAAGGATGATGGAGCAACACTGGTGTAGTGGAAATTGCCCAAACCCAGTGCACCTGGCAGCTGTTGTTACCACTTTGCTTTCAGTTTTGGATCTGGAAAATTTTGTTTGCTTACATGCTTCTGTCCCATTGCTTATTACCATTGATCTCTGCTTTCCAAATTCCAGCCTGTTTTCCCTTCTTCTCTGCATCTTTGCTTGCTTTTTTTCCTGCTGTCATCTTTGCTTTTGTCGCACACTACCATATGGGTGCCAGCTCTCAGTTTGTCCATAAGGCTTTACCTGCTTCTATTGCATGAAGACCAAGGTCTTGGTTTTTCTTGGAATGTATTTTATGGGAAGAAACACTGTCCTGTAAGGTTTTGATTGTTCTGTATAAATCAGTATTTTGGAATTATGTAGGCTAGTTCAGGAATTATATATGAAGATAAATTTTTCTATGAAGTTTACAGTCTCTTTTAAAGTAGATAGAGTTTTTCCACAAGGAAATAGCTGATAGTGGTATGTGAGGTAAAATAGTCTGAAAACCAGTGGAGGGTTACATATATATTGTGTGTATATGGAAGGTCTTTTGTGAAGAAATTGCTGGATCCAGTCCAGTGAGATAAGAGCCAGGTAGGCCACCAATGCTGTGGTGAAAGAAATGGTTAGAGAAAGATCCCTCAACAGTCAGTCTTTATTTTGTTTCTGAAGGCTTGCTCAGAACAGACTTCATAATTTTGCCTTATTTTATGCAATAATTATAATGGTATTCTATATATAGGTACCATGACAACAAAGTTGTCAGTCTCTGGTTTTGGTGACAGACTTCACTTTATCTTGTGGTTCACAGTGTACCTTTCTCCAAAGCCCAATAGATACTGGAGCTTGGTATTTGTGCTTTGTCTTTGGTAGAGAAATCAGAGATCTCTAGCAAGTAGGATGAACACAAAGTTTCTCTGCTGCTACAGATGCTTGCCACAAGTTATATTTGCTTATTTTCTGATTGTGCCTGTAAGTTAGTTTGGTTCTAAATCCCAGGAACTTGGAGATAAGTGATTCCTACCAGCAGGCTGGATGCAGCCTTTTACTTTTTCCAGTTACAGAACAGAGTCTTGTACTAATCCTGTATGTGCAGAGCTGCTGATTGCCCTGCAGCCTGAGCTGTTCCCTGCTTCTAAGTGGTTGGTATCACTGCTAAAAACCTTACCAGTGTGTCTGATCCATTTTTTCTATTTTTTAAAATGAAACTGCTGTTTGTCTTAATTTTACAAATGTGATATACATTTCAAGTAACAAAAATGAGCAGTGTGGTCTGTAGTTTAGAAGACTTGGAAAGTTTTGTTTTTCATTAAAATGTGTTGACTGCTTTTGAACATGCTTGTCATCTAGGTACTTTTGTAATTTAGCCTTTTGGTTTGAACTTGTATGAATAGTAATTGCCTGCTTCCTGAATTTTTTCTTCTGAAATAAAGTTGGTTTTATGAGTTAACTTAATCTGAAATCCATCAAGAGAAACTATTCAAAACCCCTATTTCTGTATCTTGATGAAACCATCCCTTAGTATTCTTCCACAAATAGGTTTGTCTCTGGCAAAATAAATGGGATTTATTCCCAGTGGTTTGCATTGCTTGATTATCTAGACATGTTAAATATCACAATCTAACATGTCAGCAGTGGGTTAGTTCCTTTTTCATTGCAAAATAAATTAAATCAATGAGGATATATATTCTTCTAATTAAATACATGAAATACAATTAAATACAAGTGAACTGACACTGATCATCTCAAGCATTAGAAACTATATTAATGTGAGCAATTACAATTTTTCTTGGAGAGTGCCTTATTTTAAGAGAAGCAGAATTTTTTGCTGGTTCTGACATCTTGGTGAGGAAGCTTTTTAAAAATCAATTAATGAATTATTTTTTTAGGTGTCCCTGCCATTTTGTAGCTAGCTGAACTTTTTGGGAGATTTAATTTGTTACCTCTGGTCCTAGCTGTATGTTTTACCTTGTCTCACATTTTCTTAGGCGTGAAGCATTTCTGCTGTGCTTGTCTAGCCTCAGAAGCACTGTTTCAGGGTGGATGATTCACAGAAGAGCTGCATGCCAGGCCTGTAGAGAGAGCCCACTGAACACAATGAAGATCAGTGTCAAGTGTGGGATTCCACTACTCTAATGCATTACAGGAGCAATGAGAGTTAGAGCAACAGCAGAGCAATATATCTCTGGAGTGCAACTTGTAAATTGTTTCTTTGAGCTTGTTACTCATTTTTAGTACCTCTTCCACCTCCTGCAATGCCATTTCAGAAACAGTATCTAATATAATAAATGACAGTTTATCGGTTATTTAAATTAATATAGCTGCTTTTGTTGTCAGAAGATTTCTGGGTATGTGTTTTGTGTTCCTGCTGTTACACTGAGAAGTGTCAATGATCTGAAACACTTGACTAGTATTTCAGGCTTTGTGAAAGCCCTCTGAAATGCTGCTATTTCAGTTGTACATTGATTCTGTCATCTCCATAATACAACTTCATGTGTGTGGTTGGGAGTGTTTTAGTGGCAATACTAAATTGGGGAATGCCATTTTTAAACAATGACAGAAAGAGAAGACAAATTTGCTGTGTATGGTTAGCTGCAAGAAAGATGAGCATTTTGTATGGGAAAAAAATCTTTCCTGCTTTTATGGAAGTGTTGAGTTTGGTAACAGGTGTAAGCTTTGGCAGTGCAAAGGAAAACAGTTGTTCTAGCTCGAGCTTGTTTTGTTAAAATTCAAATTGCAGTTATGTTTTCAAAACCTTATTTTGTGCAGTCTGAGCTTGCACCAGTTCTATAGTCCTTTCTCGGCCTGGATTGATGCTGTAGTGCTGCTGCCTGTGAGGCTTGATGATTTTTGCTTGGTGGCTTTGCACAATGCAGCTTTTGTACTGGCTCTGTGGCAAATGGGGGCCACTGCCACAGGATGAGTAGGCATATATATGTAGCCTCTACTACTGCATTACTGATATTTACTGTAATCTCTGTAGCAGTAAATTCAAACTATCTACTGGATTATCTGTTGTTACTGAAATTGCAGGACCGTACTGGTTCACAACACTGACTGCAAACACTGCCCTGATGTGCAGTAAAGGAGTGCTTACGTTTTCCAGGAGTTACTGGACATTCCTTTTAACGCTGTTGTATATTTTTGGATTACATCTGTGAATGAGAAGAACAGAATAAGATTTCCAAGTATTTGTTTAAAACAATAAATCTGATGTTTTCTTGTAGATTGTAAAAACACTTAAGACACTACAAGATTTGGATTTATCGCTGGATATTTTAGTGGTAAGTGATCAGTAATAACACATTAAACTCTTCTCTAGTGAATTACTATGTAAATGTCAAGAGTGTGCATTTGTAGAAGTGGTGAACATTTTGCATTTTATAATTTTAAATTTATATCCTATTTGGTTAGATTAATTTCCCAAAAGCAGTCATCCAGGTTGATGAATGCACTATTATGTCAGCAGTGATAGAACTGAGCATATAGAGGACACTTTGCTAATCAGGTTGGCTTCTTTTCAGTGTAAAACTGCCTTCAATCAATGCTTAAAGCAAATATGGGTGAATCATTCTTTAAGTCAATTGTCTAACTCTTCCATCTTTTGCTAGCAGCTCAAACTTAGTTTCTTGCATTTAAAGAGGAGGAATCCCCAGTAATGATTCCTGTGACTTTTATCCTCATCGAAGCTGCATCCTGTCAAATTCTATATTAGATATTCTCACATTGGTCTGTGAAGCTTCTAGCTATTATAAGCAACATGTCTGTGTTTTGAAAGAAGGAAAATGTGGGTTTTGTGAGAGAATTCTTTGAAGAGTAAGAGGAAAAATATAGGTGCCAAGACATTTGAATGGCCTATTCAGGTAAAGGCATTTGTCTGCCTAGACATCAGCAGACTTCTACTGAAATGAAGCAATATTTGTTTTGTTTTCCAATAAAAAGACATAATCTCATATTGCAATTAATTGTTTAAAATGACAAAGGGTTTCTGCAGATGATTCGTGTTCCCAGAAATTTTGTGTGCTTTATAATGGCACAGACTTTGATGGAAGCCTTCAAGTCAAATAGAGGAAAGTGATGTCTTACAGCGGAGGGCTCCACATATTTTTAATGCATTTGAAGAGCATAAATAGCTTTATGAAGTAGTCCCACCAGATTTCTTCCATCTGTTTGCAATAACTGACTTACCAAATCAGGTTGCTCAAATTATATACAAGCTAAATATACTTGAAGTGAATTTAAGGAAGCCCTTTCTGGAGGCCGAGCTGTTTGTGTGGGAGTAACGTGTATAGCTCAGACTTCACAGGAGTATAATTGTCAGCAAGAGCATTCACAGGTTGCAGTGAACCTACGGAGTTCCATATTTTGCATGCATCTTAAAAGTGAGGGTTTGTGAATCAGATGTTTACTGATAATACATTATTAAAATCACCTGTGATTCTACAAACACCCAAAGTCTGCAAGATATTTTTGCTTAAACAAAACACACTAGAATGAGACTTGAAGACACAATGATATTGTGAAAATAACTCTGCTGTTCTGACCCCTCAACCCTGTACTACTGGCTGAGATGTATTACATTACACCATGCCCAACATATGTGCTCTCTAATATGCTCAAATGTACTTCATAAGCCTAAAGGAAGTTTGAATTGATGCATTTTTTGGGCTTAAGCATTTGAGAGGAGTGAAATTCCTGAAATAGTTAATGGAGGAAAATGACTTATCTTAGTTTTGTGAATTAAGCCTGCATTTTGTTCCCCATATTTGGTTATAAATAACTACTTCCTTCAATTCCATTTGCAGTATAAAGAGGGTATTTATTCCTTGGCTGCCATAAGACTGCTCTGAATATAAGGCTAATACTGTTTGTAGCAGTTTTAGAGGAGGTTTTATGTGGGATGAGGGTTGTGATTTATTCTGCCCATCTTTCTTGCACTATCTTCAACAGGAAACTGGCATAGACAAAACAGTTAAAAGTTTTAGGGAGCATGCCACTGCTGGGAATGTAGCTAAAAGTCTGTTAAAGCAATGGAAAAAGCGTATTTCTCCAGAAAGTAAAAGGTAGGTGTGAACTTTTTTCTTTAAAGTTAATTATGCTGTAGTGTAATTTTAATATACAAATTGGAAACTTAGGAAGGTGTTTGGAATGACACATGTACATTGAATTGGAACATGAATTGAATGCAAGAAGTGAGAATGCAGTTGTAAAATATGTGGAAAACAATCAAACCATTATTGGTCAACCAGCCAGTTGGCACTCTGACTTCAGCTGCTTTTTGTGACTGGCACAAGTTCTGAGGTCCCAGCTGGTGCAAATGGCACTAAACCATGATGGGCACTGTTCTGCACTTGAGGAAATTGAGAAACTTGCTCTTTATTTCCAGAGGTGAGGTGGTGGTTAAATGAGTCAGCTCTCCAGTGATGTGGTTGTATTGAGGTTTTTCTTATAATGTTCTTGTGGACTGAGAGGGCCTTCCAACACTGGAGGAGGCACAGTGAAGAGACGGAGTTTCTTCTGAGACTGAAGGAACCACCACTGCCATGGCCAGGCCCGCTCTGCTTTAGATGTTTCACGGAGTGCCAACAGTTCCAAACAGTTGAGCTGAAAGAGCCAAGGGAACAGTTTGACTAAATAGTGCATTTTAAATCTGGAGTTGTTCAAAAAATGGGAATCTGTGATAAGCAAACCATAAAGGCTGACCTGGTAATCTGTATCACCTACAGAGCATGTTGTAAATTTTTCTGACTCCTAGTTCTTTCAAGCACCATGTCTTTGTTATAAAGCATGCAGGGAAGCGTTGTGAAAAGTGGTATCCAGCATGTTATAAGCTAATAGCACTGCCAGGTTTGTTTTCCTGCTCAGGGTTATGTCCCTACTCCCCACTTGTTTTGCTTATCAATTCTTGTTTCAATATTTAGCAGTGCTGGACCCAAGAGCTCTGTGATTCTGTACTGATAATGGAAGAATAAGAACACAGTGCAGAACTAAGTTCTGGGTTTTGTGAAACTATGACACATGGTGTGATTTTATGCTTTCAGTTTTACTAATATTGGAAAAGCAGATTGTTTAAGAATTTAGCATCAGCTACACAATGGGATGTAATTTTCTTTTATTGTTGCAGTGATCACAGAGGAAGAAAAAATCATGGAAAAGAAAAACATGAGACGAAATCTTATGTTTCCGAGGAGATTAAGCCTTTAGAGAAGCCTGAAACATCTGTACTGGCCATTACAAGTTCCAGCAGTGCTCCCATTACTGCAAAGCTGAATAAGGAGCATATTTGTAGTGAAAAGACTCATCAAAGTACAAATTCTGAGTCTCCAAAAGAATGTGATAATAAAGTTAGCAGCAGTGGTTCTAAGCATTCTTCCCAGGGTACCAATTCTCAGGCTAAAGAAAGTGAGTTCAAAGAGAGCACCTCAACAGAGAGCAAGAAAATTTCAAAAAAGCAGCATTCCTCTGCAGCCAATGAAGGCTTATTGTGCCTGAAAGAAAAGCCTAGTAAGGATGCTTCCAAACAGAGAAATCCTAAATGTGTGAAGAAACCAAAACAAAATCTTGTCATGAAAGACCAAGCCAAATCATCTAGTGATGAGGAATTCGAGCCCCCTACTATGTCTTTTGAATCTTATCTTACTTATGATGAGGTTACCAACAAAAGAAAGAGAAAAGCTTGTTCTACAGGTGCACGGCCAAAAAAGTGCAGGGAAGAGAAGAACAGCTCATTACTACAAAAGACTTCAAAACTTTCTCAGGCAAAAGAGGGAGTTGAAGATGTAAAAAAATGTCAGAGTGATCAACCAGAAGCTCCGAGTAAAACGGTAAATCTCTACAGGGTTGAGAGAGCAGCAGATAAACAGCAGAAACACAAGTGCTTTGGACTTTTAATTTCACTGAAATTTATCTGTATTTTTTTAAAGGAACAGATTGCATGACTGATCTTACTTATGCTTACTTATCAGCTGCATTGCAGATAATGGGGAGAAAAGGGATACAGTTTTTAATTTAATTACTTGTGGTTTAAACATTGTTTCCAATATTGTTATAGTGTTTGATCTTTACCAAATAATTTGCATTTGCAAAATGCAAAGGCAAAATGCCTTTGGAAAGATGTCCACCTTTTTTCTTTCTTGACCATCCTGGTTTTTGGCTGCTGCAGCTCTTTGTGTATAGAGCAGTCCTTTTGTCAGATGCTGTGGTTCTTTAATAGCGAATGTTAATGTTTGCAGTGGAACTGAACATTCTCTAAATGCATTATTGCATATAAAGCTAGATTATGCATATTCTTAATCTGAGCTAGTCCCTTGTCCCTTGAAATACAAAAAGCTTAAGTAGCTCCTCTGAGAAAATGTGTATGCAAAAATATGTATTAATTAGACCTTTTAAATGAAGACCTTTTGTGCACTGAAAATTAGAGTTTTCTTCAGATTTATATCTTCACTGTGATGTGAAAGCTTCAGGCTTTTTTATTATGGAAGATCTGCAATCTGAATGTGGTATCTTCTGTCCCAGATGGGGAAATATTAATGCAAAGGCTTATGTATGATACTCTAACATAAACTGTTTGAGGAAAAACCTCAGATATTCAAGTAGTTGTGAAAAGTTACTGTAGATACTTAAATGAAGTACAGGGAATGCAAATTTTGGGCTGTAAGTGCCTGACTTGCAATTGGAGGACACCTGAGACCCAATTTAAGTGTTGCACCTGGTCCAATTATAGGGACTCATATTTAATAGGCTGCTGCATCTTTAAATCCCTTTTTTAGGGAATGACTGTGAATGTTTTAGGCTGAATGGCTTACTGACTGTGATCTAGGAGACTTGATAGGACTAGATATAAAGCTATTTCTTGTCTTTTAGAATTATGCTTTTGTCATCTTACAGTTTTGCCTCATTCACTGCGTGCCTCAGTAGTGATTTATCTGGAAGCCCATTAGCTCTACATATCTACTCTGTTCTTTAATCTTTCTGTGTGCTAATTGCAGATGTCCCACTAAGTTCTATTTGTGGTATAGTTTTGGTAAGTAGAATATGAAAGGATATGCTGCAAAATAGTCCTGTGAATAAATTTTACTGTAGAAAAGCAAGAATTCTAGTTATCTAGTTATCCTGCTTAATTTTGGGATTTGCATACATGTTTGGAGGTTTATCATAGCTTGTTTTAAGCCTGGTTAACCCCAAATTTATAATATTGAAACAATCTTTCCTTAACTGTGCACAGGCCAAAGTGGCATCCCTCCAAGAGCTCCTTAATACTCCACTACCTAAAACTCTGCCAGGCATCTCAGAATCATCTCCCCCATATGCTGCAGATTTTACAGGTAAGTAATATACAAGGCTGATAAATGTGTGTCAGCAGGTGTCTATAGCTCTGCGTAGAAATGTTTTATCCCCTTTTCCAATAAGCTGTGTTAGCTCATCAGTCCATGGCAAAGAATGGCCTCAGTTCCTCATCTGTAGCAACTATGTTGAAGCTGAAGGGAGTTACAAGGCCTTCCTTCTTATGGCTTGCTGAGGAAGGTTACCACAGACTCAGAGAAGGTGTAAACCAGGCTGTTCTACAGGCTCCATTTATCTTTACTCGTGTCTATACCTTAGAGCAGGCAAAGCCTTAGCAGAAATTATCTTAGGTAAAACAAATATATGAGGCACTAGGTCTAGCTTTGGCATAGGAACCACTAGTATCATTATAGGTACATGACATAAAGTACCAGTGGTTCCCCTAGCAGCTCTTCTCATGTGGTTTCCTACCACTGGGATCTTGAAACATTGCTGCTATTGTGGCTTCTGGCTTTTCTAAGATAACTCAGAAGGATTAGTAAAGTTCTGTGGATGGGAAACAGAGCAATTGAGATGTGAATACAGCTCATGTAGACTGGAGATAAGTAATGCAGGACTGGTTTGAGTTGATGCAGCTCTCTTGCAGTGTACATCTTGGAGTTAGGTGATGGTGAATGGACTTCTGCAATTTACAATACATGCAAGGGTCCCATGCTGTAATGCAGTAACTTCATATTAAGAAAATACTTTGTATATGTAATAAAAGTAATTTGTTTATCTCAGAGCTGAATGTTTAAAGCCTTGTGAAACCTGCCTGATGTTTTGCTTGCAGCGTTCACAGTACCTGTTGTAGAAGCACCCCAGCAAGTCAATGAGGTAGTTCAATTCACAGGACAGAGGCTGAACTCCAAAATGCAGGTTTACTCTGGCTCCAAGGCAGTCTGCCTTTCGAAGATGCTTACACTGTATGAGCAGTGTGTCCGCATGCTTCACAACAATATTGAGTGTGAGTACTTCAGGGGATTTGTAGCACTTGTGACTCTAAGGGTATGAGATTTTTTTTTCTACATGCCAGCCACTGGCCTACTAAAATATATTGTCCCTCCCTACAAATGGTGACTTGGAGCAGGGTGAAAAGCTTTTGCAGAAATGGTTTGAGGACTAAATTGCTGAATTGTAGCTTTGTGCTAAATTGTAGCTTTGTTTTGAAAGCTTTCAATTTTTAAAGGTCCAAGTTTACATAAATAAAGTCCTATAAATGATAAACTAAAAATTCTGCCCCTCCACCACCATGTTTATTGTGATCAAGACATTCTTCATTGCATAGGCAGAGGAAGAAATTATGCATATCAGTAAAGATGGGGCAATGACTATTCAAAGATGCTTTATCCATCATCAAGTATAACTGCTAGTCAGTATGGAACTGCTGATTTATAAATATTTTCAAAGCCTGACATAGGATGTTGTGTTAGTGCTTGATAAAATTAACTTGTGTTTTTATTTTTAAACTGAGTGGTGTTACCCATTGAGTAAAATAAATGAGATACTCAAAGTACTGTCCTCTTTTGTAGTGCTACGGGAAGCAGGAGGTGTGCCCTTTGAAATTCTTGAGCCTGTGCTAACACGTTGCACGCCAGAGCAATTGTTTCAAGTAGAAAAATGTAATCTGGTAAATTCTGCCTTGTTAAATTTGGGAAAGCACAGTGTTCCTTAACTCTTTGGCCTGCACTGGTTTTCTGTCTTCCATACCAATTTCTTTGAATTCAGCTGTCATTATTAAGTCTCCCTTTCTCAAGTTTAAAACATTCAGGAGAATTGCTACTGATGACTAAGTGAAAGACAGTGTGTATAGAAGAATATTTCTGTTTCTAAAAATAAGAAAAAAAAAAATGACAGTAGTATTTACCACTGAAATAGCTGGGAAAGTCAGAACCAACTGTTTTCAAGTTACAAACTATTAAGCCTGCAAAGCATATCAGTCAGGAAGTAGCTGGGGTGAGATTTCATGTATGTGTAGATTTCTTATCTACACTGTCAGGACTTGAGCTCCATGATGCACTTGGACATTGATAATCTGAGTGTGCAGCCCTTTGTAGGGCAAGTTAGCCTTTCCTCTGTGTGCTTCAAGTTGAGAGCTGGAGTGGCCTGAGCCTGTGCTGCAGACACAAGTGTAGCCTGTGAGCGTGGCTCACTGACTCCAGCTCTGCTGCTTGAAGCTGTGTGGTTTCCAGGCTGCAGTCAGTGTCCCTGCATGGTATTGCCACGGTGCGGGTACCTGTGTCAGCACGTGCGGTGGGATTTGTTCTGCACCTTCTTCCACCAAAGGTTTGGGTTGTGTCTGTAGGCTCAGAGAATAGGTACTCTTGAAAATGTTATTTTTAAATCTCTGATATAAGATGTCTGTGATTAAATTAGATGTTTATAAAAGAGACTGACCACTTGTGGAAGAAACATTGCCAAAGAGACTTTAAAAATGAGAGCCTTCTGGAATGTGAGTCTTGGCGTGAAATGTACTGGAGACTGTTTAATCAGAGAGAAGAAAAGCTGAAGATCCTTACAAAAAATATTCTTTCAGCTCAGTCTGAGAAACCAAAAGGTAAAATCTCTGGTTAGCTCTTCTACTTAAAAACTCAATCTCTTCTGCTGTTCTTGACAATATGTTTGGTTTAGTGATTTCTTTGCAGTGAGTACTAATGCTGTACTTCCAGGAGAAATTATCAAGAACAAGCACTGTTACTCTTAAATTAAAATTTGTCTAAAAAATAAACAGATGCATTAATACAATATGTTGGTGTAATCTGCAAATATTATGCAGTAGACAAATCTTACCTTACTGGTTGGACTAAGGATTTTAAGCAGCAATGCAAATTGTTCTGGACATAAAGGACATGAAAAGTCACATATCCTCTGCTCCTTGCTTATATATTAGGCAGGCAAGTAAAAATGGCTTATGTGACTGGTGCAGCAAAACCACCCAGGAACATTTGCCGACAGCAAGAAATCCATGGGGCAGCAGGACCTGTCATCCAGCTTCATCCCACAGCAAAGTGCAAGTAAGTGCTATGTACTATGCTTTTGAGTTTGTGCCTTTGTCAGTTCAAAATCATGCTTGTAAAATATTTTTAAAGTTCTAAATAACTCTATTTACTTTCCTTTTTTTTAAAGTGGCTAGTAGCTAGAAACAAACTTGCCTTTTAAGTCTTGTGTACTCCTCTGCCATGTGTGCATTGGCATTGCACACTTCTCAAAAGTGCCAGTGAATTCATCCTCCCAGCTGGAGTGTAACAGGACGCTGTTTCTTTTCTCCAGATTGCACTAAAGCTGCTTGGCATCCTAGGGCAATTCCATTGTTGATGTTTTGGGTCTATTAACCTGCCTAGCAGCCTCACATGTTCTCCTGCTTTGATAAAATCCCAGTCAGCTGCCTGGTGTGATACAGCTGACCAGAATGAACCTCAGGAACTTTTAATACGTTTTTTCCCCCCTGTGAATTTCAGAAGCTTAGTCTAACAGACTTTCTGCTCAAGGTGGTTGTAAGTATGGGTTAGGAAGGGCAGCCTGGATGTAAGAATTTTCTTAAATTCAGCTTTTATACCAGATAAATTGTCATAATTGTGCTTTCAGCTGGTGAGATTTGGAAGGTTCTTTCCATACTCTTGGTATTTCCATTGGAAAGATAGTCCTTCACCAAGGCAATAGCTTAAAGCACTTTTTCTTTCAGCTGCTCTGTGGAAGGTTGAGTCTGTATTGTGGCAGACCTGCCTTTCCAGTTTAGGTGCTTCAAGTACAGTAGCGTACAAGTACATATGTCCTTTGTGCTCCAGTAATTTCTGGGCCAGTAGCTGAGTGATGCAGACCAAGCCTTGCATGATTTTTTTTTTCTCAGACATGAAAGAAGCTTTAAGAGAGTCATTGGTTTGCCTTCTGAAGAACCAAAGGGTTTGTTTAGGCACACTGAGTTAAACTTCACTACTTTGACCTATTGGTTTTTTAAGCTGCAGAATTTGTATGGCTGAAATTCTCACTTGAGAAGCTGGTCTTGCAGGAGCTCAAAAGTCCTGCTAAGGATTTGTGTGCAGACATGCAGATCCTTAGCAGGCTGCTAGTCTCACTCAGTGTGCCGTGGTACTGAGTGCTGGCAGAATCCTCAGTGACTGGCTCTGAGGAGTACAGGGCTGGTCACGTTTGGTGACATTGTGCTGACACTTCAATGCTCTGTTTGGTTAACAGTCTTTAGCATGAGGCATCAGCTCTGTATATGTATCTGCCACAGTCCTTGTCTTGCTGATTGAAGATTCCAACATGATGTTTAGTTAGTTATTGTGCCTTTTGCTAGTCAGTTACAGAGGTTTTGTTTTTAAACATTTGCCCTTATTTTCTGTCAATGAGTTAGTTAGCAGTTCAGCTGTGTTCAAAGAGGAAAATAAACACAAGGTGCAAACTAGAGCACAGGACGTTATGAATCACAGTGGTATTGCTGGCCATTTTAATTTGTCACAATCTCTGATTATTTGATTTTAAAGACTAATAAAAGACATGAAATCTTATAAGTGTAATATT
Organism: Onychostruthus taczanowskii; assembly: GCF_017590055.1. Classification (NCBI taxonomy): domain Eukaryota; kingdom Metazoa; phylum Chordata; class Aves; order Passeriformes; family Passeridae; genus Onychostruthus; species Onychostruthus taczanowskii. The sequence goes on along the minus strand of NW_024500683.1, from coordinate 8,466,266 downwards.
TGTTCAATAATTAAACAACAATTAAAATGGAAAAGATGGTCATCTGCAATCCCTTCTAACCTTAATTATCCTATGACTTTGAAATGTATAAAGTTTCTTAAATTTATCCAATCAGGCTGTTGGTTTTGATTTTTTTTTTTTTTCAAAATGAGCCAGAGCAAATAGTAACTTGATAGTAAATGCTAACTTTTTTCTTACTTGTTTGTTTTAAAAGAACAGGGATTCCAGAAATGAGAGACAGAAATAACACATTATCAAATCTGATACGTGCTGGCAACAGTAGACGTTCTAGCTCAAGTGTCATGATTCAAGATGGAAAGAAGCCTACAAAAAGTAAGTGGCATTTCCTAAGATGATCAATTTAATTGTTTTAACCTTCTGCCTAATATATGCTTAATATTATACTAATACCATTTTAAGTTGCTCATAGCTGTAATCCTAACTGGTCTCTGTTTTGTTGTTATTGAAGAAATAGCACCAATTATGAAGAAAACATTGAAAGCACTGAGGAGTAGAGTTGGACAATGATAAAATGAGGCTGTGTATTTGAAGCTTATTTGATGTGACTGTATGTATGTATATTATGCTACGGTGAATGAAAGTAATGTCCATGTAAGCACTGTTCAATTTGCTTTAGTTAAAATAGTTCTGAAAAATTGCATGGGTGAATAATTAGCAATAAATACTGAAACCTCTGAGTCCTTCCATACTGCTGCTTTCTTACTTGAATTGAAATAAGGTCAGTACACACTAATGACAAATCCATTTATATGAACCTTTATAGGTGTATTTATGAGTTTAAGCTGGTGAAGGGTCTGGGTACAAGTTTTGTAACAATGGCTGAGGGAATGGAGGTGGTTTAGTGTGGAGAAAAGGAAGCTGAGGGGAAGACCTTATTGCTTTCTACAGGTACCTGAAAGGAGGTTGTACACGGGTGGGGGTTGATCTCTCCTCCCAAGTTTGACACTGCTTGATGATACAATACTAATCAATCATGGAGGCAAATTCAAAGCCAACTTCAAAGGTATACCCTTTTAATCTGAACCAGAATGCTAATGTAGATGCTTGTGCAGTCTCCTGCATTCTATCCCTATATACAGTTACTCCAGTATAGAGGAATTATTGCTGGATTTGTGTTCCTGGCATCTGACACACCAAACAGATGACTTTCCTTCTGGTGGATGGGTGAAAGATGTTTGGTAGCTTTGTTGCATATTCCCCAGGCTGGCTACCACATCTCATCAGAGACCTCTGATCCTTCTTGGAAAAAGGATTATTTTCACAGAAAGACTGAATGTTACAAGTGCACAGTGGAGTTCTCTTTCCTAAAAACACATTGCAGCTCCTAGTCCTCCTGCAGTATCTCTGGAGCCTTTTATCCCAACAGCATAATGCTTTTCCAGGTGATGAGCAACTTCCATGTTAATTTCTGGAAACTTAAATAAGTAATGGGAGAAAAATATGGGCACAAAAGGAATGCCCTGCTGTTGTGGAAAGGACCACAAATGCGTAATGTTTCTTTTCTTCTTAAGTTTTTTTCTTCTTTCAAGCACAGAAACCACTTTCCCCTTCCCGACAGTGTTTGTTTCATAGCATTCAGGAACGTTTTCCATCCTGTTAGTGGCTGGGCCCAAGAAGAAAGCTTGGCCCGACTGCTGTACCACTTAAAAAGGAGGATACGTGATGTTGCCATCTAAACAGTCCCTGTGGTAGGAGAAGGAAAACAGTTTTGAGGTGAAGTGTTCGATCTTCTGAGACCCTGCTCAGAAGGCATGTGAATTCCAGGAGCTAAGCTCTTCTTGGGGACCTTGTAGGCATTTACATGTTAGCTTAAGCCTGGGCCAAGGCCAGAATGGGGTGTAGGGTTTGGCATTGTCCTTCTGGAAGAATTTGTAGACATCAATGTAGTGCCTCATGCATGCTGTTGTCAATTGTTGCTGTTCAGGGATCAGTATCTGAGCTGCTGCTAAATGCTAGGCACAGCTGGGATCACTGTGAGCAGAGAGGTTTTTGCTGCTCTGAGCATGATGCCATTGGCTGTGTGGTACCTGAGGATTTCTGAGGATTTCTGTAGTCATTGGAGATAACCTCAGCAGAGGGAAAAGAAATCGCCTCACACAGTGCAGATCTCAGACTTGGCATCTGAAAGCTTGGCAAAATGTCTGTGCCAAGGTTTAGTGTGGTGAAAAATGTTGATGCACTGATGGATATAGACCATCCTCTATATACTACTGTTGGGGAAGAAACCAACCAAACAAAACACCACTTGACAAAACCCCAAATCACCCAGTGAGAGTTGCCTCATTCTTTTATTTATTTCCTTTCCTTGCCCTTCCTGTAAAGACAGGAGAGGTTTTTGACTGAGTGATTGAAGGCCTTGGTTAGACAGTGTGCTGTCTCCTTTTTAGCCATCCCCACCATTGAACAGAGGGGAAATTTACCAAGATTCTTTTCCTGTCGTTGTAACTAGTTATTGCTAGTGGAGGAACAAATCTCTCCTGGGTCACCACAGTGGCAAAAATTATCTTGGGTTTGTTTATTTAGAAGACAAATGTATTGTGATTTTTTTTCTTTCTCACTAATTTCCATGTAAGCAATTCTTCCCTCCAGTCCCCAAAACGTTTCTTTTCCGATCTGCTGAATTAGTTGGGAGGGAAAAAGAATGGTGTTGGGTTCTTCTGATCAATCACATTTGATCCAGTGTAGGGGCTGGGTTCATAATTTCTTGGTGTGATCATTTACCTTGGTTTTTCAGCTGTCTGTTTTGGGTACCATTGTTCAGCAGTGAAACCTTCCAGGAAAGTGATGGAATCACTCTGCTGTTGTGCTGCTTGACATGAGAATGGGAACAGGTTGTTCTTCCTGCTTAATGGAAGTGATGAGCAATGTATCTGCCTCCTCTCTTACAAATTCTGGTAAACATTTTTAATGTGCTTTATTCAGTTTTCTGTTTTGCACATGCGAGTTGCATCCTTACACAGCTATCCCATCTTCTCCCTCTAAACTTTTTTCACAGAGCCGAATTACGTTTTATTCTGTGGTACAGAATTCTTTGTACAAAATTCTTTTGATTACATGTCTTGGGTTGTTTTTAAAACTTCAACCCTAATTGTTAGCAAAAAAAGGGGCTCTGTGACTACACACACTATAGAGACAGAATTGCAGGCTTTTCAAAAGATAAATATAATTTGTAGACAGTTTGGTTCTAAAACAACAAAAAAGCAGATGAAAAACAAGCATTCCCAGATGTGTAAAGGAATGTACTAATCCCAGAAGACTTAAGGAGATTGTTTCCACAGATGGACATACCAAATCCAACTTTCTGATGGCCTGGAGATGAAACATCCTGGAATCTGAGGTCTGACAGTCTTGTACCTACCCCACCCAACATCCTCACCAGTGTATCCTAGATAAAAATTATACTAGAAATGGAGTTTGGAAGTCCTAGGTTTTCTAGAAGAATATGCATGATGAGACTGTCACAATTTTTCAGAAATGAAGCATCAAAACCTCAGAAAATTGCCAATTATTTAAAGGCATAGAAATTTAGTTTCAGAATCCAAGTGTTTCTCCTAATTTCTGATGATAAAACTAATTCAGGTCAGAATAGTGCAGGAGGTTGCAGTTTGATTTTTTTTCTCCCCTCAAATCACAGAACTTGAAAATTCCTTCTTTAAATGTGCAACTACAAAGCCGTTAATGTAATCTTTGTAGCTTAAGGCCTAAATGGTGTGCTTCCTGTGGGAAGTGCTGGTGGAAGCTTTCAGCAGCATATGTTATGTGAACTCTGTTTACAGAGAAGTTCCCTCTTTTTATCCCTGGTGACAGACCTAAAAATGGTGCTTGCTGAGGAACAGGGCTGAACAACTCTGGAAAATCTTCTCTAGCTGTCCTCCTACAGAACTTTAAATAGGTATCCCAGCAGTAAACGAAGCTTTTTATGACATCTCCAGGCCCCATTCCTTTGTGTTTATGGAATTGCTGAGGCTGCAGAAAGAGATGCTGCTTCAGGAGCAGGATACTTAGCTGCTCAGGCAGAGATAAAGAGGAGCAAACTACTGCTGGCCTCTGGAAGAAGGAAGGAGTCTAACCTGCAAGATGAGGAAAAACCTTCTGAGACCAGACTGGGAAGCAGTATTCCCTCTTTTCAAGTTGCTGACCTCTCTGAGGGGCAAACATTGAAGTACTCTTCCTTATGCTACCTAGCTCTTTGAATTACACGAGTTTCTTTCATCAGACGGGGCACTTTTGCTACTCACGGCTCTTCACAATGCTCAGGGTTCTCAGCTTTTCTCTCCCATGGATGTGCTGTAGCAGGCTCTCTGCAAAATGCATTTTCCCACAGCTACCTGTGTTGATGTGCTTTTTAATACTTTTCAGACCTTTCAGTCTGAAAGTTAGATAATTAGTCTGTCTCAAATTTTAGATAACCACTAAAGTGGTGTATTAAACTGTGACTTGTCAGAGCATTAGTATCATGTTTGAGCTGTGCTGACAGCTGAGTTCTGGGCTTAGGTATTTAGAAAAGCATGGAGAGAATGAAATGTTTTAAAGGAGTCCAAAAGGCTTATGCACCAAGCAGCTTCTCCAGGTTTCCAGAAAGCCTGAGACTTGAGTTTGCTTCTGCAGCTGAGAGATGAAAGATCACAGGCCCTGACCAGAGGTAGCAATCCCTCTATAGATAAGGAGAAAAGTATTCTATGTGGCTCTGAAAGGGCAAAATCGCTATACTGGGCACCTCATTACAACAAGGAGGTCTGTGTGCCACAAGGTTTTGTTGTGACCTGAATGTTATTCACCAGCTGATTAATTAGCTGGCATAATTTCAAATTCCTTTCTTTGATAAGGTGCATGATCCATCACTTTTCCTTGTTAAACTTTATATGGATGGTGATTGCTCAGCTGTCTAATTTGTCTGTGGTTTCTCTGCCCTCAAGAGAGTCAACAGCTGCCCTCAATTTAGTGTCTTCTGCAAACTTTCTCAGTATCCCTTCCTTTCCTGCATCCAAGTAATTTAGGAAGATGTGGAAGAGCACAGGGCCTACGATGGAGCCCTGTGCAACCCCAGCAGTTATAGGTCATCAGTCTGGTGTCACCCCAATCAGTGTCAACCTTTGTGGTTGACCTATGAGCCAGTTGCTTGCCTGTCATGTGATGTGTTTATTCAGCTGTGTGATGGACATTTGGTCCAGAAGGATCCTGTGAGAGACAGTACCAAAAGCTTTGCTGAAATCCGAGATTACATCAACTGGCTTCCCTTGATCAACTAGGTGGGCTACTTTGTTGCAAAAGGAAATTAGGTCTGACGAGTAGGATTTTTTCCCCTTATGAAGCCGTGCTGGCTGTGAGTGATGACTGTCATCCTTCAGGTGTTTTTCAGTAACTTTCAGAATAATATTCTGCATAATTTTGCCAGTTATAGAAGAGACACTTACAGGCCTGTTTTTCCTGCAGTTTCCTTCAGGTCATCCTTCTTGCGCTTCTTGAAAATTGGGCCAACATTTGCCAGCTTCCAGACAGCTGGGGCCTCTCCAGATTCCCAAGACCATTCAAAAGTCATTGAGAGAGATCTTGTGATGACATTAGCCAGCTCTTTAAATATTTTTGTATGAGTTCTGTCAGGACCTATAGATTTATAGGGATCCAACTGGAACAGCAGATGCCATGTACATTCAGGGTTGACTGGGATCATAAAAGGTTTTAGTGGTCCTAAGATGAAGTGATAATTTAACATTCTCAGCAAGGTATGGGTCCCTAGGAAGGGCAATATCTGTGGTCTGTATTGAATGCCTTTCCCAGAAGTTTCCTGATCTGGAAAGCTGTAGTAAGGTGTACCTGTGTTTGCTCTGTTGGTACTGAGAGCTTGAGTCTCTTTGGCTTGCCTGGCAAGAGAAGCGTAGGAAAGAGTTTCCTCAAGAAAACCTTGGAGTTTGATTTACTATGAAGTTATTTAATCATTCAGTGTTATCAAAACTTTCAACACTCAGTGTATCTTGTTTCTCTATAATTTGTATCAAGATCTTTGTGGAAGAACTCATGCATAATGTATGAAGTGTTTTTCTAGATTGTTTAAATAAGACTGAGCTATATTTTGCATATAAGTCAGTGTTAAGCATTGAAAACATGGTATAATTTTCTCAAAATTATGGCACTTACAGCACAGAAAGAATTTTTCTGAAGATTTAAGGGAAAAACCAAGGATGTAACAGAGCATGTTTTTTAGTGCTGCTGTGACTAGCAGCAGCTGTTTACATTCTTAGTTCTTGGTAGTTAAAACCCATTGATATCTTTGAGCTGGTCATTGAGAAGACAGCCATTCTTTTTCACCAGTATTTTTCTCATTGCTCTGCAATAGGAACCTTCATCTCTTATCCCTTGTTTATAATAATCTGCTGAATTTTTTTGAGAATGCTTTTCTTCTAGGAGTGAATTGCTGTAATTCTCAAAAAATTACAATTCCCTATGGCACTACTGCTTCCTTTGGAGAGAAGACACTTTTGCTTGGGTGCTCTCTGTCTTCCTGGATGCCCATCTGTTATTTCCTGCTTTCTCTGACAGCATGCTGATGCTGGGGAAGTCAGGGCTCTTACCTGTGGGGAGAGAGCAAAGAGCTGCCTTTTCCTTATATCCTTATTAAACCTAAGTTTAAAGGTTATTCAGTCTCTTTAAGGTAGTTATCAGGTAACAGAATGTGGTAAGAATTTTGATAGCAGAAGGCTTACAGTGTCACCACAAGACTGCGGTCCTGAGGGTGGTAAGGATTTGGGTGGGTGCTGTGCATCCCATCTCCTCTGCCCTTCGAGCATGTCTCCTGTCCCTACTTGTCCATCCTTTGTGGTGGCTGCTCCATGGCCCAGGAAGGATTGTTACAGAGGCTTTCAAGTGCTGCAAAGAAGCTCGGAGAACTAGGTCCCTGATTCCTCCTGAATCTGGATACAGTTGGACTCTGCAACTCCTCTGGGCAATTATAAAAATTATTGTTTGGGTCATTTCCGCCTTAACAGCCCCTTTCTGAGAATGTTGGTGTGCAGCTTAGAGAGTTTATTTCCTCAAGACAGATGCCAAGCCACAAGCATGCAAAATCTGAAAGATCTGAGAAACCTCTGAGAGGTCAAGAATAATATAAAGTTTTTTCAGTCTGTCATCCAAAATGCTGGTGTAGCGCTGTGCCTTGACAGCTCTCCCAGTAACATTGAGGAAGGCGAGTTTCGGTTCTACCTCTTTTTTTACCCAATGTCTGCTGTTTCCTTACCTGCCCTCCCACACCCAACCTCCTCTGTTCACCCAGATCCTGCAGTCTGTCTTTGTGCCTCCTATTTTTATCATAACTCTTCCTTCTCCAGCTCCTGATGCCATATAGCAATGCTGCACAAAGAAATGTATTGCTGAGAAGGCCCTAGGGTGTATCCTTCCTTCTCTTGTGCTGCACATGTATGCTTTTCTTTTCTTGTTTTTAGGTGTGTCACCATAGTTTAGTTCCAACATCAAAACCATTCCCTGTTTCTCATTATAGATAATTCCATAAATGTCTTTCCAGTAGCATTTTTTATTTTTCATAACACTCCAACAGGAAATTAAAGCTTCCTAGTTTCAGAGATGCAGCTGTTCCTTGCTAGTGTATCCCAAAATAATCCCAAAAATGAGGATGTGTTTGCTGCCTTCAAGTGTTTGTTCATACTTTTCAATCTGCTAATTTTGTTTTCTTTGCACTTTGACTTGCTGATTTGTTGTTAAGTGTGAAATAGGTGCTTGTGTTCCTGAAAACAGGTGCTTCAGATTCAGGTTTAGAAAGCCATTTCCTGTGCTTGAAAATGGGGCTTTACAAAAAAAGGGAGTTTTCTGTTTGCCCAAAACCTGCCTTACTCTCAGGTATTGCTTGTCTGCAGCTCTATTTACAGCCTCACATGATGAGTGGGCTGTGCCTATTTGGAAGCCAGTAGATAAACATGCTGTCCTCTGCTCACCTAACCCTGGCTCCCATGCCTTTTGACAGGTTTAAAAAAAGACTTTTTTTTTTTTCTTGTTTTCATAGAGGAAGAACATTGTGCTATTTTATCTGAGACAAGATCCTTCAAAGCAGTAGTAACTATGTTGGTCTCCATACAAGGCCACACATGGCTCTGGTGGCCTCAGCATAGCAGTCTACAGAGACCAGAAAGCAATGTCTGTGCTTGCATTTTTTGCAATTTAATCAGGTGTCACTTGTCCCTGTTAAACAAAAGGAAGACTTGCTAAAGGGAAGACTTCCTCAAATACCTTGTAAGAGCACCATAATTTTCCATCTGGGCTATGTAAAATAAATCCTCTTGTCACACCAGTCCCTGCGGTCCAGCCTGGTGACTGGCAGCCTGGCTGTGGCAGGCAGCAATCCTCCAGGTTTCATTCAGGAGGAGCCAGCAATTCACTTGAGTGGCCTGCCACTTTCCACCACATAAAATTAAGGACAAAAGGTTGATGGAGAGTGACATTAGTTTCAGGATATGCCATAATGTATCTGTGTACAGACTATGAGCCTCGCTGCTTCTCTTCATGCTGAGCTTCACTGGCCCTTTATACTCATCTTCTTTTTACCCGCTCTAAATAGAGCAGGTTGTTAGGTCATCTAAAAATCTCTTGTTTGCATGAGACAAAGGTTACATCAAAATGGGTGTTTCAGAAAGCTAGAGAAACCCAGAGCTGCCAGGACAGAGAGGTGGTAATGCTTACTTTAGGGGAATGTTGATAGGAGTCATCCACTGAAGTTCTCTGGGCTTTGATTGGAGAGTAAATCTGAGTGGAGATGTTGACCCCAAACACTGCAGTGGATGGGTGGGGGAAAGTATGCAGATTAATTTGGAAAAACTAATTTTCCATTGCTTGGATAATCCCTTCAGAATCTGTTTTTTGAGCATCAGGGCAAGATCCTATATCTTTATTAATACCTCTGTGGTGCCTGTGTTGGAGTGGAATGGGTGTCAGCAGATGAGTAGCTGTGCAAAGGCTGTTTCCATAACTGGTCAGCAGGTGATAGCTGTGAACCTGAGCCATTTGAATCTGTGCTGATATGCAGCACTTGGGATTTATTCTAGGAAATTATGCTGGAACTTGAGAAACACAAGAATGGCAATATGCACTCAAACAGTCAGATGAGTTGCAATATTCACAGTCCATTAAGTCCAACAAAAAAATCCACTATCATTAAAGTGGAAAACCAAAGGTCTGTGATATACATCTCTTATTTTTCAATATGTTAAGCATAACTTGTATCCATTGGGACTTCAAAATTGTAAGCCAATCTGGTGAATGTATGGATGAATCTTTTCAAAACACAGTACATGTTGCCTCACTATTTTCAAACCTCAGCAGGAAATAGCCAGGAATTGTCTCTTATATTTTCTGGGTTCTTTTACAGACAACTGGGTTAGATCCAGATCACTGGCTCAGGCTGATACAGACAAAATTATGATGTTGTAGCATCTGGTTTGCATTAAAGGAGAATAGGGATTTATTTATTTATATTTTTACTCTGTAGAGGGTGAGCCATAGGTGCTACATAACTTTCTGAATGTTTTTAGCCGAAAATAACAGCTTTCATACCATAAAAAGTGGAAGGGGGAGGGAGTATTTAGTCACCTTCACAGACATCTAAGGTTGATTCTTGTATCAATAATGGCTCTATAAACTTGGTACTATTGGAAAAATCAAAATACATATTTGCTGTTGTTTTTTTACTTACCGTACTTTTTCTCCCTGAAGCAGAAAGGATGACAAAATTTTTGCCCTTATGCCTCTCAGATGAAAACAGGCACTTTGAAAGCAAATTAGACACATGAGCAGGAAGTAATGTGGTTGTTTTGTCATTTTCAGCCTGCGTACAGTGAGGTTTCTGTCTGATGGGCTGGTGAAAGGAATGCAAGGATGAGTTGCTTGTCATCGTGTAATCTATCAATATATAATTTGTCAACATATAATATAAAGCAGCCTCTGGAGAAATAAGTACATGCTTTGTGGTTGCATTCATAATGAACTCAATGAAATGCAGATACTATGCGTAAAGCCCGGATAATCTAGCCATAAAACTATGCTAATTGAAAAGATCTTTCTAATTTCAGGATGAAGTTCCTGTGAGCTGGCAGGGCTCGCTGTAAAAAACATGTGTCAGTGCTGTTGAAGGAAGAAAAGCACCTTCCAGTATTGGTATTCAGTTGTTTTGCCAGTTTCAGCACAGGTTGCAACAACTCTCAGATTCCAAGCCACTTTTTGCCCACCTGTCCCTGCCTGCTGTCTGTAATTTAGGTGCACCTCATGAGCTTCTCTGTGAAGTTTATGTGATTAAAATAACCTTTGTGGAGGAACAAAGAGCAATTCAGTTTGACTGCGAACCTTGACTTGACTTTGCTAGTGCGCTGGATTCCTCAACACAATGTAAAATCAAGTAGCTGAGTATGACACTAATGGTCCAGAAAGTATGTAAGATACGAGAGACACAGAACACTAAGAGTAATGGGGAGAAAAATAACCTGAATTTCTCACTCATGCCCTTTGCTTCCACATTACAATGTGTGAAAGACAGCAGAAGCTTATATGCCATTAGCCAGCAGGCATGGCCACGCCAGATACCTCCTATCATACAGGCACTTTTTAATACAGAGTCCAGAAATCCATGGTGAGATTCTCACTCTACTCTTCATAAGCCCCAAGCCAAAGAAAAAAAATGTGTTACAATTCTAAAGAGTCAGTCTGTGAACACTGCAGCTCAACTTCAAAGAAAGTAAATTCCTGGTACTGCCCAACTCCCCAACACACTTTTTGCTCACCATTTTATGTTTATGAGCTCTAAATATAGTTCCCAAATGAAACAGCTGTAAAATTTTCAAGTCCAAGATAGAACAATGTGAACTGATCAAAACTGGCATTGATATAGACTCTCTCTCCTCTTGCTGTATGTTCCTGGCACCTTCTTTGCACCAAGCTGAGTGTTTTTCTGTGAGCCAAATTGGTAAAAATAGACTCCCAAACTGCTGACCAAACATTTCCCCTCCTTTCTTCAATCAGATCTAGTGTTCATATGCTGTGTTGATTCAGCATTCAAAACCAATGAAAAAACTGGTCTGTTTCTTTGTATTTCTCATACCGGTTTGGTTTCCCACAAGGATCAGCAAGCTTGCTCTTACCCCACAGCTGTGACCAGTTCACAGGAGAGCTTGAGGAAGGGGGGGCAAAGGACAGAGCTTTTTTTGTTGTTGTTAGTAGAAGCCTAACTAGAGAGGTTTAGGCTGAAGAGTGGTTCAGGATAGTCAAAATTGACCTGAAGCCCCCTGAGAAATGGTCTGTATGTGTGCAGCCTGTGCTTGGCTGCAAGAGCACTGGCAAAATGTGAGAGTGTTGTCTTGCTGGGGAGTTTCAGGGCTAAGCCCTCTCTTTTGCTGATCACACGGGCACTGGGTTCAGTTTCTGACGTAGTGGTATAAGCCTAAAGCAACACACTGTCTAAGTGATTTAAGCTTAGACTGAAAGTGTGGCCTCAGAAAAAAAAAAAAACGTGCAACTGATAAAAAGTGTATTGAATTGGTACTTGTCCCATGGAATTGATAACTGAAGTAATTCAGAGAGAAGATTCAGCTACTAACGATGGCTGGATCGGACTCCAGTTGAATCAACTTGCATGAACTGTCTATAATGTGCCTACAAGAGCATTAGTGCTGGCTGGCATGGGAGAGAGAGCAGGGGACAGGAGGACAAGGCTATAGTATCATAGGCTTAAATTGCAATGACATTTGTGCTGGAGTGAGCTGAGAAGCAGGTTACATCTGTCCAAGTGGGAAGACCTGATTCGTGCAACTACAATCAAACTAGACAAGAAAAAAGCAGTGGGAGCAGAAGGTGGAGACTGCACCATGCACTCCATGTTGAATGGATTGGTAGAGGATGGGAGGAGGTCTGGGGTACTCTTTTTCCCTCTGTTTTTAAGTAGTTGGCTTTGCTGGTTGAGAGGTATGAATTGTATGAAGCACTACCTGAAAAATCTTCAAGGGATTACTCTGGGGCATGTAGATACAGTCCAGAGTGACAATTTTTCAAATCACCTTTTGAGGAAGGTAAGGGTTTTTCTTCTTGCTGGCCTTACCCAGTTCATCCTGGAAATGCAGCACAGTTTCGCAATTCTGAGCTGCGATGTTGAGTTCCAAATGAAACTCAGTGCCTAATGTTGGGTGAGATGCTTCTTATAGCAGACAGTGATATTATACATATTATACAGGCCATTCCCCAGGGGAATTCATGGCCTGCAAATGTGCAAAACGTCTAGTGGCCCATTTTCTTTAGATGTTACTTTACTTTTTTCATATTTTCATTCTGCTTCTCCTATGTTCTGTACATGGCACAATATTCTCTAGTTGAATGTGATATTGTTGAGTCATGTGTTACTGCACTTTCATGGCAGGAAAGCTTGAATTTGGTCTATTATTATTTTAGTTCTTCTCTTACTCTGTGTATTTAGAGTTTAGATTAATTACTGCAACCGGTCTTTAAATATTATTGTAATATAGGAACTAGGTGTAAATATTCAAATTGGTACATCTAAGGCTAAATTACTAAAAGCATGGTGTACCATGCTTGCTGTACAGATTGGTTCCAAAGGGACTGGCTAGGTGCTGAGGGTTTCTAAAACTCACAGCCATGTTTACTCTCTGTTGCTAAATAAGAGACCAAGAGACCAGACTAGAAACATGATGCGATTTGGAAGCTTGCATTTTATTAAATTGTTTTTACTTTTTTGTTTGGGTTTTTTTAAATGTAAATAACAGCATGAGCCTATGATGACAGGGAAGCAGAGAAAGAAAGGTGAAACAATCGGTTCTAGGTATTGCTGAGTGATTGGAGCTTGCCTCAGTTTGTTACAACCATGAGCCCTGTAATTAAATAGAATTCACTCCAGCACAGAGGATTTCTGTAAAAGCCTTTGCTCCACACATGACCTACTTCAGGTCTCTGTGAAGGGCAGAAACTTGGCATAATTGGTGAGGTTCTGCCCCAGACATAAATCCTTGATGAAAATCCCAGTTATAATATTCAACCACTGGATGTCCTCATTTTCAAAGGTCTGCAGAGGGTGATCAGCTGGAAAGCCACGTGTTGTTGACAGTTTGCAGAGCATTGCATAAAAATATTCTTGCATAAAAATATTCTGTGTGTATTGGGTGTTGCTAAACTCCAAGCTTACCACCCATGTAGCAATGGAATCAGTTTCACTTATCAAGATAATCAAACTACTACTGGATGCAGAGCATGTATTCTCAATTCTCTCTTTTCTTTTCTCTTATTTTCTTGGTTTTTTTGAGCTTTTTTAGTGACTTCAGAGTAATTTAAGTAACACCTTGCCTTGCAGGACTTGCATTCCTAAACACTGAGAAGTATTCTGCATTTCTTCCTTTCTCCAGTGCTACCTTTGCTGGAATTTACTGCTGTGGCTTTGGACAGCAGCTTTGTTTTTTAAAGTTCTTGTGAATTCTCAAGGGTACATCCCTCTGCTTGCAGGAGTCCTGATTGTCTGATCCCACAAAGACTTTGCCAGGGTTAGGTAATCACATTGTGCAGGTAGCTACACCTGCCCAGAGAGCTTAACTTTGCTTCCTCTCAGAATCATAGAATGGTTTGGATTGGAAGCAACCTCAAAGATCATATAGTTCCAATGCCCCTGCCATGGACAGGGACACCTTTCACTCGACCAGGTTGCTCAGAGCCCCATCCAGCCTGGCCTGCAGCTCTTGAACCATCATCATCCACCTTTCCTTTGCTGCAGGCTTCCCTGCCTGCACCATCACGGAGGCTATTTCTCAGCCCAAGCTTCCCCTGCAGCTAAAGCTCTCATCCAGCCTCCTCATTCTTGCAGCTCTAATGGCATCATTCTCATTGCCAAACATTTCTGTCGTCTTATGATGATTTGGCATTGCTTGTCAGACACCCTCCAACAGCTTACAACAATCTGAGCTGGCAGAAAGATTGACAATGGGCTGTCTGTAGTGCATGTGGTCTTCATGTTTGTTCAGGAAATGTGGAAAACGCACTCATGAAAATCTGTATTGCTGATGTTTTTCAGTTTGAAATTCCAAGGAAAAAAGGTCTACTTCTCTTAGCTTTCTGTCTTTTATTTCTTTAATTCAAGATGCTCTTAAATCACATTCTACCCAGGCAGCAGCTTGTGCTCTCTATAAACTTGTTTGAAATTGTGAAAGCAGGTTTTACTTTGAGTGGAAAACTCAGAAAAAAAATTAAGGCTAGGCATCTTTCCTTCATTAGGGAAACTCAACTTCTGGTATAAATAAATACACTTACACTAGACACCTACCCTTCATGTACCAGGATGGTAGTTTTGTTCTTACCAGGCTGGTGCATAAGGCACGTCTCCAGCAGGAATCAGCCTCTGTAGCTGCTGCAGTCTCCTAAGATGACTGATGCCAGATATGCATTTATTTATCTCCTCACTCAGTAGTTCAGCACTGGGTGAGTGCTTTAGAAAAAGAGATGAACATGTTATGTTTCCACACACAGCTCTGCAGGACTGGTAGATGCTCATGGAAAGTTGCTCACCCCCTGTGCATTCTTTTATGCAGACTGTGGAAAGGGAGTCATGCCCAGAGCTGCTCAGGTGGGCAGAAACCTGGGGGGACTCCTGATAGGAGTCTCAGTCCTGAAATTTGTTCCAGCTAAGTAACTGTTGTGATTTCTGGACTCTGGAACATAAATTTCTTTAAAAATTTCTGTGAAAGATTCAGAAGATGGAAGACAGAGAAAAAAAAACACCATGGGCTGATCTGGATGACACAATTCTTGTCACAATTCTGTTACCTTAATCCCAAGTATGTGCTTATGTTTCCATAACGGGGAGAAGAGCCAAGGGTGGTAGGAGCAGATTGCTCTGCAGACACAGTGAGGAGCAAAGAGCAGCTTCTGAAGAAGATGGGTGTTGTGGGACTTCTCCCATCCCAGAGCTGCCAGCAGCTGAGGAACCAGGAAATGGTTGACTGGAAATGAGCTCTCTCCACTCTTGGAGACTGACTTGGTTGTGGGAGTGAATCAGAAGTCATTTCCCTGCCCTAAAAACTGTGATACTGCTCTGAAATTTGCTCACCTTGGGCTAAATGATTGTCTCTCAGAAAACAGCTTGTAAACTGCTGAGGAACTGGTGACAGCGTGTAGACTGCTCAGCCTTCTCCCTCTAGGTGAAGACTTACTGATCCCTCTCTGTCACTCTGAAGGGCATTGTGGGCCATGCGAGCAATGGTGGCAAATACAGGTAAAGAAGAAATGGGATTGGAGTCCAACGTTTATGTACTGAGGCTGGACACTTCCACTTTTCCCTCTGGTGCTCATGGTTATCCGTGGAGAGCTAAGCCTGCTGTTACCTACTCTTTCCTCTTGTGAGCTCTTTGGAGAATGTCAGGTGCTGCTTTTAGAGATCGTAAAACTGGAGATTTAACTTGGAGTGATGAAAAGAGATTAAAGGTTTTGCAAGCAGCAAACCCTAGATTTATAGCAAACACAGAGGATTTTGCTTCCTCAGTACAAAAGCCCTGATACCGCTCAAAATGAATAATTGATCTATTTCCATTTACAGATACATCTGCATTCATTCAGGCTAGGAAACCTTATTCCTGGGTGCAAATTTTCCTTTTAAGCAGCTTGTACTCAGGCTGCCTACGCATGTATCTGTTCATCAAGTGGGCAACACTTAGTCCCTTCTAGAAATGAGCCAGGGACATTTTTTTTCTACAGGAAGCCAAGAGTAGGACTGACAAGACAGATGGAAGCTGCTGAACTGTTACATAGCTTGTTAGGGAAGTGCAGAGCCCTTTAAAGCTGAGGCTGCAGCCAGGATTTACCTCTTGAGAAATGGCAGCAATCCCCAAAGTAAGTAGTTTGCATGGGCTACAAATCTGCCTCAAAATAAGCAGCGATGGATTCAGCCAGTAAGACTGAACTCCAAATAAACCCCTTTTTTTTTCAGCTGTAATATGGGATGATGCTGAGCAAACATAGTGTGACTCTCCCCTGTTTGGTGCTCTGTATCCCAGATTGCTGACTGTGCAACCACTCCAAGCTGTGGGTCACACATCTATAGTCCTTATATAGATAAAAATTCCTGCTATGTTAACAACAGATCTGTGAGGAATTTTGGTTTTGCTTCAGCTGGTTAACGAACCAGTGTTTTGTTCCAGCTGGATGCTTAATGCAGCACCTGGACAGCCCAGGCAGCATGACACAGTCCATGGAGGATTTGTGGGATTTTTAGCTGCTAAATACCAGGCTTGTTACATGCACATGCTGCTGGGCCTTTGTGAACTGATTTTTTTTTTTCCCAAATGAATCTTGGACAAGTTTCATGATTGTGGCACCAAAAGGCCCATTGGTGGCAGGAGGCTGAACTTGCTGCTTTCTGGTAGAAAGGCTCTTTTTTGTCCAAAGCAAATGGTCACAGCAGCAAAACCACTGTGCATCTTTTCAAGATACACATAGTGTATTGTCTGCTAAGTGTATTTTCAGAACCAGATGATTATTTCAGCTGAAGCTTTCTTAAAGTACCTGAATCTGAGCCAGACATGTAAGGCAGAAGACATTGTCCTGACAGCTGGAGTTTGGGGAGGTTGCAAGCAAGTAGAAACTAGATCTTACAGAAGGAAGTATGGGGCTAGTTAATGATGGAGATTATAATCTCTTCACATTGCTCCTGATGACAGAAGGACAAAAGGTGCCCTTCTGCTTCCTAGGGAGGTTTCCAGATTAAAGAAAGGGCCTTTGTTTTTGGTGAGGGGGATTTTGGCTGAGGAAAGTTAGCAGGGAAGCCAAGATAGGAAACTTGCAGCAGCTTGGCATTGTGTGTGAGGTAGAAGCTGCCCATTTGGTGCTAATTCTCTCTCCAGAAGCTAGAATGGGCAAGATGCTTTTGTTTTTGGCTTTATTTATAGCTGTTGTGTACTTTCAACTTCCCTGTTTTCAGCTTGCAGCCCTGAGATCAGTTAAAAATACAGCATAAAGCTTCCCACCTTCCAGAAAACAAATGATGTGATTTCATGGTGGTCTTTCATGGAGATGCACAGGGTTGAAGTGGGAGATTGAAAAGAATCAAGGAAAAACTTCATCATACAACTACATCTGCATTAGGCCCAACATCTTTATCCTGGTATCAGATTACTGCTGAGATTTTGCTTGAGGGCAGCTTGTCCTTCCTGCTGGGAAGAGACACAGGGTGAGCACAAGATGACCATGGCTGTGTTGGGAAAGTTGGAGGAAGAGCGACATACAGGAAAGGGGGCCCTGGGTGGGCTCTGTTTCTTGGGGGTAGCCCATGTCCCAGCAGCACTTCTACCTGGAGACAGCCCCATCTGTACAGCTCCTAAAACTGAAAGCACTGATGTGTCTGAACAGCCTGAACCAAGGAAGCCCATGGTAAGGAGTGGGAGATGAGAAGTCAAGTCCCTGCCACAAGCAAAGAGCCTGGCGCCATGCACAGCAAAGTGGTATGGACAGCTAGGCTGCAAAATTACAGCCAAAATTACAAGCTGCTGCTTGCCAGCTGTGTGGCTGGAAGGAGCATGCCAGAGCAGACTGGGTTTCCCTCTCACCCCTGTCTGGCCTCCTTGTCAGCCTACGCCTTTGCACAGCGCCTGGACAAAGCGCTAAAAATGGAAATAGAAATACAGAATTAAAAACTTGAATAAAATGTCCAGGCTCAGGATCTGTGTTTCTGTGATGGTTGGAAAACTAGTGGCCATTTCACAATTAAAGCTGAACAGTATCCACAGTGGGTGGAGGTGCTTCCATGCCAGGATTCCGTGTCAGCTGGAAGAAGCCTATTTCTTGAAGCACCAGGCCCTTTCTGGTCCACATATTTTCAGGTCATCTCATTTCACATTTGCAGTCATCTCAGATCTTCTCATAATCAAATTAATTTCAATCTTTTCTTCCAACACAAAACAGTCTTAACTGAGCACATGGTACCTTGGAAAACCTCTTCTCTCATAAAATGTCCAAATATAGGTAGAGTAGTTCCGTGTGACGGGACCTACAGTGATCATCTAGCTGAGCTTCTGGGCTGGTGGAAGCTCCTTGCAGTCAGGAGTCTGCTTGAAGGGTCACACTCCAGCCCACTTTGCTTTCCATTTACTCCTTCTGTTTGCCTGCAGAGCTTCAGAGGTGCATGCATGGACTTCCTAGTTCACCACTGTATCTGTTTGCCAAGTGTTTACTTGACCTAAATTCTTTTGAAAACCATCTTTTGTGACAACTTAGCAGGCTTTACAGAACTGGGTAGCTGATTAATAAGCACTGTGAAATGGACTCAAGCTCTGACATTTTATCAACAGTAGAAGAAGGATTTTTTAAAAAAAATACTATTTATTTTTTAATGCTACTGATTTCTTAAACTGTATTTTTTCCAACTGTAAGATTGAGCTGTTGTATATATGTCCTAAATTGTTAGTTCAGCGTTAACATCTCTCCAGAAAGGGATTTAATTCTGAAGACAGTTGTGATTCTTACTGAGTAGCTACATCATACCAGGTAACTCACTGGATTCACATGTCTGCTTTTAATGCCAGTTGTTATTGTGACATGATTAAAGGCAGAAAAGTATTTTACCTGGTGCAGCGGCTTAGTATAATTTTTCCTTTTGGTAGTCCAAATAATTACTGTTATATTTTGTTTGTCCTTGGTCTAATTCCTTAAATAACCAACTTTCATAGTTCAGTTCCTCTTTCTCTAAGGAGAAATGTCAGAAGTTTCTTCATTCTTTTTCCTGAAGATTAGTAATACTTTTATAACATGCTATTTTATAATTTAAATTAAAAAAAAAATCTTCTGTGGTAAAATTCATTGAAGTACAGCTTTCCAATTAACATGCATTTATATGCACTAATATAGGAAATTAGTGAAGGGCAGACTTAACATTAAACTTGCATTTCTGAATGCTAAATGTGGAATTGTGTAGGTGCAATTGTTGATAATACCCCATTTGACTATTGTAAGGGCATTGAATTCCCTTCCTGCGGCGAGGAAGAAAATAAGAAACCACATTTAAAAACCCCAAGGTTAAAAAAAATTATGAGCCAGTCAAAATGCTCTTAATTGCTGTAAAATTTACATTAGCCCTGGTACTAGCTGCTTCTTCCTCCTCTGCATAAAACATGCCCCAGGTCCATCAATGAGTCCACAAAATGATGGGCTGTATGAGTGCTCCTGCTACGGGTTCTTGACTTGCTGAGTGCTGTTCCTTGTCGCTACCCTTGCACTGGTGGGAACCACCAGCTCAGCTTCCCCAAGAGAGATGTGGCCTCCTGACCCTCGCAATGCTGAAAGCCCTCGGGAAGCCGGGGGTCTCTCATCATTCGGCCAATAGAGATCATGAAATGAAGGTGAGGTTTAATGCCTACCCAAATCCTCAGGCTGGACTGATAGGCAGCAGGGTGACCAGCCTTGTGCTTGTATCTGCCTTCTTTACTTCATGCCAAATCCAGCAGTGTGGTTGTTTCTGCTGGCCATAGGAAACTGAGCACCAAACTATATCCAGTCAAGGATTATTTAGTTACATCATGGTGTTGATATGAAAAAATAAACATAGACCTGAATGCATGTGTCTACTTGCTCTCTTTATGGTGGTTGGAGGAGAAAAATTTGCTGTGCAAAGTTGTATGGAACCAGCTGAAAACAGCAAAAACCTGAAAAAATCGTTGGGGACCCAGAATCTACCCATCAGCTGGGTAGGACTTCTTTTCCTTATTTGCATGAACACATCTATTTGTTCTTCTGGCCAAAGAAGATGAGGGGTGTCAGTCCTTGAAAGCTGCTGTGAAATACGAAACTACTGGATACAATGCAACCACATATGACTGGCCACTCCTTACAAACCAAACTGAAGCAAGAAGGATTAAATCAAAGTAATACCTCATGTGATTACAGCTCATTGTGTTCAAATAAAAGCTGACGTTAACACGAGTGATTTGTTTGGTGGTGGTGGTGGAGAGGATAGGAGATGCTACAACTTCTGCTCACAGTGGCTATTTATAACACTGTAAAACCACAGTGAACGTGTTAAATGCGCTGCTACGAGCGCGTGCTGCTTCAGCTTGATATTATGGCTATAATAATTCATTGTGGCTCTTAGCCATGCCTTTGTACTAGTAGCACATTATGTGATTCTGTATCAGTTATTCTAGCATAGAAAAGTCTTGTAGATGTGGTGGTACCTGTGATGATTAAACCATAATTTGTAACTGTAGCTGTGTAATCGGTATGGGAACGCTTTACAGTCACACCTACCTGCTGTTTTTACAGCCCTCCTCTAAACAATTTACATAGAAACGAAGAACAAATGAGACCAGAGTCCTCAGCCAGCAAAACTGAGCAAAGAGAAGTATGTCAGTGCTAATTACCTGCAGCACCCTGCCAGGGCTGCCTCTCAGCAGCTCTGCAGGCTGTGATACAGTAGGTTCAGTAGTATTCCTGTTTAATTTGCTCAGAGATGCTGGGGAACTAATCTTCCAGCAGAAAATCCAGTGCTAGTTAAATTATTTCCCCCCAAAACTAGTCCTGCTAGCTATAGTACTTTGGTCTTTCTGTCTTCATACTCTTCTTGTTTTGCCCTGAATTCTCTGTGCCATGTAACTGTATTTTTTATAGCAAGGCTTAGAAATATGGGGGAAGGAAGAATTCCTGAATGGAGATAGAGACTTCAGGAACTTGGCCTGCTTTATTTTTTTTTTTTCTGTGGTTTTTTTTTTTTTGGTTTTTTTTTTTTTTTTGGTATTTTTTTAGTTATTCATTGTACATTTCCTAGTGCTAAGTGGATTTTGAACTGTGATCTTTATGAATTACTTAAACTATGCTGATGCAAAATCTATTTCTATCCATTCTCTATGTTTTCTCTCTATCCCACAATGTACGTTACTATTAAATTCTGATTATTCTGAGTATTATTGCTTTCCTTGTAGCAGCACTAACCTCCTCTGCACTCACTCAAGCCTGCGGATATCCTTGCTCTAGGCCTTTTTATAAGAATCTCAACTTGAAACTTGGCGTTCTTTGCTTGAATTGCCTTTTGACGAGCTAGAAAGCAATTCTGTCTGAGCTGTGCTGAGGAGGGAGAGCTACAGCATGACCTTGCTCTTGCTTCTTTCAAACCATAACTTCCAGGAACACTCCTGAGATCAGTCCAGCATTATCTGTATTTCACATTTCATTGTCTGAGTCCTTTGTAAGTCACAGAGACCTAATTTTTTGCTCAGGATCACACAGCATGATGGTATCTAGTAAGAGAATTTGAGATTTTCAGCACTGCAGCTCTTGGCTATATGCCCAGACCAGGCTGGAGTGACTGAAGGATGGCTCTTTGTTTGATGGACTTAAGACATTAATTTTTTGGTCATGACCAGTCTCCCAGGTTTCAACTATGTGAATTGTGATTGTGTGTATAACTGGTACCCCTGGTGTCATTCCCAACAGAGAGCCCTGGAAGCACTGAACTGTTCAGCAGGGTGATCTCTTGCACTCAACACAGCTCTGCTGGCAATGCCATGAAGGAGAGCTGGCTCACCTCATACACATGCTGTGTATGTCCTGCAAATAACTGGCTGTAACCTTTGCTAATGAACACCTTAACACCATTTAACAGGGGCAACAGGGACTGTCACAAACCCTGATGTGGGTCCCTGATCACAGTGTGTGCGAATAGCAGGAAGATATGTGAACTGGGATCTCACTGTGAGAGCAGACTTTATCTGTTCCCCTCTGAATCAGAACTGGTAGAAGACTGACCTTATCTCCACAAGGCTGAAGAAAGAGGTCAGCTGGGAAAGAAGCACAAAGCTGCTCCCCACACTCATTTACTCCTCTTGCAGAAGAGGCAGCGGCTCTCTTATCAAATGGCAGCTGGAACCAGGTAATCCTCCAGAAGGATTGCAAGACCAGCACACCTTAATTCCTTCTGTGTGTGAGCCACACCTTCACTTGCTGTGGAAATGTGTAATGCAGCAGGACTGCTTCTATCAGAGAGGGAAACACTGCTCTGACCCCTGGGGGGCACAGCTGACCCAAGTAATAAGGTTGTCAGGTATGTGTTAGTATGAATCCTGGCAACTTGCTCTCCTCCTTTCTCACAACTTGCATGCCTGGCTCTAGCTTCTAGTTACTGTATTTATCACAATTCTCTTTTCTCACCCTTTTTTCAAGATCCCTCCCACCAAAATTTGTCCCAGTATGAGATGTCGTCTTCATTTAGGGAAGATTTTTTTATTGCTGCTATTTCCTAGTGCAGAAGAAGCACAGACACCAGTAACTTATTACACTGACCAAAGTTGAACAAGTTTGCTTGCTTGGGAGGTTGCTTTCTGCAGTGAGAATTCTATTTCCTTGAGAACAGCACTGGTTTGCCTTTTGACTTCCTCAGTGCCTATTTCCACACCACATCTTCAGGCTATATCTTCACCTCTGCAGTGGGCCAGGGGCACTAGCACTGATTTAATGTCCTAAGCTTCCAAGGATTTTATCAAAATACTATGACTGTAGCTGTCCACCTTAGAGAAGGGAATGATCTTTATCCTTGTATTGAGTGTTAGCTGGTGAAGGCAGATCTCATAAATAAGTATTAAGCTTTCTTGCCATCACTCTGTCCCCTGGACTCCCTGAGACTCATGAGAAGCGTGCAAATAGTTTGACTCATTCTTCATTAAAGTACACAGACTCACCCGCTTGTCAGTCACCCTCCTGTTACTGCCTAGACTTGTCACAGTGAGGCCTAGTCATGAGACACATGACAGCATCTGCAGAAGTGACATCTCATGTCAGGTTTTGTGTCCATGTCATGGAAGAAAGGTTTAAGCTGTTTACAAGCATCTGAGACAATCAGTGTAGTGCTGGGATCTGAAGTCCTCTTTGTCTGGAGGGCATGCTGGGCATTTCTGCCAAGTGGCACAGAGGACTGTGGGACAGACAGCAGCATAAGATGGTGAGAGAACCTTTCCACTGAGGCCACTGCTACAGCTCTTGCCTGTTGTCAGATTCAGCTATGGGACAATGTGGATGCTTCCAGACAAGCAGAAGATGGACATGAGGTCCTGAGGTACCACTGACCAGTCTATTTTTTCGAGCTGGAGTTCAGGAGGCAATGTGTTCATCCTTGTGTTCAGCAATTAAGCAAGTCATGTTGTTCTCTAGTTCTAAATGCTTTGATTTATCCCATCCCCATATGTAGTCCTTTGAGTACTGCATGTCCTAGGTAAACTGGGGATAGTCAGCAGTAGCTCTCCCTTGTTCATGTGCCCTGCTGCATGGCTCCTCTGTAGTCTCACTTCTTCAGAGGGTTCCCTAGGAACAGAGGCACTGAGGTCGCTGAATTTAGGCAAAGCAATCTTGGCAGCAAATCTGCTGTCGGTCACAGAGGCTTGTGAACAGTTTGAGCCTTGTATCTGCCTCAATATTTTTTCAGTTGATTTCTGCTGAACCTCCACATTCCCTGCATCTGGTTCAATACCTTCAGTGTAAAATCTTGGGTTGGAGCTGCCATGAGAAGATTAATTTTCTGAACCTACCTCCTCTGCCTGGCATCAGGGAGGACCAGTCTCGCCAGCAGCTGCAAGAAGTGCATCTGAAGTGCCTGGTTGACCCTGGCTGGGACCCACTCTTTGTGACAGAGATGGTGCTCCTCAACTCCACCTCTAAAATCTGCTGGGCAGCTTCCTGCATCCCTGTCTTTGCCAAGCTCTGCCAGTGCACAACAGGTTGGTTTGATTTTCTCCTGTTGAAGTTATCTAATCTCCTGCTGCAGGGCTGGGAAGGCTCAGGAGTGCTGGTGTGTGCCTGCCCTGTTTCTGAGCACATGTGAACACATTTATGAATGCTCTTTTGTAATTACTGAATACACTGATGGAAGGAAGAAACTATTGGTTCTGACAGCTATTTTAAAAAGATATTTATAAGAAAAAGTTAACATTTTTAAAGTTTCTTGTTTTCTAGGTCTGCAAAGGGTAACAGCATGCAAGCACCTAAAATGTCCTTTTTAAAACAAAAAAATAGGCAGATCACTCCAATTTCCACAGAAATTTAACAAGTGCAGCTTGTAAGATTTATCAGTTGATTTAAGAAGAACCCAACAATAAATACATTGCAACTTTGTAAGATTAAGTACTATTGGTACCATGCAGGTATTTAAGAACAGAGACAATTGCAATACACTCCCCCTCTCCCCTATTCCTGTATCTGCACCCAATTATAACTATGCAAGAAATTAGCAATATTTCAAGAACAGCGCTGATGTTAACTGCCTGTTTTCAAAAGTATTTTGTGTTGCTTTTGTGTAGATTATAAAATTGCTATTATGCAACCAGAAAGACGAGATCCTTTAAGACTGTTTTGCCATCAGAGCTCAGGAGCACATCGCCCCACTCACAGGGGTGTGGATTGGGACTGCCGGAGCCCAGAGCCGGCGGACTGAGGGCTGCCGGAGTATTTGTCTTTGTTAACCCGTGTGACCTAACGATTGCCCTTTTGAAAGTGGATTAAAACCCCCCCATATTTCAGAAAGTCTTGAGGATAGTATATATTTCTTTTTTTTTTTTTAATTTTTTTTTTTTTAATGTTAGACCAATACAATTTGAGAGGGAAAACATTACTCACGGCCATGTACCTAGAGTGCGTTCCATACGTTTTCTTGTGTTACTTTCCAGACAGCGTTCTAACAATTGAAAAGAAACTGAGCGTGGTCTGCGCACGCTCCTGCTCGGTGCTCCCGGGCACTTCAGGTAGGGATCGGCATGTCCCCGAGTCGGTAAAATGAGCGTCCCGAACCGCTCCCCGGCACTCCCGGTGATGCGGACGCCGCCGTTCCGACAGCAGCTGCCGCCCGCCGCGCGGGGCGCTGCCAGAGCCCGCCCGGGGCGGCTGCCGGCCCGGCCGCTGCTGGGGGAGCGAGTGCCCCGGGCGGAGAGGTGCGGTGCGAGCCCCGCTGCCCAGGCAGCATGTTACGCTTCCAGCCGGGGGAAGCTCCGTGCCGACGCCGCTCTTTTTTCCCTTGGTAGAAAGTTGTGCGGGCGCCCGCCCCCGGCTGCCAGGGGCGAGGCGGCGCCGGGGCGGGAGCGGGGGGGGTGTGCGAGCGGCGGGCAGGGTCCGGACCCGGGGCGGGGCAGGGCGGCAGGGCCCGGCCCCGCTGATGTCAGCCGGGACGGGGGAGGAGAGGAGGGGGAGCGGGAGCGGCCGCCCGTGTTCCGGGTCAGGCGCGGGAATGCGCGGCGACGGCCGGCAGCGCTGCGCTCGGGGCCCCGCGATGCCCCTGCGGAGAGGGCAGCGGCCCGCCGAGAGGCACTAGGGGGACGCCCCCGATTCCGCCCCGCTCCGGCCCCCGCCCATTGTTCTCCCGGGGCCGCCGCGCTCGCCCGGGGCTGCTTCCCGCCGGTGGCGGCGGCGCGCTGGATGCGGCTTGCGGCCGCTGGCTCGCCGGGACCCGCGCTGCGCGGCGGCGGAGC